>NC_134339.1:0-300000 GCF_964195595.1 Calonectris borealis | reverse complement strand
GCAGAAATGGGGAGAGAAAGTGCGAAAGGAGAGATGTCTGTGCAAGGAGACAGGCTCCTCTCGGGTCACTGCAGAAAACGTCCCAAAGCCTGACTTAAAGGCACTGCTTGAAAAACATGAAAACCTTATATAGAAGGGAGTTATTTTGGTGACCGGCAGCTGCTGCATCTCATGCGTCTCCCCCTGCTCAACAGCCCCCGGTCTCGGGGCCAGCCAAGACGATGCTGGAGCAGCAAGACTGCACGAGCTTTCAAGCGGAGGCAGGATTTACCCTTTCTACCCAGCAAAAGCCATGACTGATGTCTTCATGGATCCATCTTCCCACCCTGTAACCCCATCCTGAGTCCTAGCCGAGTCCTCAACAGCCGCGACCACAGGACTCTCCACTTTCCTCCCACATGGAAACTCCCAGCCCTCGCAAATGCTGTGAAAACCCAGAAACGAGGATTCCCTAATGAGCTAAGATGCCAAGGAGACAACTCGAAAGAAGCCACCACTTATTTTTAGAGACAACCTTATGATTCTTGAGCACGTGGCCCAGGCAATACTGCGCAGGCAGCCACACATTGGCCGCAATCTGCTTTTCTTCTTGATAGACATCATGTCTGAATCTCTATCTCCACAAGATGCTCCCAGGAGAGAAGACATTTAGATACGACCACAACATACAACATTTCTAAAAGGTCACTGCGTGTACTAGGGAACGAGGTGCAGAAGCCACTCATCAGCAACAGGGCTATTGGGAGGTATTTAATATTCCACAAGCATCTTTATTTCTCTACCAAGGTGAATAACTCCTCTAAAAGGAGGGAAGGGGGAGTAGGACAAGTGGGTGTTATACTCTTACTGCGATCAGCTGCTGGCCGCATCCCTCGTGGTGTCCTTGTCCCTGAGCACCCACCCAGCTGGGAGAGGACCCAGCAACGAGCTCAGAGGCAGCTCAGGTCTAGGAGATTCCCCCTGTAAAACCACCTTCCTCCTCTCCCACCAAAGGGCAGGATACAGCCCAGGGGCTCTGGGCTTTGCAAAGCTCCCCCACCTGAACCAAAGCTCCCCATCTGAACCAAAGCTGCCCTAATCTGAACCAACCCGGGGCCCAAGGTTTGCCTCTGCTCAGGTTTCTTCCCAGCTGAACACCAGGACCGGGGATGGGGAACCTGAGCCCCCCGGGAAATGTCCTCCTGGCATCTGTCAGTTTTAAAGTCCACGCCATGACATTGCTGAGAGATTTACAAAACACAAGCCTGTAAGAGCACAGACGTGACGGTCAGGCACGCACATATCCTGGCTACAAGCAGAGCACCATGGAAAACAGGGTCACGCTTCTGGCAATGGCTCCTGCCCCCCCAGAGACACAAATAAAGATCATTAAATGGGAGAGGGGAATTTGCTCCTTCTCCTGCAGCTGCTTCCCCCTCCTGCCTCCTGGGGCGCACGGCCGCTTTACGAGCTCATCACTTACCTTCTGCACCAGGGCTGCCGAAACACAGCCTGGAGGCAACATCCCGGTAGCAAAACCTCGGCGGAGAAGAGCACTAAAGCCAGTGTGCCATGCTTGGCTGGAGCCACGTGGAAGGGGATGGAGGGAGCTCGCCAGGGCCAAGCGGGACGTCCGCGGCCAAGCCGGACGTCCCCAGGCAGAGCACAGGCTGCACTGGGACCTGTGGTGGGGACACGAGCTGTCCCCTCACGCTGGGAGCACCCATGTCCTGCAGGACACATCACCCCAAAGGGGTTCCCAAGCAGCAGGGAGAACGTGCCACCTCGTCACATGAAGGGGCCTGCACCTTCGCTCCTCTAACCCAGGCAGCTCCGTAATAAATGAAGTACAAGAGCAGGATGATTAATAATCATAACAGAAAAGCATACGCTGTAATTAGCCACCTTTCAGAAAGCTGATTGATGACGCTGCTTGGGGGTGTGAGGAGCGCTGGGGTTGGCACACACGCAGCCACCCCCCCGGCCCCAGCCCCGCTCCAGCCAGCAGCGCCCAAGCACAGCCTCTCCCCGTGCCGCCGGCCGAGGACTTTGCAGCAGCCCGAGTGCCAGCTGCTTCCCGCAGGCTTTGCCCAGCAAACGACCTCATTTGTCCACCTGGTCCAGCGCACCAGCCCTCGTTAGATTAGGTCAGTCATTAAGCTCAGCATCTCGGTGATGCTGGCCCCAGCCCCTTGGGCGGCTGGCACATAAATCACACCTCCAGCTGCTAGTGCTGGACCTTTGATGGCAAATTCTAGTCTTAATCCCTTACCTGAACCACGATGGCACCCACCGTGGTGCCAGGCGTTGCACAAAATGAAGTCAAGGCAGTCCCAGACACCTCTCCAAGGCTCACGGATAAAATGACAGCCGTTTCCAGACTTGACCCTCAGAAAAGACCCTGTTCCTGAGGGCTCGGCCCCATGGGGTGCCTTCACCCATGGTGCGGGGTGCAGGGGTCCCTGGTATGCCAGTGAGCCTGGCTTCCCTCTGGAGAGGGAGCCTGGAGCTCTGGGGCAGGCACCGCACCTCGGGAGGGCGACGCATTGTTCGGGAGGTTTTAATTCGACCAGACAGCTGGGCTCATGGGCAGGATGAACAGACTGACAGACAGATGTCTGCTCCGAGGACAGGGCGGGAGAGGCAGCCATGGGTGGAAAACAACCCAGTCCCAGCAGGACTGCTCAGCTTTCTGCAGGAAAACAAGCTTGTAGCTCTGCGAGCAAACTTCTGGGGGTACAGAGGGGTGAGAGGTACAGGTATGGAGCCCCTGATCTCTGGAAACCCTGCTTGGAGCGGGAATACCAGGCAAGAGGAGTGCAGAGCAATAGCCTTCCCTCCTCTTTTCAGCTCTGCTCAGCATCAATCCTGGGCTGAATGCATTTTTTAAGACCTGTCTACAGCTGCTGCATTGGAAATTTTATTGCCATCCCAATTATGATCATGGGAGCAGCGAGCAAAGAAAGCAAAATGCCATTACAGGGTGAAATAACACTTGACATTGCAATCTAGACCCGGTTCTGCCAGGTGGGAGGGAGGCCAAACCACCCCGCTGTAATAAGCCCCTGAGAAGGGACAGAGACAGGGGACTCGTCTCAGCCCTGCCTGAGCCCTGTGGAGAGCAGATCCCCCCCAGCCTCGCTGCTCAGATTTTGGGCCTTGGGGGGGTCCAGCTGTGCCACCCCCATATCTCCTCCAGGCTGGAGATTGCAGGAAGTGGTGACATTTGAAGCGAGACGTGCTGGCGTTGGTCCCCAGATCTACAGTTTCGGGGCATCAGCTGTGGCTGTGGGACCAGCAGAACATCTCCTTTCCCATACGCAGCCCCGACGAGGCTCTCGAAAGTCAGAAGTCTCCATGGCAGGAGGGGAAGGGGACAGCAGGGCCGTATCACTTAACTCCCTGTCCAGCGTCTTGACAGCAGAGCAAGGGCAAAGCCTCCAGAGCCCCTCTCCCAGGACGGAGCTGCTGGACTCCCAAATCCCCGTCCGAACCCCGAACCGCTGCTCTGCAAGGCGATGCTGCACACGCATCCCGGTGCGGCCAAGGCTGAGGTCCCCGCTGCTGTCTGCCAGCAACCTCAGAGCGAGTACCAGAGCTTAACACCCCTGAGCTTCGCATCACATCCCCATTTGAGTTGCTTTTTGTTTATTTTTGGGGTTGCGGCAACAGGCAGGAGATTTCTCAACCAGTACTGAGCACTCCACGCTGCAAAAGGAGGGTGGGGATGAGGAGGGAGCTAATGCCACCAAGCAGGGATGGCCACAAGCTAAAAATGAGCTGGATTTCAAGCGTCCCAGTGCACAAACCCCATCAGGTACAAGGGCAGTGATGATGCTGACCCCTCCCTCACCCTGCTCGAGCCCGGGCAGCGCTCACCGTTCTGCAGGTCCGGGGCCGCACCAACATCTGGGTCTGCTGTGGCATCCGAGACCAGTGACGTTTACATGGCAAAGTGTTCGGCACAGCCAGCCTCGGCTCCTCTAGACAAAACAGCACAAGGAGAAGACTGTAAATCACTTTTCCACAGTATCCAGCACAGAAATCCCAAATAAATGCCCCCGAAAGCCCAAGGACATGACACACAGACACCTCCCAGAGAGGAGAAGCATCCTTAGCCTTGCTCCAGCCTGTGTGACCTAATCATTGCAGCTTGCCTAGTTATATATATACACAAAATTATATAGCACTTTATACCCTGAAGGATCCTCTTACAAACAGGAGAGCCCAGCATCACTGCAGCCAGCTCTGGAGTGGAGCAAGGGGAGATGCAGCAACACTCCCCGGCAATCATGAGTGGAATTTCAGGAGGAGATGGCACCCACATAGTGGGTGCCCACAGCCAGCTCTCCAGGAGTCTGCTCATTTGGGGAGATTCGACCCAAACTTGGAAGCTGAAGTGCCGGACCCCCCGTCCTGCATCCCTCCCCATGGGTACTTAGCGGGGTCGGAGGACACGCTCCCCACCCCGACGGCCGGTGCAGGAGATACAGGACACCAACCTGCAAGCAAATGATTTGCTACGGTTTTGCTAAAGCATTGTGAGTTCTCTGGACCAAGTTTAATTTGCCTGTAACAAAAAAAGAGGGAATTTAAATAGCTCCTTTTTGGAGGGAAATCCAGCTCCTCTTGGTTAACAGACCACAAACAGTCCCAGACTTGGGTCCTGCTCAGCTGCACCTGCGCAGAGATGCTGCTGTTACAGCTCGGCAGCTGCTCTGACCTCTGCTCGAGACCCCGCTCAGGCCCCGACTCATCTCTGCCCCCTGCTCCTGCCCGGCCGAGCTGCCCAGGGCTGCCCAAGGGCAGAACCAGCAGCCGGGGAGGTTAATTCCTGCCGAGAGAGGCTTGGGAAGCCTTAGCCGAAGGAGCTTTCCGTTGCAGAGATTTGCTGGAGAACGGCGGAGAAACGCGGGGCTGGCTCTGCAGCAGCAGCCAGACCCAGTGGAACACGGCTCACATCCCTTAGTACTGGGAGGGGACATCCCCGGTGACACTGGGGAGCCAAGAGCTGAGCCCAGGAGGGTGGGGGGCCCCTGCCCAGGCAGGGTCGTCCCCTGCACCCTCCCTGCGTGCTCCTGTGAGCCCCGGAGCCATCCGGGTGCTGCTTGTGGGTGGGCAAAACGTCACTTTTGGGGTCCCTGGAGAACTGACAGCGCACAGCATTCCAGAAAAGCTAAAATTCCTCCAGGAAAACACCACTACCCCAAAGGAAAAGATAGAGGGATTCCCCTAAAACCCGCCGTCTCAGGCTCAGCTGTGCAGGCACCAGGCCAGCCCTTCACCCCATCCTCGCCCCGCTCCCGTTTTGCAGTCAATGGCAGGGATGCACACACACAATTCAATTTGTGCTTTGTGCAGGACCCCGGCAGGGATGCACGCCAATAAAGAAGGCGCTAAAAATCCCCCCCATTAGCAACCGCAGCAAGGAAATCTCCTGCCATGGATGTGCCGGGGTTTGCTGGTGGAGCCAGGGGATGCACCAGCCTCTCTGGGCTGGCCCAAGGCCGGGGCAGCATGGCAGGGCTCGGACAACAGGGACATGGAGTGCTCTGGGGCTGGCAGCGGGACGGGAAAAGCCCAGCACAGATCCCAGGCATGATCGCATCTCCTCAGCCGGGGAACGTCCCCATGCGGAACCCTGCAGCACGGGTGGCTGATGCACGCACGTCCGTGGAAATGACTCAGTAAATTCAAGAGAAAAGCCGATACTTAAAATAAAGGCAAGAGCAACCCAAACCAAGCCCTGCTATGGTGAAACGACCCAGAAACACCTCAGCCTGCTCTCAGCACCTGCGGGGGGAAGTTTGGGGCACCACCAGCAACTATGATGTGGTGCAATTCAGCAAGGATTTTGCCTAGAGAGTCAATCCAGTGTACGTGCTTCGAGGGATTACAGCCTCCACGGTGTCAATGCACAAATATCTGTTTCAGCTACACGCTGCTGGCAGCTGCAGACCAGGCGGGGCTTCTCTAACACCCAAGCGATGTGATAATTGGGAGGGAAGTGGATTTGTTCTGCTCTGAAGTGATGTGTGCGGGATCTCGCACGCTCCAGCACCTCTGAGCGTTTCAGCAGGGGCGGAGGAGGTGCCGCAGGCGATGCTCGGAGGTATCGCCATCCGAAAGTTAAGTACAACTGCCACGGAGCAGCTCAGCTTGCTGCTCTTGAAGGCCAGGCTCTGGCTACCCAGGATGGATAAAGCAAAATTTAAGACAAATTCCAGCAAGCTGGACATGCCCGTATATTTATTGCGAACCTGCTGAAACCAAATTGCAGTAAAACAAAATCTGCTCAACTCCTTGCACTTACCGGCCCCTCTCCTGCTCTCCCTGCGGGCAGTGAAGTACGGAGTGGCTTTGCCTCTGGACCTGCCTGCGCTGTGTGAACGCGGCATTTAAGCTTGCTTTAGAGCCTGCCTGGGCTTGGCTCATCAAAGCCCCGCACGTGTTAGGTGAGCCCGTCATTCCCAGCCCTCTGAACGATTAGGATCTCAGCTGATGGTCTTGGCATTTGTTTTTGGCAGCTCCTGCGTCACTTAGCAACCTCCGTGTCAGGTTCCTTCAGGTTTTTTGTCTGCAAATACATTTTAATCCCTGTGAAATGGGACCCACCAGCACACGGGTGAAGTGGCCTAAAACCTCCTCCGGTCCCACATGCCGGTGGCACAACTCCCTGGCCCTCGGTGTGTTCGTACCATCAGAGCGCTTGCCACCGTCTAGCCCCCGTGCCTTGTATTTTAAGGCACATATACTTCAAACTTGTATTTTAACTCTTTTCTAGAGCCAGGGGATAAGTCTGCTCTTCCTGGGTACTGCACAGGACCTGCCTCTCCATCGAGGAGGCCCTGGTGCAAGTTCTGCACACGGGAGCCTCTTGAAGAAGAAATTTTGCAGCAAAGGCAAAGGCCAAACGGGACCCAGGGGTCCTGTGAAATCAGTAGAGACACTCGTACCTCCAGAGGACTGGACCAGGATGCCCCGAGACAAACTCTTCTAGTACAGGAGCATCCCTTGGGATGCGCATACCAACTCTCCCAGCCGGAGCCTGCAGACATGCATGGCAGCGAATCTGTGGCTCATCCCAGCCCACAAGAGACCTGCAGCTCTCCCAAACCCACAAGAGACCTGGACCCCAGGAGCCCCTCAACACCCCCACGCTGCCGCTCGCGGCCACAGGACACCCGATGGTGCCCGGCCAAGGCAGCCTCGCGCCGTCCCAGCATCCAGGAGAGCGCAGCCTGGAGCAGTAAGCCAGAGACTTTTGCTCATTAGTGTAATTAACATCAAACTTCCGAGGTGGCCAGGCTGACCTTTAGTTATGGAAATATGAACAACAAAAACCGACATGTTATTGTGGAGGGGGTGTCACAGGCCGTTCATTTGAAACCCTCAGTGAAATCCTCTCTCTTAGTGACGTGAGCCCCCAAATAACATCTTTCTGCAAAAGTAAATGGGAAAATTCAGAAAACCATCAGGGAAGGAGGAAAAATTCAGCTCCACTCATCCACAGCAGCAGCCCAGCAAGGACACGGCGTCTACCGGCTTCTGGGAGTGCACAACCAGAAAGAACCCCAGGAAGAGAAATGGAAAGACAGGGCAGAGCTGTTAAAAAATGAAAGAGAGGAAAAAAAAGACCTGTTTCTTATGAGTCTTGGGAAAGTGGGAAGTCACTGAGATGGAGACAGCCGAGCCGGACCCCGGCGGCACTGTTGGAGCCCAGCCCAGCATCGAGCGGTCCCGGCACCGGGGACGGCTCTGCCCGTGTCCCGGTGTGAACCGTAACTCACAGGCCAGCAACAGCCACGACCCAGAGAGAACTTCAGGGCAAATTCATGGGGAATTAAAAAAAAAAAACCTGGCAGCCGTGACAGGAGCGTGTCCGATGATGGATGAGACCGATACATGAGATCACAACCCCATTTGCCACAACAAACAACTTGGGCCTGAATTTCCAGAGGTTGCCAGATGTTGGTGCGAGGCTGAGCAAGGCAGCGATGCCAAACCCCAGTGATGGCAGGACCGTGTGCTGCGCTGGGCGCTCCCCCAGTCCCGGGACACTTCCTAGGCTGGAAATTGCTTTGCTGCAAGGATATCCTCATCCTGGTGCTTGATGCAAAAAAGTGATCCTGAAGGCAAGAAGAGAAACCGCTCCCTGAACTCATGATGGAAAGTGTCCAGCCTCCAAAATACCTCCTGGAGCGATACGCCGCTGGGGCATGGGGCATGGCCGGGAGGCATGTCCGGCATCACTAGGTGTGTTTCCCCAGGAGCGGACCGAAGGCTCCAGCTCCACATCAGCCCTGGGCATGAGGACTAATAAAGGCAAGGATTATTTTTCCATTCTGCTTATGGAAAAAGGTCACAATTTATGTCACTTCATCTTTGGTTTGCAATTGCAGGGTCCTGCTCGTTTTCCATCCCAAATTAGCGTTCAATTACGGGGGCCCTGCTCCACCCCTCCTTGCTGCTGTGATGGAAAGGAGAAGCGACAGAGGTCCTGGCCATGCGACCTCCCCTGGGTCTCCAGCGAGGAGACACCCCGTAGAAAGCTGACCTGAGTGCAGCCTTTTTCCTCTGGCAGCACGAAGGGAACCAGATGGACTTTCCTTCAAATGAGATTTAAATGGAAAAATACAAAATAGCTCATTCTGGCAATATTGAAGGGTTGGTGCCCAGCTGTCCCGAGCATGGGGAAGGTCAGACCAGGTGACGCTCTGGAAAAAGAGGCCAGAAGCACTGGCTCCGAAATGGCAGCCAGGGCACAGCTCTGGGCACAGAGCACGATCCCTCTTGCTCCCCCCGAGGGGAAACAAAACCACTCGCCTCATTTGAGGTATTATAGTATCCATAAACCAGAGTCACTGCAGAGACTCGGCTGATGGAGTTTGGATGGGACGCTCGGCCAGAGCCGCTTCAGTTATCCTGCTCTGCAAACCTCTGCCGCTTACTGACCCGCAAGAGCATCACGAGGACCGTGCTGATGAGGCCTTTCGAAGATGGAAAGCGCCTTCCCAAGGGTCCTACTCAGGCCAGCCGTGGTCAATCCCCACCAGCGGCACGCTGCTGTTCCTCTGACTTTGGTTATTTTCCAGCCGACCCGGCTGCCCCATGGCTCCGTTTTACAGCCAAAGCTCCTTGTGTCGCAGGGCCAGGCGAGCCGGTCCCGCAGTGTGCAGCCCATCAATCCCCCTCTAAATTATTTCAGCCTTCAAATGCACCTTCTCATCCGCCCGGACTGAAACAGCATCCAAATCAAGCAGGATGTGCTCTGAAACCAACGGGGGCTTTGCCACCTCCACGGTGGTGGGTTCCTCAGCCTCAGGCAGGAGCAGGACCGTCCCCACCACCCAGGCTCACCCCAGGTCCCACACAACCTTCTCGAGTCTGATGGGAGCATCGGGGTCCTGTGACGTGACAGGGGCAGCGCTTGGGCTCAAACAACAACAATAGTTGTTTCAAACGTTTCTTCTATTCTCTTCCTATTAAATATTTTCCCTCCTCCTTTCCAAGAACCTCCTTTATTTCTCCCCGTCTTCCTCTAGCAACGGTATCTGGGAGAAACAATGAATTTTTAATAGGAGGGGGCAGTAGGAAGAGGGAGATCCTAAGGCAAAGAGGTAAAACATTGATCTATTAAATAACCCCCATCATCACAAAACCACATTTTAGGGAGAGGGAACCATGCGAAGGACCATGCAGCATCGGGCAGAGACCGATGGGTGCGAAGATCAGCTCATGCCCAGGGTCGCAGTCCCCGCTTTTCTCCTCATCTGGTGGTAGGATGGATTGTGTGCAGGATGCTGCGCACGAGCACGTTGCAGAGAGGGTGAATCTTGCTCGGAGGGGCTTCCCGGCCATGCCACATGCACTTGGCTATGGCCAAGGTGGTTCTGGGCATGCAAGACCCCAACCAGGCCATTGCACAGGCAAGGGGAACCCTCCAGCTCTCCTGACCTGCAGCACTGTGGCTTGTCCCTCTGCAGCATCTCAAAGCCGAGCTGTTCCCATCGCCTGGTCCCTGCATTCCCCCCCCCGCCAAATCCTCCCCAGGCTCTGCAGGGATGGGGCTCACCCTCACGGGGCTGAGGATGCCCAGCTCACCTCCCGCGGCGCCTGGCCCTGCCTCCCGTCACATGGCTGAACTTAAATATAGTCCCCAGTTCTCTTTTCTTGTAGACACAATCGGTGCTCCGGGTGAAAGTCCTTTCCCATGAACTCACTGTTGCTTAATAAAGCACAAGCCCTCAGAGACCTTGATGCTGGGATCAGTCATTTTAATTCTCAGTGACACTTGTTCCTCTCCACTTCGGCCGCTGCTATTTTGGCTGGCACATGGGGAGCCGAACAAGAAGCCCCAGCACTCCAGGTCTGAGCCGTTAAGAGCAGGGACGCAGCTTTAAAAAACAAACCTAGATGATGGATGGGGATGCAAACTGCAGCGAAGCTCATGGTGGCATGAAAAATTCAGGGGGAGGAAGGCAGGAAAGCAAGGAAAGAACTGGGCTGAGTCAGACGGCGCGGGAAGGAGCAGGGCACGTGCCGGCGCTGCGGTCGGCTTCGTTGTTGGGACGAGACAGACGCTGGCTCTGCTCCCCAGCCTGGTACCTGGGATCCCGCACATTGGGTGCCCGTGTGGATGCCAAGGCACCGCAGCAGCCCAGACCCATCATGGTTAGCTTTTTTTTTTTTAAAACTCATCCACAGGGAAGCCGTTTCTCGCAGTTTGTCCAAATTATCCACCCAAGTCTATTTGACCGCGCTGGGGTGAGTTTGCTCCTGTCCACAGTTTGCCCATTTTCCATGAAGAAGAGGGAAGGGCAGCCCCTGCTCGGGGTTGGGGAGGGCTCTGCTCTCTGATGACAAGTGCCATTTCCTCGCTGCCACCCACACCAGCCCTGGCCCCACGTCCTGCCCAGCTTCAGCCACCACCTCTGACACCCTGTGGGCCTGGGGCACCCCCGCGTCAGCATGGGGGTCCCTGAAGCATCACGACTTAAAGCAAAGGGATCAAAAGAAGGAGAAACCAGCACGTGTCATTGCTGACGGCTGCCCAGTGCCCGCTGCCAACGACCGAGCGATGCTGCGGTCCAGCCCCCCCTTGCTCCCATATCCCCGGAGCCAACCCTCCTGGAAGCGTTTGCTTCATATTTCAAGGCAAACCCCACATAAACTTCAGAAATAGCCTCCCAGAAAAGTCAACTGATAACACCCGAAGCCCCATTAATTTCCCTACTGTGGCTGGCAAGCCGGAGCGGCTCTCGGCATCTTTTCCAAACGCTCTCGCGGGTTTTATTGCTTTCCTTCATCTCCTCTCAAATCTCTGCTTTGAACATTTCTGCCCTCACCTGTTCGTTTTGAGGTTTTTCCAGGATTCACAAAACGGCCCTTGGGGCTCCAGCGGCACCTTCTGCCCCCGCGCTGCAGCCCCTGCCCGGGGACGGGAGAGATGCTGCGTGATGGCCCCTCCGCCCCTCTCAGACAATTCAATCATCGCTTTGCAGCTGCAGACACAGACAGGCAGCAGGATTTTGTCTGTCTGAGAGAGCACATGAACCTACAAAGCCAGGCCTCCAGACTACGCCCATTTACAGAGAGGGAAACTGAGGCACGGGATGCATGTTTTATAGCCACCTGGTGATTCAGCATGGCAGGGGACAAGCTCAAGGGCGGCCTCACTCGGCCCCCAGGTCCCTTAGCTCTGGGATGTGGGATTTGGTGCTCGGGAAGATGCTGCTGGCGACGGGTGTCCCACACCGGTGGTGTGGGAATTACCGCTGCCCACGCAAAACGCATCCATCCACGTGCTTTACATTCCCGAAGTTATTTCCAGGGGTACGGCAACAGCTCGCTCCTGTCCCGGGGACGTGAACACAGCAGCGACGTGACTCGCATCTGCTGGAGCAGCTCAGCTCCTCTGCGACCACCCGCTCCTTCTGCCTTATGGCAGCTCCGGTTCCCTGCACCGCTGAGCAGCAAGGGGCCACCCGCTCCCCAGCGGGACGCTCAGGGGCGAAACAGTGGCGAGCCGACAACCAGAAGTTGAAAAAATAAATTCCAACATCAATTTAAAGCCTTTAAATGCTGAGCGCAAATACGGCCGGGCGCTCTTGTCTGTCCCGTACCATCGGGCTTCAAATTCAATTTTTAATTCGGGCCCGTGCTGTTGCTCGGAGGGAAAGCGCAGTGATTAGGTTGGGCCTTGGAGCTAGGGATGCGTTATCTTGTGATGCAGGATTAACACAGCTAATAAAAGCAGACATTCCTGAGCTCAAAACACTAAAAAAAAAAAAAAAAAAAAAAAAAAGGAAAAGAGCCCCTGGCCCTGCTATCTTCAGCAAGGAATCAGTACAAGCGCTGAGCCTGGCAGCAGCGGGAGGTGGTGCAGGATCTGGCTGTGCCTGGGAGATGCCCCGGCTCTGCCCCCACAGCGAGTCCCTTGCTCAGCCCGGCGCAGCTGTCTCCCGCCCCGGGCACCGATGCCAAGGGGCAGCTCAGAAGGGCAGCCCAAGAGGGGCAAAAGGCAAGCCAGCCCCCGTTTCTCTGGTCCTCCCTCCGCCCAACAGAACAGGAGAAAAGCAAAATCTGCTGATTTTTAAGCCAAAAAACCCAACTGCTCATGAAGCTGCTTTGCCTCCTGCTTCCCCGCACCGGTGGGAACATGTTTGCTCCCTGCTCTCGGGGTGCTTCTCTGGCTGTTTTGCAGGCTGGGCATTGCCGTGTCCGAGAGCATCTTCCCCCGAGCTCAGTTCAGCTGAGGACCGGAGGCTTTGGGAAAGGCTGCAGACATCCAAGTGGGATTTTTGCAACCTCTGAAAACCATGAGAAACGTTGAGTGGGGGGATCAGAAGCCACCTGTCCCAGCTGCTCCAGCCAAAACTCACCCAGCACTGCCAGTCCTCCAGCAGCGAGAGGCAGCAACTCTGCTCCCTGCCCTCCACCTTAACGAGCACCACAGAAACGCTGATGATAAATACATTAGCTCAAATTAAACCAGATCAATCACAGGCTGTCAAACTGGCAGCTCCCCAACACATCTTGAATTATTCTCCCGTTTAAAGGACGTGCACCATGTTTCTTGCCATGTCCCGGGGTGCGGGCAGCAGGTACCTTACCCCTAGTCTCCATCCTGCAGCGTAAGGGATGATGAAGCAGAGGTGAAGGGCAGAGCTTTGGGGTGCAGAGCCCCAAGCCACCCTCTTTACCAAGGGGTTATGATGGGGTTCATTGCCTGCATTTCTGCATTTTTAAGGCCAGCAATAGAATCTGACGCCGGCTTTAAAGACACACACAAATATATCGCACCGAGCAGCTGTTTGGCTTGCTTGGAGCTGCCCAGCAGCTCCGCTTTTTCAGGTTGGGTTTTTTTTTTTTTTGTAATTCCTTGTGATTAGATTGAGAGAGATGTTTGTAGGAACTTTCCCTCTCTGGATACGGCTTTTCTCGTGGTGTTTCCCCAGCAGCGGACCTGGGTAAACCAGTGCCCACCGGGGTGGTCTGCTCTAGGCAGGACAGCCTCCTGCCCGCAGGCAGCACATCCCCAGCCAAGGCGAGAGCGGGCAGCACCATGCTGGCAGCCAAGACCAAGCCACGAAACTAAGCAGCAAGTGGGAGCTCTTTGGAAGGCCCAGGCTGGTCCTCACCAGGCCATCGAGTGTCCCCAGGGACACCGTCCCCAGGGTCCAACCTCTCCGGCTGGCGCAGCGGGATGCTCTTCGCTCCGAAGGGCTCGCGCCCTGGGTGCTGCCAGGTTGCGGATCCAGGCACCGATCCGCTCTCCATCTATTTTGCAGGTGCTCTGCCTGCTTCTGCTATCCTCCCTCCTCCTGTTTGCTCTTTTCTCGTTCCCAAAACCTCATCTCAGGGTAAGGCTGGGCATGAATCTAAAGAGCAGCTGCTCTTCTGCAATCGCTCCCTTGTGTGAACGCAGTGGGAACTAGAGCACCTTTTGTCAGGTTTTAGCTCGATCCGCTTTGCGAGTGGATTAAGAAACTGGCACAAAAGTACTCTGGATCTGGAGTAGGAAGAGGCAGGCTGCTATTCCAGAACGGCGACAAGAGCCGCGTATGCTGCGATTGCTGCCTGCTCCATTTCCCTGAGAAACACAACCCCGATAACATTTGCATTTAAACCAACCCTGGGATTTTTGACAGGAGAATCCACCTAGCCCTAAAATCAAGGATGCTGAGAGAAGGTGGCAGGCAGGGCTCTGGGGTGGTGAGGAGCAAGAACCTGCAGGACTGGGGGGAAAACAGGAGCGATACGAGATGGGGGAAGACCCTTCCTGACGCCTGGCGATGTTCAGTCCTGCTCAGGTCTGCCAGGGAAAGGCTCCGCGGGGCTGCGAGCAGCGGCCCCAGTCCTGACGGTGGGGAGACTGCAGGTACCAGACCCCCCCGGAGCACCGGGGCCGAGGGCAGAGCGGAGGCGAGCGGTGGAGGATGGAGCCGGGCAGGTTCAGGCAGGACCCCCCCGGTGCAGCTCTCCGCCTGCTTGAGGCCATTCAAATCCCCGGTGCCAATCCGGCACGGGGGGCAACAGCCCTGCCCGCCACTGCCCTCTCCGCCGGGGCTGAGCCCCCCCTCTCCCCGGGCCGGGGGCTGCGGAGGGGCCTTGCAGCCCCTGGCGGTGGGCACCGACCGGGCAGACCCCGGGGAGCCGGTTTCGGGGTGTCGGGGGGCAGGTAGAGGAAGGTGGCCCCAGGGGCTGCGGGGGCTCCACAGCCGCCCCCCCCCCCCCACGTGTACGCCCCGCCGGGCTCTGCCTCCCCCAGCCCGGCTGGGTCCGATCTGGCCCGCTCCGGCACGGCACGACCCGGCGGCGCTTCCCCCCCACTCCGGGACCCCGCACTCACCGCTCAGCTCCGGCTCCCGGGCTGCCCATGGCGCGGCGGCGGCGCGGGCAGAGCCGCAGCCCCGGGGGCGGCGCGGCGGCAGCTCCGGCCGGACCCCGGCCCGGCCCCGGCGCGTCCCCGGGGGCGGTGCCTCTCCCCGCCGCGCCTGGGCGTGCGGCGGCGGCGGAGCGGGCGTGGGAGCCGCCCCCCGCCCGGCCGGGAGCTGGGGGGAGGGACGGGGACAGGGTCGATGCGCGGCCCCGGGCGGGGAAATGGGCAGAAGGGTACGGGGGTCCCCTCGCCGCTTTGCCGTGCCCAAAGGGGAGGGGTCCCCCGTCGGACAGCCTGGGTTCCCCCAGCCCCCGACCCCATGCCAGGGTACCCCCACACCAGCCTGCCTGGGCTCCCCCAGCCCCACGCCAGCCTGCTTGCATCCCCCCCACCCCCTGTCACCCTGCCTGCCCTCGGACAGGGTCCAGGTGCTCACCTCACTGTGAGCTCCCCTCTCTGCATGGCTTACCCCATGGAGGTGGTTATGGACCAACCATTTCCCCCCTATCCAACAGGGAAACTGGGACAAACAGGGCACAAACAGCACCCTAACACCAGGAACAAGCGCAGCCCCCAACCCAACTCCTGTGATCGTGCCCCCACAGTGGGCTCTGTTGTCCCCTGCAGCAGTGCCAAGCTCACGGGCAGCCACAGCAGGGCCGGGAAGATGCCAAGCTCACAGGGCAATAACATGGTGCACCCCACCAGCACCCACATCCCACGTGGAGACAGTGCTCACCGTTAGCCATTCCTCCTTGGAGCTGTCGTCTTGCCCCTCTCCTCTCCTGCTAAAGACTCCCACAAATGCAGATGACTTGGATAATTAGGCTTTGAGGATGAGCGAGACCAATTCCCTCGTTAGGGCTGAATTCCTTCCAGGGCAGAATTGTTGCTCTTCTCTATTCATCGTTGCTCAGTCCAGCTGGCGTTAGCCTTGCTGGTCACAGGGCTTAGGGGACGTGGGCTGCTGAAGCGGAGTGTCTTGTGCCCTTGATCTGTTGCGTGACAGCCGACGAGCATCACCTGAGCAATTCAGTTACATTTTCTGTATCCGACAGCGGTTTTCAAGCAGGGTTTGGCAGCATGTCCTCCATTTTACAGATGGGGAAACTGAGGGAAGAAATCAGGGGTAAGGAGCAGGGCACAGCACTGAATCCCAGGCTGATTTAATGCCATGGGCTCCCCTGTTAGATGTTCTTGTCTGGATTGGCTCCATTAGTGCAGGATGTTGCCAGGAGAAATGCCAACAGCTCTCCCGGCTTGGGTGCCTTACCGGTTCCATTTGCAACTTCCATCCCTTGCTGCAGCCCAGCACTTCTGCTGATGGAGATTTCTGGCTGCCTCCTACTGCTCGTTTGCTCCAGGGTGTGGATTTATAATTTCATTGCAGGCACAAGCATCTCAGGCTTTCCCATTTGAGTTTCATCCCCAGCCTCATCCCTGGATCTGCAGTTAAAACCAGGACATTTACATGGGTGTGAAAGAATTTCGTTGCTGTTTTAAACCATAACAATTTATCTGCTTAATAAAAGATGAAAAATCCAAGCGTAAGAAATGCAATGGTTTAGTTGGAGATGTATTTTTAAGAGGCCGGCATGGGCGGGGAGGGCGTACCGGAGCAATTCATGTTTTCATTTCAATTCCCCAGAATGAAAAGGTGATTCTGGCTAATTTGAACCTAGTCATTAAGCCACTGTTTCAAAAACACAGAGTCAATTAAACAGCACCCCCCCCGCCCTAGCTCCGCAGGCCTGCGGATTGTTATTAATCAAGGGACAGGGGGAATTGCTTCATCCATACAGCTCACGCTCTTGTTGCTGGGAGCCAAATGCTGATCTGATTTTGTCTGATGGAAGATGCTTTCCTGCCTGCTGCTCAGGGTTAGAGTTGATTTGGGGAGGGCAGAGTGCTGGCAATGCAGCGGGGGAGCTAGAGGAACCCGGGTTGGAGGGGGCCACCTTGTCCTTATCCCCTCCCCAAGCCTCTCATCAGAAAAACAAGTTATTTATGTCACACCATGTCCCCTTCATACCATTATTTTACTTTGGGGGAAACTGAGGCACAGACAAGTGATTTGCTCACGGTAAGGGAAAAGGCAGGATGTGACTAAAGCCCATGACATGGGTTTTAGCTCAGCCCCGCTCCCCGCCGGGTGTGTCCCGTTTGCCACCTCCTCCCATTAGCTTTGATGCCCCTTTAGTGTCACTTTGGGCTTTAATGAAAGAACAGGACAAAGATGCAGAGAAAAGGCGCCAGGCTGAGGTTAACAGCTCTGCTTCCCCGAGCCGGAGCCCCGCAGCCCCACGCTAGGTATCGGAGAAGCCCGTGGGGCTGTGTCCCTAGGTCTTGCTCTCCAATTAATTCAAATTGGCTTTAATATGAGCATTAATCAGAAAGGACCTTATGCCAGGGGACAGGGGACAGGTTGGGTCAGGGGCCCCCTGTCCTCTGCGCACCCAGAGCCTACTCCCTGCCAGGGGCTGCGGCATTTGGGGCACTGAGATGGGACCTGGTCCACTCCTTAGGTCCCCTGGACTTTACCCCCACCCTGTCACCTCTGTCCCAAGAGCCTGGCCTTCACAAAATAGTCCCGTCCCCCCCCAAATGAGGATGGCGACCCATAAACCGCATCGTTCCAAACTCTGCCTCTTGCTCAGCATCAGGATGGGGATGCAGCGGGGCCACCTGGGTCCCAGCTGTCCCCTGTGAACAGAGGGGAACACAAGTGTCACCTACTCCCGTCAAGGTGTCCCTGTCCCCAGCTTGGGGGGACAAAAGCACAGAAGCGACAGGGCCCTGGGGCATGCAATGCTTTGGGGAGGGTCTCTGCCTTTGGAGGTGCTGTTCTGAGCAAGCCAGCGCTGGGAGCATCTTGACAAGTTTTACTGCTTTCTGGGGCATTTTCATAGACTCAGCAAAATGATTTAAAAAAAAAAACAACAAATGAGAGGGAAATAAAAAAATCACAGCTGCTCTGGCACATGCTCAAAATCCCCAAGAGTTTTTGGCTGAAACGTGCCAAGGGGAAAAAAAAAAAAATCTAATAAACAGAGAGGTAAGCTCCCTTTTGCCCCCAGTTTGCCCTCCCATGGTGGAGCATGGGAGCCTTCCCTGCTGAACCCAGGGGCCAGGGCCTCTCCCTGCCGGGGGGCCTGTGCCAGCCCCCAGCACCGCCGGACGTGCTGGTCCCCTGCCAGCTCAAATGCAGCAGTCCGGCACTGCCAGCTCCGGTGACAGCCAGTGATTTTTTTTCCCCCCTAAGGATGCAGCAGTGGGAGCCACGTGATGACTACAGACTCTTGGTGGCCATTAATTTTGACTAATGGAAACCTCGATTAACTCCTAGAAGGAGCTGGCCAGATGGCTCACGATCCATGCAGCGGAATCAGAAGGAGCCAGTGTTTGACCCTGCAGAAAGCGAGTGGCTGAGGAGCTCCCCAAGTGCCTCTTTGGTGCTGGACTGATGCTGTAAGGGCTCGGGGATGCCAGTCCTCGCTTAGTGGGGTACCATCCCCAGGGCATGGCTGGAGGGCAGCCCAGACACCCCCAGCCCTAAATGCCCCAACACCAGAGCCAGCCAAACCAGAGGCGCTGGAGACAGCACCATCCCCAGGACTTGTCTCCCTGGCGGGGACACTGCTGGAGCTGAGCCCTGCCCTGGGACATGCCACGGTGCCTCTTTCCTGGGTGTCTGAGGGCTCCTGGGGCGCACGGAGGGGGTTATTCCCCCCGGTAGATGCTCTGGTCGGAGGCTTTGCAAGAGACCCAAATACGAGTGGAGAGTGACACCGCATGGCCGGAGGCAGCAAGGCCCTGGGTGCCCTGGGGACACCACCCCATGTTGTCCTCTCCTCTGGCTGGAAGGGTAGGAGGAGCCCCACTCCATCTGCAGGTTCCCAGCCTGGAGCCACCCTCTCCCAGGGACTTGCCAGGGTGGGACCCCGCGCTGCCTGGCTGCGAGGTCCCATGGGCTCGCTCCGGCTGGGTCCCCCATCGGCACCCCAAAATGCAGCCTCCCCCCACCCGTGTCACTCGGGCATGACTCCAGCGTGCAGACGGAGGGGCATGGCCCGCTGCCCCTGCTCCCAGGGTTTGGGGAGCTCAGGACAGGGTTGCTGCTGCACCACAAGCAGCGTACGTGACCTCCTCTGCACGGAGCTGGTGTTGTTCCTCCCACAAAGCCCATTTTTCTCCAGCTCGCTCTGCCCTGACCCCGATGTTTCTATGTCTGCAGTTTTGATCTGCTACAGAGCATGAACCCCTGAGGGAAGACATCTCACCCTTGTATTTACCTACAAAGCACCGGACATATGTACCTGCTCTGCAAAACACAGCCTGAGCCGATGACTAATCCTAGTTACTTTTAATAAATATTTGGTAACTACAGTGAAAGTTTCTTTGGCCAAGCACCTGCTGTTCTGAGCTGTCCCCAGCAGAAACACCATCAGGCAAAAGGTTTTAATCGGAGCAGGAAGGAGAGGGACCTTTCCCCCCTCCAACTGCCAGGGCTTCGAGTGACGGTAGAGAGGAGACAGTGAGAGCTTGACTGCTCACCTGCCCTTGCTCCCGGCTGCCTTTAGCAAACCCTAAGTGAGCCCTTTTGCCAGGTCAGGGTCAAGGTTTCCCTTCTGGCAGTGAAGTCAGCCCAAGGTGACAAACTCCCACAGAAGGAGGATTTCCCCCGCTCCCTTTTTTGAGATTTGTGGCCCAGTTTTGCAGAGCCACCGACCACCAGTGCCAATTGGCTTCAGCAGGAGCTTTGCACGCTCAACGGCCCTCAAAACCAGCACACCTATTTCCCTTTCCAGAGAAGGATAAAGCAAATTATCTCTGGTTCCCCAGCACGGGCTGTATTTCTCCCCCTGCCACCCAGCATGATGCTCATGGTGGGGCTCAGCCCTCCCCGGGTCCCCTTTGTAAGGCCATCACTTCTGCAGCCGCTTTGCTGGAGGGCAGGAGAGCTTACACAGCACCCAGGTCCCAGCACTCGCCTCTGCTCGCGGAGCTGATCCCTGTCCGGCGTGGAGCATGTGCTCCGGGTGCTGTGCGCTCACCTCCTGAGGCTGCTGGCCCCCAGTACTTGGCTCACGGCCCCGCTGCAGCTGGCAGCTGAGTGCAGAACCCACGGCCGATGATTTATTCCCCTCGGCAAGTGGGGCCAGCACTGCTCAGCTCATTTTCTGATCCTGGCAGCTGAGGGGTTTCTGTTGGCCCTGCTAATCCAGTAAGGTGCTTCAGGTACTGCATTAATAGAGGTGCATTAATAGAGGAATCGCTGACAGAGGATGTGCTCCGGTTCCTCCTTCCCACTGTCATCCTCAGCTCCAGAGTGGTTTTCTGCTGCTGCCCAGCCAGGCAGGATTGCAGAGCCACCTGCATCCCCAAGGGGTGGGATGGGCTGGGAGCAGCCCGGGGTGGCAGGGACGCTGCAGTGACATTGTGGGGTTTGGGGGGTCCCTGGGGTGGGGAAGCCCAAGGAACTGCCTCATGCTGGGATCCCCACCTGACCCAAAAGCAGCGAGGAACAGGAAATGTCAGGCTCTAAATCCAGGTCTGAGTGCAGCTGGCCACAGCGGCAGCTCATCTCTGGGGCTGCCTGTAGCTCAGGGTGTTTGGGGAGACGGTGGCTGGGCTGCGGGGACGAGGGCAGGCTGCAAGCTGGGCACGGCTGCTGCAAATGTTTCCTCCAACCCACCTGGCTCTGCTGACAAACTCAAATGACACATTTCTATAGCACCAGGGCCCTTGGGGGTCCCCCAAGGGCTAGGCACACATGGAAGTCAGCACCGCAGTCACTCTGCACCAGAGTGAACGGGCAGCGCACGTCCCTTCCCAAAGCATTGGCTGCAGCTCTATAGCGGCAGTGCAGGCAGCTGTGCGGGCTCTCCGCTCGGAGGTGGTAGATGCTCAAGGAGCAAATCCGGCAGCTGCCCATGCAGCGATTTTCTTCCCATTCCTTGTCCTGGTTCATGGCCCATCCATGCAGGGGTCAGGCCAGCTGATGGCCCCCACACCATGGAGCCTCCAGCTCTGGTCTGCGCAGGCTGGACTCCACTCGTGAGTGCGTGCAGGATAGGTTGGAGGGAACCTGGCAGCACCGGTGCGATCACTGCCAGTAGAACTGGCCGAGACGTGGGCTGGAGTGTGCTTGGGCACCATTGCAGTGTGGCCTTCCTGCTGCCAACGAGCAGGAGAAGGGGTGATGAGCAGTGTCGGCACAGCAGTTTTTTGCAAGATGTTGCCTGTTTCACCTCCTCTCTTTGGGGCAGAGACACCGGTGGCTGTTGGAAGGTCACCTCTCCATCCCTGAACAAGGGCAAGGGTTCATACTGGATCCCAGTGCTCCCCGCTGTCAGAGAGCTGGGGGCGGCCACTCCGCTGCCTGCTTGCTCCCTCCCCGCTAGGAGATTGCTCCTGATGAAATTCAGCCCACATTTCCCTTTACTCAGCTGCGTCGTGCGAAACGCACTCCCCGCCCCCGTTTCCCTCGCCCTCCCTCCGCGCGCGCATCCTGCCTGCCTTTATCTGAGAGTTGCATCGAATCCCTGCTGGCAGCTCCAAGCTCATTTCCAAATATCATTAATGCTGCTTTGCAGGCGATTACGATTCCAAGCACTGTGGTGCCGCGGATGGCAAACACACCATTTGTACCTGCTAGACGGAAACAATCCCCGGAGCCTTCTCTGCCCCGTGCCCCCGCGACCGCGGCGTCTGTCTTCACGCTTAATGCAGATAGACCAGGTTCTCTTCTTAATTCATCAGCTCAAGCCATGGCCGTGTCTGCTCACAGCTCTGGGAGCTGCTGGTTCCCAGTTGGAGATGGGCCCTTGCAGACAAGTCTCGGCAGTCTTGTCCCCAGCCAGTCTGAACAGAATTGCACGAGTGGAGCACATAGCACGGTGGCAATAAAAACCCAAAAGTCGTGCCCGTCTCCGCTGTGGGATGGCCCTTGCCAGGGTCCCGCGCAGGGATGCTGCGGGTACGCAGCGTGCTCGCTGAACTGGGGTGCTGGCAGCGCAGGCAGGAGGGAACTCACCACCCGGGCTGGGGACCCAGGGGGCTGCTGGGGCCATTGGCCAGGAGATGTCCTCCTCACCCATTTCTAATGGCTCACTCTCAATTAGACAGCATTTCTGATCCACTGGTCACTCCGCAAGACACCGTCTCGGGATAAAAGCTGCACATTGGTGTAAATCGCTCAGGGACACATCCCTAGCCACCGCCAGACTTTTCCCCTTGCTTGGAAGGAGCTAACTCAAAGCGCCAAACACGCAGAGGAGACCACCCGCACCCCGGCTTCCCTCCCAGCTGGCAGTTGCCTGGCCCCTCTCCTGCTCTGCCATGTCCAGCGGTAGCTGGCAGGTGACGGTGGTGACAACGCACTTCTCTGGCCCTTTTCTTATCGGAGGCTTTTAAGGTTTCCATCACTCTGCTCTGCCCTGCCTTTGCTCACCCAGGTTGCCCGGAGGGACGTGCCCTTTTTAGTCCCTTTCATCGTTCAAGGGCACACTGTGACGAGGTGCCACTCCCCAGCAATTTCCTCCATCTTCCCTGTTCCCATGTGTACCACGTCCAGAATATGAACACAAATGATGAGGGAAGAAACTCCCTTGTCCCCAACTTTTACTGCTCTGCTGCATCCAGCACACAGGGTCCTGCTTTTTTTTAGCTGCCTACTTTTGCTCCATGTCCTCCGAGTGGGATGGGAGCTGTTATATTGAAAGACAAGACAAATTATGCTGGTGTGCAGTAATGGTAGAGCTGATTCATCAGCCAGGTGGGTCTACAAGGTCTAATTTGGGATGGAAGATAGCTGACGACTTCTTTAGTAACTAGGAAGACTTGGGAAACTAACTTTTCTTTGACGAGCACATTATTACCTACCAGCTTAACACCGTTGCTCTCCCCATCCAAGCGCTGGGCTGTCATATTTAGGAAATAGGTTTTAAAGAGGAAATATTTTAATTAGGAAATGGCTTAAAATTTGCCAGGAGGATCACCCATGTGTTGGTCTCCAGGGTCACTGGCCAACACCAGTTTGAAGATGGCAGTTCCTCCCCCGGGAGATCCAGCTGTTTCCAGATGTTGAGATTCTTTTCTGGCCCACGCATGAAGCTCCGCAGTGCCGACCACGTTTCGCCTGCCAGAACAACCCTCATCCCTTCTGCCCTCCGCGGGGACCAGTAGCGGGTGCTGGGGTGCTCTGGCTGCCCCGATGCCGAGCGATGCTTTGGGGCTGAACGTGGCTCCAGGGCTTGAAGCGAATTCTCCAGCTCGATGCTGTGGGAATTGGCTTCGTTGCTAAAGACTGCCTGCAGCCAGGCAGGTAGTTACAGCACCGCTGGCAGCCTCATCCAGACGTGAGTATCTCGGAGGCTGGAGGAGAAAGACTCTCCTTCGACTGTTGATAACTCAGCGCTGGGGTCTGTGCAATAGGAGCTGCTCTCATGCACCCGCTGGGGCTCCCCGGGGGGGCTGTGGGGTGGGGGATTGGCACGGAGGGGTGCTGCGGGAGCATTTTGGGGAGCATCAGTGCTGGAGGTAAGAACTGATGCTGCACCTGGCACCCGGCCAGTGTTATTAATGTCTCGCTTTTGCAGGCAACAAATCCACCCACGTCCTCAATGGAAGGAAAAACTGTTTGGAAGCAAGACCTCTATCTGGCGCTTGGATCCAGAGACGTTTGTCACCCCGTGCCTCCCTGCCTGAAGGCGTCTCGCCCTGCAGCACCCAGCTCTGGGCACACTGCACCACGGCATCAGCAGGAGAGGGACAGCTGTGCCCAAGGGACCACAGTTCCACCATGACTGTCCCCACCATCCTGTCCCCCTTCCCTGCTCGTCATGCCAGCGACAGCTCTCTGCACCTTGCAGCACTTAATATGCGAGAAGGGGCGAAGATCGCTACACCCTGCCTTGCACAATGAATTATTAATCCAGCATTAGACAGGTTGGGCTGTCTAAATCTTCCCCACCAGCCATCCCTGGCTGTCCCCCAGCACGCAGGGACACCGGGGCCGGGTTGTCCAGGCCCTGCTGGGGGAACTGGCCAGAGACCGAGTGACCCAGGCCAAGCACAGTCCAGCCTGTCTGGAGACTGTGTCCCTTCCCCTGCTCCACCACTGAATTGCGGGGAATTCAAGGTTGCTCTCACCCCTCGCCCTGTGCCAGTCTTCTCTGCTCTGCCCCAGGGACTAAACCTTGGGGTCCTCCTGCCACGTGCTGGGGCTCCTGGGAAAGACCCGAGCGCAGGGCAGGGGTGCTGCGGGAGGAGGGTGGGCTCCCAGGGGTGCAGCAGTGCACGGGTGCTTGGTGCTGCTCAGGGAGCACATTGCAGCGCCCAGGCCTTGCTGCACAGAGCACACGGGCCCCCAGCCCAGTTCCCAGCACGAGGGCAATTGTGTGGGGCAGGTACCAATGCTGGGGCTGCCTGGGGTGATTCAACAGGGGAGAGACTGGCTCAGCTCCCGTGGGGCAATGCTCTCCTCTCCCTGCAGCACCGACAGCCAAGACCCTGGGGCAGATCATGCTAAACCATGGTAGCACCCAGCCTCACCTGTGTTTTCCACCACTGAGCGCTCAAGCATCACGCAGAGGAAGGGAGGAAGGGCAGCTCGAGGGTGCAGGCTGGCACAGCTCGCTCCACCTCACCTCTCCGGTGACAGCTCCGGCCACCCCTGTGCCCCCTGCGTCGCTCTTGCCCTCCTGTCGCTCCACGTTTGCGTCCCCGCTGCCGATGGGCTGTTCGCTGGCAGCTGCCGTCAGATCCAGCCACCCTGCCCGCACTGCTGAGCCAGCCTCCTTGGCAGGGGGATAATTAAGGCTGCAGGCAAAGGGAAGCTATTGCCGACTTTTGCATTTTCCCAAGCCGTTGGCTCTGTTAGTGTCTGTTAAGCATATTAAACTGGGATCCCAGGCAGGGAAGCCCCGTGCCCGGCTCACCAGGCTGCTGGGAGGCAGAAAAGGAGGTCAGGGGGTTTCTCTGAGTCTGGGAAGCAGGAGGAAATTTGTTACAATGCGGGTGGTGAAACACTGGCACAAGTTGCCCGAGAGGTGGTGGATGCCCCATCCCTGGAAACATTCAAGGTCAAGTTGGACGGGGCTCTGAGCAACCTGATCTAGTTGGAGATGTCCCTGCTCACTGCAGGGGGGTTGGACTAGACGAACTTTAAAGGTCCCTTCCAACCCCAACCATTCTATGATTCTGTGATTAGTAAGGACCTGATCGTTCACTCAGAAAGATCCAGGTGCAAAGATGCTGATACCGGAGCTGTGCATCGGGGGCCACCACACCCACCCGTGGGGCTGTGAAGGGACGTGCTTTGTGGGGAGCAGCATCTCCACTCAGATCACACAAGCCCGAGGGATGCATCCACATTGGCTGACGACTGTTGATGCTGAGCCAAGCTGTCCCTGCTCCACCTTGCAGGGCCCATCCCACCTCCAGGCTCTGCTCCACCTCAGCAGCTCCCTGTGGGAGCTCAGCCCTGTGCCCTGTCCCTTCTCATAATGAATGTCCCAGAGGCTTCATCCAGTCAAGCCCCTGTATTTGCTGGAAGCCCCCAAACATCTCTCATCAGTGCAAATGAGAGGAAGAGAGCGGGATGAAGCAGGAGCAGAGGTGCATTACAGCTTAAGCAAACACCCAAGGAAGTGTTGTCTCATTGCTCTCCATGTCTGACAAAAACTAAAGCTTTATTAAACTTTAGGAGTAGCAATAATCCATCACACTGCTGCTGTCATTAATCCTTGGTAATTGTTTCTATAATTAAAAGCCCCATTGTGCCTTGTCTCTCTAATATGATTTATCAGATAGGGAGCACTCTTGCATGAATGATGCATGGTTGTTGGGACGACATCTGCCTCTAGGCTGCTTGCATTTAAGAGAAACACACGGTGCCTGCCTTCAGTGCCTGCTGTTCCCTCACCGTCCCCATCCCTTGTGTGCACCTCAGGCTATTCAACTGTCCTCGAGACACCCCTTTGCTGCCTGGACATCAGATTGTTTCAATCCTTCGTGCAAAGCTCCTGGCCTCTGATCCACAAATGAGCTACAGCCAAGGACAAAACTAACTCATGAGCGAAAACAGCAAAAGAGAAGCCACCTACTTCCCCGGAGGTGCGTGAAGGCTGGGTTTCGTGTCAGCAGATCACGCTCCTGCCTCTGATGTGAGCTGCATTAAAAACTTAAAACAAGGTGGGAGGACATACTCTTTGCTGGTGATAAGCTAGGTGGTCTTTAGATTCCCTCTATTAGAGACCCTGGAGCTGATGAAGGGACTGGCTGGAATGTGCAATAGAAGATGCAATCCAGGGCGGTTCCTTGGTTGCACAGAGCTGTTCTGGGCATGAAGTTTCCTTGGCTGTAGACTCCTCCTGAGAAAGCATTTTTGATGATAAAGCCAGGAGCTGCTAAGAAGGCTGGAAGAGTCATTGAGGTCCCAGCAGACTGCCCACCTCCTCCGTGCTCTGCAAGAACACCAGCCTGGGGCAGGCGCCTGGAGCCCCTAGAAGCACCAATTGCAGTGAGTGGGGCACAGCCAACCAAGATGAGACAAGCAGAGCAGAAAGTCCACTGGGGACAAAGCAGCGACCTGCAGCCTCGCCTGCCTCTTCACATTGCAGACTTGCAGGCACCATGCCCAGATCTCCCCTCCCCAGGGGGGCTGAGATATGGGGGCACGTCAGGAGGACAAGTCACCCACTGCTACTGATGAGGTCCCTGGGGAGAAGGGGGGTCAGAGCAAGGAGGGGACGAGAGGTGATCTACGCTCCAGCCCTGTTGGTGCCCTGAACTGAAGCCGCAGGTGCCTCTTCCCATGCAGACAAATCCAGGGCACCCCAGCCAAGAAACTCAATGCAATCCTTGGCCCCTTTGGGCTCCTCTGCACCCCATACCTGGAGCCCCCTCTAGAGCACAGGCACTGGGACATCATGCATTAGCGCCAGCAGATCGGCTCGCTGGCAAGGACCTCATCCTTCCCTACCTCCGTGGGGTTGTCCTTGGCTCTCAGCCTTCCCTGTTGCCTCCCATTTTTCTAAGATCTTGCAGCATCTTAAATGAAATATGAATAAATACAGTGAGTTTTGGAAAGTGCATGGATGAAGTTAATCGGACCTGAGAATTCTCTCCTTTCTTGTGAGTCACACACCTAATGTATGTGCATATTAATGCTCGCAGCATGCTCTCCTTCCCATCTTTGTTTTCAAGAGCTTTCACTGGGGGTTTAGCTAGAAAGACACACACCGCAGCCACTGCAGGAGAAGGCACAGCTCATTTCCCAGCTCAGCTGAACATGGCCATTATCATGGGGGGTCTGGCCTGCTGGATCTCACAACTTTTCTGTCACTTTGCTCACAGTGTGACATTCAAAAAGTCTCCAGGCCTCAGCTCTCCATCTCCCAGCTGGACGTCAGCCCAGCCGTGGCATCCGGTACAGCACCAGTTTCTCCATGCCACCCAGCTGTGACCAACAGCTTGGCTCTGGTTCAAGAGACTACAACAAGGGCAGCAGCAGCACAAATATTGGCTCAAGGCCTTTGGAAAACTTCGACATTCAGAGCACACATGAGCCAAAAATATCTGGCCTGGAAACTGTGCACCTCCTAGATGATGGCTCCGTTTCTAGCAAGATGATGGTGACGGCCAGGAGCATTCTGTCACTGATAATCTGCTCCCAGTTACACACTTGGAAGCAGCCCTCTTTGCAAAAGGGGGCTGTGTGCCCAGCTCGGGACTAACACACTGGTTAGTTGGTCCAAGGCATCCTTGGACTCTCAGATCCAGATAAACCACCGTGAGCGGTGATCAGCCCTGACTGGCAATGGCAAAGTCCCCAAAGGGCACTTCGAGGCCAACTGGCTGGGTCTCACTATGCATAGCCCTGAGCAAAGCAGAGCCCACCAACGGCCCTGCCTCCAACCACCACGTGTGGCTGGGACCACACCATGTCCTCTGAAAAGACACAAATTAATTCCCCAATCACCCAGGACCAGGTACCTTACCTGTGATGACAATTGCCAGAACTTTTTGAGATGAGCAGATATGGGGACAGTTGTTTGTCTCTTGACCATGCAGATGTGCAGCTGCAACACCAGCTGTAAAACCTCTTGGTTTTAGGGCAGCTACAGTGCTTTGACACTGGCTGCCTGCATCGCAGAGCAGAGCCAGATCCTCAACACAGGCCCTTGGCACTGCCTGGATCTTGTACCGAGTTCCCCAGGGACACATCAAAGTCTCCCTCGTTCCAGCCACTGTCGCAGCATGGAGAAGATAAAACCGGGATTATCACTGCGAGCTGCCAGGAGTCTCACGTGGATGACAACACCGAGCAGGCATCTGCCTGCACCACCGAGGGTTTGCATCTCCTGCAGAGGTGGTGGGAGACCGAGCAGGAGCACGGACAGAGGGAACACCTGAATAACCGTGTGAGGAAGGAGGCTCCCAGGCCACAAGTGCTCCTGATGCTTTCCAGGAACTACAATACCAGCTGCCTGCTCCTCTCGCTGGCAGGGATACTGGTTTTGCTGGGGCAGAGCTGGGACCATGCCAGGCACAGCACCGCAGCCCAGCATCTCCTGGGGTTCACAAGCTCACGCTTTGCTTTTCACGCAGCAGGATCCCTTAGAGAGCAGCCGTGCACAAAAACTGTTGTAAACTGAACCCTGGGGCTGGAAGAAAGAAGAAATGCTGGGCCGTTTCCTCGCAGAGGTTCATGGAGCAGAGAAGCTGTGGTAACACCGGCAGTTGTCCCACAGCAGGATTTCCTGCAGCCGAAGCAGCTGGGGAAATACCTCAGGCCAAGCACAGCGATGTCCTAAAGCCCAGCACCCATCCTGCCGTCCCTGATGGACAGGTTTGCTCCGACAACTGCCCAAGCAGAGACGGAGGAGAGTCACAGCAGCCCCTGGCTGCAAACCCCAGCCCTGTCCCTGCTCCCAGGGGTCCCACTCCCACAGGAGGGTGAGCCATCCCTGGGTTGGAAAAGGCAGGGGATTGGGTTCAGATGGTGCTCAGTGCCTGCCCCTCACTGCTGGAGTGGTGTGAATAACCAGTTCTGGGGGGACGCGGAGACTGAACAGGAAAGAGAAGCCCGATGAGAAGACAAACACTGCAGTTTCATATTTTCCCAAAATAGAGAAAAAAATTTTATAACAAAAATTATGACCCATAAAGATGATTTTGCTGGAAACAAATGTTTTGAGTCCCTGGCAGTTGTATGCATGTGATAGGAAAGGAATGCCTCCTGTAATTTTAACAATTACACTTAACATTTAACCTCATTATTTCCAGCGTGCCAGGGCAGAGGCACTGCAGCCGAGCACGTTCCCCCTCCGCAGCCCCCGCGCACGCGAGGAGCGCAGCAGTCGCCCCTGAAGAACTAACAGGAACAATTTTTCTCTGCTTCTTGTAGGAAAGAGCAAAATGGTCCTTCCAGCCCTGGAACAAGGTTGGAATGGGATTTCTGACCCTCTTGATTACCAGCTTTGAACAGCCGACAGCGACGGCATTTGTTACGAAGCTGCTCTGCGGGATGCGATTGCCACTCTGCCCATCAGCTCACCCCTCCGCTGAGTGCAGCCTGGCAAATCCATTTCTCCATCCTAATTAGGCTCCGCTCAGGGCACAGAGCCAGCAGCCCGAGGAGAAGATGCTAATGAGCGCCAGCCCCGGGGGAGCACCCGCTGCCCCCTTTCCCTGCCTGTCCCGGCCGCAGGGCTGCTCCCACACCACCCCATCCCCCTGCACTCCCAATGACAGGCCCAAGGTAACCCGCCCATGGCTCCTAATTGGATTTGCTCATGCTAATTATGATCATTTTTACCTCAGTTAAGCTATTTGTTTCCCATGCAACTCCCTCATCATAGGTCTAGCTCAGAGCCCTTTGCAGCCTGCTTGGTCCACATGTTCTCTGGGGACCCTGACCGTCAGGGTCACCTTCACTTACTGCTTCAGGCTCCCTCAAGGGCCACACGTATCTTTTCATCCCCCCACCACTGCATTAACCCCTCAATTTCTCTCCCTCTCCCCATTCCCCCTCCCTCACAGCACCCCCCTTGCTCTTCGGTGGCTCTTGCCAAGGAGATGGACTGGCCCTGGTGTCACCCACAAAGCCATTGAGACTTAAAGGACCCTGGGACTGGGGAAGGTGCAGCCTGCACAGTTCCCACCATCCCAACCCCTCTGGTCTGCGGGAGGAGGTAGGGAAACATGGCCTGAAAAAGCAGTGACTGGAAATTTCCAGGATGTGCAAGTGTGGAGGGAGGGAACCTGCTCCTCAACACAGCCCTCCACTACAGCACCAGTACCCTGCTTCTCACCATGGCCACCCAGGGGAAAGGGTGAGGGGGGACCACACAAAAGCTGGGCTTGGACGATTCACAGTGCAGCAGTGACTCAGCTAGGCACATCCCACATCCCCTCTTGGGCCTTTTCCCAGAACAGAGGATGCCAAGAAGGACTCAGAGCATCTCCATCCAACTGGAGTTCAATAAGCTGCTCCATCAGGCTGCTCCTCACCTCGCCCAGCCCCAAACCGAGCTGGGCTACAGCCACCCTGCGTGGCCTGGGGCAGGTCCCTGTGCTTCACCTCCCCATATCAGGGGGAAAAACAGGCAAAAAAGCCACAGACCAGGGCAGGGAAGAATAGGGACAATGGAGAGGAAGGGAAGAGATGCTCAAAGGTTCTTAGCAGATTCTTGCCTTTTGGCAGAAGGACAGACTCTCCCATCCATCCTATACCCTGCTTTCAATCCCCCTGCTCCACCCAGCTGTGAAGAGGAGCCAGCTCCTTAAAAAGCATCAAGTTCTGTAATATCACATTACAGAACAGGCTGGCTGCAGCACCACTGATCCTCCCCAAACAGCCTTTTAGCCACCAACATGTATTTCTGGTACAACACCTATTTCTTCTCTACAAGCCTTATCCTTCCGCAACAAGACGAAGCCCATGTGCAAGCAGGTATTTAGGGCAGCTCATTCACATCCCTGCAGAACCCATCACCCCCCAGCAGTGGTGACACCCGTCAGGCCACCAGCAGCCACTGCTGCATTCAGGCACCTCCCAGGTGATCGGCTGAGCCTTTGCACACTGGTAGCAGTGTGACCATCGGCTCCCTCCTTTTCACCCTGCCTCGCTGACAATACAAACATGCACCACCTACCTACTTGGGCTGGATTCAAGGTGTTGACCTTGGGATAAAGCAGCTCTGTGACTAGTTCTCAGTCCACTAAGCCATTTGCTTCCTCCATGCTCATCTGAGGAGGTCTCTTCTTCCTAAATCAGGACTTAAGACTCTGGGAAGCTTTGGGCATGCCCCTTATTGCAGACAGGTGTGCGCAGAATTAATTTGCAGGTGAGCAAAAAGAGCCAGATTTAGTGCTAGTTGCTTCCTCACTACATTTTAAGGCATAATCACTCTGCAGCCTGGCACCCAGACAACGAACAAAGCCTCCTTTTTATCTCCACATCCAGTGCTACTAAAGCTCAGGAACAAGCAGGAAAAGCCCGCACAAATTTCAGAAAAAGCCCTTACCTAGCTACATGCCACTAAAGGATGTTTTATTAATCTCTGCTTTGAAAACTCTGGCTGCAGAGAATGGGAGAGCTATCAAACACAAACAAGGAGCAACTGAATTAATGCAGAGCCCAATATAATATCCAGGAGTGGCACTATCAGCTCCTTTATCAATCTTAAGAAAAACCTTGCTATTATTCAGCAGTAATGGAACCAGTGCTATTGCAGCTGCGGATAATGCCAGGTAAGAGGCATACCTGCATTTAAAGAGACACTACCTTGGGGAAGGATGTTGAGCAGCTTTATAACTACTTGAGCTTCATGACTCAGGACTGTTCTGCACATTGATGGTGCACAAATAACTGGTCTAACCTGGGAGAAAAATGCCTCTGCCCAGTCCAATTCATGCCCCACTAAAGCAGAGGAGCCAGTGCCAGGCCTCTGGCCAGCTCTGTACAGGGAAAGCCAGCTTTAGAGTGCCAAGGAAGGGTTTAAGGGCTGCAGCTTGAGGAGAGGTGTCCTGACCCCAGCCACTACTTTAAAGCGCAAGCATTTCTTCCTTTAAATAGTTCACTGCTGGCCAGAGCAGCCCTTTGCACAATCTCTGTAGCCCAGCAGGAAAAACTGCACAGAGCACAACGTGCCCCAGAGCTGCTTTTGATAGAAGAAACCATCTTTAATTAGAAAGACATTAGCATCCCAGATCACAGCAGGGTCTGAGAGCAAGGACACCTCCATCCTCATTACCACCCTGCTTTTGAACTCCCTGGGATTTTTAACTCCCACTCTTTCTTGCAGCCCATATAAATGGGAGACAAGCGAACAAAACCTTGGGGCATCTCAACACTTCCCTCCCTTCAGAGCTGGGAAGGATTTATACTTCTTTAGAGGCTTTGCCCATGGCAGGGGTCAAGCACAGACATTACTAAGCTGGTAGGCAGAAGTGGCTGTCAGCTGCCGTGCTCAGAGCAGAGCTGGCCTGGCCCATCCAGGTTAGACCTGCCTGAGAGCTCCGCTTGTTCAGCGGAACATCCCTGCTGCAGGATGCTACAGTTATTTTTAAACAGTCAGAGCATTGTTAGTCCAAGTTGATATACACATAAATACAGCTCAAGGCAGCTGTGCCATCAGACACAGCCTCCAGGCAGGCCCAGAGCAAGACAGCCAAACACCGTGAGCTGTTCCCATTTTTAGACTCACATTTGGAGGATTTACTGCTCTTTGCAGCTTCAGATACTGTGACTTGTTCCAAACAACAGAGCAAGTGTTGGCCAATTTCAAGTCACTCCAGAGCTCTGGGCTGCATTCAGGCACTTTCTGATCCCAGCCTGCCTTTCCAGACCCTGAATCATCCTTTGCTCAACTCTTGTACTGAACCAAGGTCCTCTGTAGGATCTGGGTGGAAGGAGAAGGCTCCATGCAGAAACACCCAGGTATAAGGAAGCCAGAAAGCAGACTGAAGACCTATAAGTGCTCACTGAGCAACATGGGCTCCATGTGAAATTGGTTGTTTTATCCCAAGGGCAGAGACTTGCTACTTCCTGTACTTCTGAAGATGTCATGCATGTGGAGGGAGATCCTACTGAGGTACCCATCCTGCACCTCTGCACCCAGCTAGCCCAGGGACATCTGGGGACCAGTCAGTGTGACCGTGCTCAGATGCTGCCACATGGAAACCCTGCTCCACTCAGCCTGAGCCTGCAGCTCCACTCCCTGCACCCCTCTCCTTCCCATCACACATATCAGCATTCCCAAAGTTATCTCCCTCCCAGGAGCCATGAAGAGCCTCTCCACAGGAGGGATTGGAGGGGAAGGTCTCAGGTCTCACTGGCAGCCCCATGCCCTGGACTCCCACCAGCACTATGTCCATGCTGTCTGGTGCACAGGCAGAACCTGCCAGGTCCAGGTACTGAAAGCTAATTGCATCCCAATTCACATGAAAAATTTTATTATAAAGTTCAAAAAAAAAATCAACATAACATTTAACTGAACAGCTTACTCGAGGACACAGCTGCCCCAGAGAACCAGGCACTTTGCAGCCACAGCAGAGATCCGGGTCCATGGGTCAGGGTTCCTGCTTATCCTAGAAAACACAAGAGACTTTACCCACAACACTTGCCAGCCAACATTGACACTGAGCTGCTGAGTTCAAAACAACCCACCCTGCACCTCTCCTCGCCCTCCATTTCCCTGCAAACCAGGCAGCTGAGCACCAGCTTCAAGGGAATTGGGAGGGTGTCCACCAGTGCTGTGGCAGCAGATGGGTCTACAGCAGTGAAGGACCCCATGCGAAGTTGCTAGCAATGAAGACTCTCCCACAAATCCTCCCCATTTTAAAGCACAAGATACCTGGGCCAGTGAGTCATGAAGGGCTCATGGTGACCTGCTGGTGGTGGCTCTGGTTCAGAGGTGGCTGCTCTGGGTACCAGCACAAGATGCTCAACGGGCATTTGGCAGTCCTGTTTCTCAGGGGTGAAGATGCCGACAGCACTGTGCACACCCAGCATCATCTCAACAACATATGGGGACTGAGGTTGACTCTTTACACAGGGAGAAGAACTAGAGCCCCTACAACCCTTTCCTAGCTCACTTGGCAGCAAAGGGAATGGAGAGCTATGTCAAAGGCTCAGAGCCTGGGGACATCCTCCCAGGCTGAAGTACCTCTGAGCTTGTGACATCTCCCCTGCTCCACACTAAAGGAGGGTGGGTGGGATTATGGCTCAGCACAAAGAAGTCCTTACCCCATACTGTGACAAACTGCTGCTGTCTTCACAATCTGCATCAGCCTCCTGCTCACTGCCATCCCCACTGCTCACATCAGCTTCTGGCTTCTGGGCATCATCACTATCAACATCTGGAGCATCTTCCCCACTGCTGGACCCAGCTGAATCCTCTGGTCCCAGCTCCGTGCTTGCGGCCAGCAGCTCTGGGGTATCGCTAACCCCAGCAGGGTGTATGTCCTCCACCTGCAGAGACAGGGAACATGGTCAGACTGCAGTTCTGTGGAAGGGCAGCACAAGACCTATGAGTGATCTCATGAAATTCAGAGTAGTCCAAGTATCCCTGGACACCTCTCCTTCTGTAGCCAAGGGAAGGACTGAAGTACATCCTTCCAGCCTAGCATATGCAAGTGTACCCAGGACCAAGTCTGCAGCCAGTACAGGGCAGACCCACTCACCTGGAGATCTGATGGCTCCTTCAGCATAATGGTCCTATCCTGCTCTTCAAGCTCCATGTCTGCCTCAGTGTCATTTTGGGACTTGTACTCCTCACTATCTGTTTCCACGTCTGAGGGCTGGGGAGGAAAGAGGCAGTCTGAGGAAGGACACACCGGCCCCATTCCTGATGGGACTGGCAACCACAGCCAACCAATCAAGGGTGACAGAGATGCCACTTTTCAGGGACAGCAACCAAAGGGAAACTTCAGTGTTATGGGAGGAGTGGAGCACCTATACCTTTCATCACTGATGATGTCATGTTCAAGTGCTCTTTGGACAGCCTGCAGCCCTCAAAGGGTGTACAATAAAGGAAACCTCTTTACAGCTCCCTGCACAGGCTCCTTTGCAGTGATACTCCCAGTCTACCAGGAACACAGAGGCTAAACGCAGTCATCTCTGAATTGCTCAGCCCCTGGGGAACCAATCTGCTCAGCAGGCAGAACATCATACCTCATAGGTGAGGTCTTCAGAGTCATCCTCTGGCAGGTCCCTCTCCAGTACCACCAACTCCTCCAGAGCTACGTCATCCCGCTTCCTCTTGTTTGCTTTGTTAGATGGGTTAATCAGAGCTTCTCGAATCTCTGCAGGGATTCATAGAAGGCACAATCACAACCCATACAGAATGAACACATACATCTATGTGTTTCCCAGCTTTCTACCCAGCACAGGAGCTCCAGACCTAGCATGTTTTGATGTCATGCTGTGTGCTTCTTAGCTGCAAAGCCTTCAGGTGTTCCAGGAAGCCACAGCTCTTACCCTTGGGCATGTTGCTCTGGCCCCAGTCTGCTGGCAGGTAGCCCAGGATATTCTGGATCCTGGTGGGGATGATGGAGAGGAGGAGGCTCGTTAGTCTCCCCCTGCGCTTCTTGGCAAGTCGTCCAGGCCTGGTAGGAGACTGGGTGGGGTAGACTTTGCTGATAATGGTCTCCACAGGGATCACAAATCCAATCCAGACTGATGCTTTCTGAAGGATCTTCAGCTGCCAGTAAGAGAGAGCTACATTAGGTCATATGAGAACTTCCATCTATTTAAAGTCCTCAGTGAAACCCTTAAACCCTGTTCTGTCCCAGTGTGGTGCTGAGATTGGGACCAACTTCAGCCAGGTAAAACAGAACCAGATAGCTTGTACTTTGTCCCCAAAGACCTCCCATCTCTCCTGGCCCAGAGAAGGAAAGAAACATGAATGCTGCAACAACCATTAGCAGAAGGGAAGCAAGGCAAGACCAAACCAGGCAAAGGGCAAAAGCTGGGGTGGGGAGAAAAGCAGAGGACAAGCACACACTGAGGGAAGAGACTGAAAGAGCAGAGAGGATGATCTGGCAGAGAAATCAAAGGAACTGCCAGTCTCAAGGTCTCATCACCCCATCTCCTTAGCCTCAAACTCCTCCAGCAGCAGGAACATCACCTACCAGGTACTTGACAAAACTCAGCTGAAGGATCTGGCACAGGAACCTGCTAGAGGAGAAGTCAGGCTCCTTGCAGGTAACCAGCCTCCCCTAGACAGAGAGAGAAAGGTCAAACATCCTCCACGCCAGTGCTGACAGCACCTGCAGCAAAAACAACCCCATTAGCACCTGGAAGATCTCTACCTGCTCTGGGCTGGTGTGTGGCCTTAGTTGCTGCTCCATGAAGCCCCAGAGCCTGAACTGGACAAAAACCTGGCTTAGCCCAGCCTGCAGCCCTCAAGCTACTTATAGCTACTGGCCCAGCTGCTCCTCATTGCACTGACGAGCTGCCAGCCTCACTAACCGGTGGGGCAGCCCAAAGCCCTCCCATGGGGGTTCACCTGGTATGAGCACTGGTCCTGGTGCCTTGCTCAAGGGCTGATGGCTCTCAATTAGTGCTTTATTTTCTCTCGGTTTGGGATGCCTGTCCCCTCCCAGGGATTGTATCTTGCCAAGCCAAGACTCTGATTTGGGATATCTCCCCTCACTCTGTGCTGATGCAAACAGCTGAAGGCAGAGGGTGACGAGATGCCAGAAAACTTGCCCTGCTGAGCCCCCCCCCCAGGAGAAACTGGACCCCAGGTGAGGGGAGGCCCCTCAGCATCCCTCCTGGTCCTTCCTCCTCAGCATCCCTCCTTCCCCTTGCTTGCGCACTGGGGGGAACCTGGGGCTGGAATATGTTTTAGTCAATAAAGATGAAAGGAAGGGAGTAAGCCTGGTTCTTTGAAACCACAGCCTGATTCAATTAGCCAGCAGTTCTGTGTGCACATGCACGCACGCTCCCCTTCGTAAAACAGGCTTAGCTGAGTCCCCAGAAGCACCTTCCAGAAGCTGCTTCGCAGCAGATCCTCTCAGCTCCTGCTCTGGGCACTCTCTGAGGTTTTAACTTCGTGCAGACCGTACACCCGAAGGCTGCACTGGGCATTACATGGACAATAGACCTGCCGACCCCCGTGTGTAGCTCAGTGTTGATCCTCCCCCCAGCTCTGCGCTTCACCAATCTGGGCACTGTGACATGCAGACGGGCTGGGGTCCTGTCGCTGACCGATTCAGGCCTCATGACTGTTAGGAGGGATTTTCAGCTGTTATTTCTACCAAGCAGGTGGTTTTGGAGCGGGGAAGGGCATTTAGTGCATTTAACCCGTTGCAAGGTGACAGACACCCTGCTGCAAAGGCTGGCGAGGCCCGGGGAGCGGGCATGGTGTGTGGGCATTGCCCTCGGGGTAAAGGGCACAGCATCGGGATAACGGGGCACTCACCTCCCTGCTCCGTCCAGCTGAACAGGGCATCGTGGCAGAGGTTACCCTGCAGAGATGGGGACCCATACCCAGCATCCGCAGACCTTGCTTGTAGCCCTGCCACTGGTCACGCATTTGGGGGACAGACGTGAGCCTCCCCCTCAGCGGAGCTGGGATGTGGCTATTTAGATGCTCTGAGATGATCTCCTGGGCTTTTCCATGCTCCCAACCCCTGTTTGTGCCAAAACCAGCCTGGCCTTGCTCCTGTTCCTATCGAAACCCACGGCAGAGCCTCTTCAGTTCCCAGTGCAGGACAGGACGAAAACACGGCACGTTACAACAGGCCAGCTGCATTGCTGCAGGGACAGACCCTGCACCACACAGAAACGGAGCTGCTTTTTCTCTCTGCGTCTCCGGCTGCAGAGGGGGAAAAGGCAAAGCAACCTTTGGCTCTGCTGGGAGAGCAGTTTCACGGTCCCACCTGGAGGATGCACAATGCCTTTCCTTGCTGTGGCCTGCCCGGGACCGTTCCCACCTGCAGTCCCACCCCCAATGGGGACGGGAGCACAGGGATGCTGCGAGAAACAAGCCAGCACACAGCCCTAGCGACCGCAGAGATGGGAGGAGGGACTTGGGGATCCCAGTGGTTAAAATTACTGATTTCTCTGGGTAATTGCATGGGTCGAGGTGGAGATTTTCCAGACGGGAGTTTTGCTAGACAGAGCTAAAGTGTTTGTCTCCCACTTTCAGCTCCAGCTGCCCCTTCCGCTCAGCTCCACCTGATGCCCATGGTCGGTGACTCATCCTGCACAGGCCACTGCTCGCTGCATTCGCTCTTGCTCCTGGTGCACGGCTCCCTCCCACCCTGGGCGCCGCAGCCGCAGCTCAGGCCGCTCATCCGGCTCCTCTCCTCGGGGCCCCCCCACTCCCATCTCATGGGTGATGGGAGCTGGCCAGCGCCGGTGGCTCTGCACGTGAGCAGGAGGGCAGGAGCAGAGGTTGGGGATGAGTGTCTTCTTGCCCGTCCCCCTCCATCTGTCTCCCCTGTGCCCTGGTGGATGACAAATTGCTGCTGGTCCGGAGGGAGCAGGTGTAGGGACCTGGCAGCCATCGTCACAGTGCGTCACTGCGCGGAGAGCAATCAGGGCTGGCTGCAGAGCATAAATACACAGCGCTGCTCCAGGGAGCCCCCGTCGGTCCCACCATGTCGCTCTGGGAGGGGATGCTCTGTCCCCACACGCTCCAGGGCAAGAGATCCAGGGACATCTTCCTCCACGTGGTGACCCCCGACCGCATCCCACAGTTTACTATCCCCTCTCTGGACATCCACAAGAAGCACAGGCACTCAGGCAAGGGGAGGGGGCAGCTGGCGGGGACGGCTTGGAGGAGCGGCTCAGACCCAGCAGTGGAGGGTGAGCACGACGGCTCTAGCTCATCCTGCTCTAACGCCGGGCTCGCTGCCACTGCGCAGGCTATCCCAGACCCTACTGCTCGGGCAGCTCTGTCCCTGCCTCATCTCCCCAAGGTCACCACCCCGTATGGCTTTGTTACCCTGGGGCAGAGCCCACAGGTCACCAGTGAAGAGGCGTTGTTTTTTCACTCAGGCTCAGGTTATCCTCGAGGTCCTGCTGCTAAGATATGTCCTGGTTCCCAGGAGGAGCCGGGATGCTGCAGATGCCCTGGGATGCCTGTTGCTGGAGGAGGTGGCTGCTCCTGGATGAATGGAGGCCTGAGGGACCGCAAGAAGCCGAGTCCCCATGCCACTGGTCACAAGGACGGCAGAGGCAGCCAGGCCTACAGGAACCCAGCAGGGCTTCCCCTGCCCAGGAGATGTGCCAGCCCGCTCAGAGACATCCAGATAATGGATGTGCTGGAAAGCAAAGAGGCAGAGAAGAGAGAGAGGAGGCTCCTGGAGGTGGGCTATCGGAGGAGCAGCTCCAGCCTGGAGCTCCCCACTGGGACACCCAGGAAGAATTTGCTCCAGAGGATCCTCAGGAGGCACCTTGACTACCCTCGGCAGCTCAAGCCTACGAATTTCACACTCCATTGATCCTGCAAAGCAGCTCCAAGAAACAGAGGCTCCCTCAAGACTTGATAAAGAGGGACTCTTTGCAAATGCCTTAAGCTCAAGCCAGGCTCAAGCACGAGGGCATCAGATATGTCACTGTACCTGGAGGAAAAGTGTAGAAATGGCATTGCCCTTGGCTGGGGCATCAAAAGTGCTCTGCAGCAGGAGACTCCACAGGGCAGGGTGCTTTGCCAGCCGGGGTAGGACACCCTGAGGCAGGAGCAGCAGCAGCAGCGGCGAAGCTGCGCGGGGCAGGCTGGGGAGCAGAGGGGGCTGCAGGTTTGTAACTGTATGGGGTCTGAATAAAAGTGAAAACATTTTAACTGACCACTGCACCTCTCCTTTTTTCTTGCCTGTCCCAGCAGTTAGGTATCAATAGGATATTTTGGCGCACGCCAGCACTCCCTCCCATTGTACCCCAGTCTCAGCAGCTCCTGCGGTTTATCTCCAGGTGAGAGCAGGTTCTAGATGAGCTGAAACTGCTGAAATACAGAGCAGGACACTGTTCAAGCCCCCCAAGACAGCAGGCTAGGAAAGAAGAGTGATGATCACATCCACTTTTCAGCTGGTTTTCAGCTTTGTGGCTGTAGGATGGGACATTTGCATGTGTCGGGGTCCCTCTCCCAGCCAAGACTTCTGCTTTCAGGACACAGCAGCTTTCCTGAAATAGCTACTCCATACCAGTCCACAGGGTACAGTTGCCAACTGCTCTTAACCAGCTGCGATAAAGTGAGTTTCACATTATTGGCCGTGCTCTCATAAATTGCTTTTTGCTTTTATTGAGAAGCAGAACCTGCAATACCAGAACTAAAGCGTTCATGGTCAGCAATGTTTTGGGGCTAATGGAGCGGAGCCTCCTGGCTCAGCAGCGCTGGGCTGCTGCCACGTTTATGTCAGGGCTCTTAATTCTCAGTGAGGATTCCTGAGAGGTGGAACAGGGAGGGCTGGTCCTGGTCCAGGCGGGCAGCTGGGTGGTACTGGGAGTCAGCTGAGGTCCTTGCAATGAGACCACACGGAGCAGGCAGCAATCAGGTTTCGAATCAGGGCCATTAAACAAGGAGTTAATAAACTCAATTTGAATCCCATTCCTGCCGGGCTGGCTGTGCAACCTGGGCCATGTCCTGCTCTAACTTGGTGGCTTGTTTTTCCCCATCTCTTCAGTCTAGTTCGAAGATAAGCCCTTTGCTGGAACTGCCACTTACAAGGGAGCTTTGCCCAGTGTGTCTGAGCAACACCCAGCAACAAGGATGAGCAAGAAGCAAGATGCGGGCCCCCAGAGTCCCTGCTCTCCTCCAGATGATGCTGCATGAAAGCGCCAGTAGTCAGAGGACTTCAGCGTTGGCGTGAAAGGGGGGTGGGAGCTTTTCATACTGCAAATCCCAGACTTCTCCAGGCCTATACATGCCCTCCTGCATGGCTCATGGCATAGATATTAAAGACTCTTTCTCCAGCACAGGAGAATGTGGCAGCCAGGGCTGCTAGAAAGGGAGCCGGGACCAGTTATGTGACAGAAAATTCGCTCAACAGTTATTATAAGGAGTGCTGGCACCATGGAGCGAGCCAGGGACTAAGGCTTCTGAAAACTTAAATTGATCTCCAGCTCCTGAGGGCATCGTCTCTGTTCAGCACTTAGGGCTGAGAGGGCAGATTATGTTACCAGAGATTAATGAATGAGTGGTTATCAGTTACTTGAGTTGTGATATCTGAACTTGTCCATGCTCCAAGCTGACAGGCAAATGTGAATTAAGGCATACTCCTGTAAACCTCTCTCCTTTTTCTTTTGATGCTTAAGCTACTACATAATAGTGGCTCTAACTGCCTCATCATCTTCCGTGGAAAGCATGGGGACAAATTCTCGATGGCAGCTCACTGAAATTATGACCCTGCTGTATTTAGCAATTAAACCTGGAGATTCGGAGCTAGGACTCCTAGGTTTTATTCCCTGCTCGGTGACCTTTCTGAGCTCCTGGGAACCTTTTTGTGCCCCATACCTTGTCTACAAAATAGGAAGAAATCTGCTGTGCTTCACGGGTGGCTTGCAGGACTTCATTCATCCTTGTTCACAAGACATCTCTGGTGCCCTTGGCAGGATTTCCCAAGGGAAGAAATATTATGATATGTTATTACACCCTGCCATGGTACAAGACTCATTTCCTCTGGATGTGCCAGCGTGGGGATTATCAGCCTGGACAGATTCACAAATTAAAGGTTTGTTTAAAATGGTTGTGTGGGGATTGCCACATGGCAGGTGCGGAGCCAGGGCTAAACTAGGAAGGAAACATCAATTCACTGCAACACAGCAAAGGTGCTCTGCGGTGAAACTGTGCCTCTCTGCCATATTTCTGCTGGCTGCCAGGTTACAGCTCGAAGCATCTCTCCAGCCTGTGAAGTGAGAAGGACAATATCTCCCACTGGAGCAACGTGGCTCTGAGATTTACAGGATGCCCTTTCCCTGCAAACCCCACTCCAGGCAGTGAGGACGTTACAATGGGAGACATCACTGATGTGGCAAGATAAATAGTCATTACCAGCGACTGATTATTCTGGCTGGGCCTGGTACATTTTCTAAATGCTGTTTTTGTCTGACTCAGAATTTTGTTCCAGCCTCTTGCAGGTACAGACAGCAGAAAAGCTCGGGGCTAATTATCCACTCTTAATCCCACGTACAGAGGTTTTAGCAGCACTAACCACGCTTGGCTGTAGGTAGGTGGAATCAGAAAAGTAACCAGTTCAAATCTCCTGAGCATGAGGGGCTGGATCGGGGACAGTTCTCTAAATGCTCTGCAGCTGGCAGCTTCCCCGGGACCCTCCCGCAGGTCTCACCACCGCAGCCGGAGAGCCAGGCGCTGCCGCCCCATCATGCTGTGGCCTTCTCCAGCCCCATCCCCAGCTGGGACTCTCTCCTGTGATGCTGAGATCCTTTTTTACCTCCATGCTGACCCTTCTGAAAGGTCAGATGCTCCAGACACTGCAGAGGCTGGTTTATTTGAAAGAAAACCAGCCAAACTGGGCAGATACCTAAAGCATTTCCCAATGCCTCATTCCTGCAAACTCTCTATCAAGAAAAATAAACAGACCTTCCCTTTGATCTCAGTGGATCTAGTATATCTGTCAAGGTCTCTCTGGTAGTGTTATTATCTCCCCTGTTCTCCAGCATTTCCACTGCAACCTATGGAAATCAGGATATATCCCTTTTCGTTTCAAACAAGCCCATCTTCCCCCTGACCAGGCTGCTACGATTGCTGGTCACATTGGCACTGCAGCCTGGCGCCCTCCCGTTAGGTTCTACGGGGGCAGAGCAGAGACCCCCGAGGGGATGCCAGTCTCTCACTGTTGACAACCTTGGGTGCAACAAATGTCACCTCTTGCATGATGAGGGCCCTTCGCCACGCTGTGCACGGAGTGGTGTTGGTCTCACAGACACCAGGCTCTAAGCAGCAGCAGGAGTCAGATGGGAGCAATGAACATTTCTCTATGTGATTTTTATGCGATGGAGCACCTGGCCTTCCCAAGATCAATACCGAGCTGCTGTCTTTGCCAAGAATTTTATAGTCAGTGTCCATGCCTGCCGGGTGAGATAAACCCCTTCATTTGCTCATTAGCTGCATGGCTCCTCTCCCAGCTAATTGGCGCTGGAAAGGTCAAGATGTAGCTATGAGACAGCCTGCCGCAGTTAGGAGTCCCAGCCTGGGAAGCAGAGAGGCACGCAGGGCCGGAGACCAGGATGTTCTTCCACTGACTCCGGTGGAGTTGGGGATGCAGTTTCCCATCTGGTTTCTCAAGCGAGGGGAACCATGTGCATCTCCCTGCCCAGACGAAGCCTGGCTCTCCTGCCCTCCGCCCTGCTGACCCCTCCTGAAACGCCCTCCGCTGCCCTCCAGCAGCGTGCGTGCTCTCGCCACCCCGCTGCACGCCGCAGGCGCCTGGCTGATCTGCGGGCTTCACCGGTGCCTGGATGCTACAAGAAAAACAGCTTCTCCAGTGGTTTAGATTTCACCTCCTCAGCTGGCAGGCTGTTTGTGACCAGGTAGCGACTGCCTCCGATTTAGCTGTTATTCTCATTTGTTCCGTGAGTGGGTTTGTTTGCTTGTTTCCATAACTGCAAACATCTGACAGCCAAGCTGTGCTCGTTAGCTGCACGGGGCACAGGGAAAAGGCTCAGTGCTCCTGCCAGGCAGAACCATGTGGCAGCAGCTGCTCTCTGCTCAGCTGCGCTTGCATGGAGAAACCACTTTTCCACCTATCCTGGCTCAGCAGCAGGACCTCTGTCCCCAGTCGCACTCTGCAGAGGCACAGCTGTGTGCGTGCATCCAGGTCCTTGCTCTTCCCTTCCCTTCCCTTCCCTTCCCTTCCCTTCCCTTCCCTCCCCTGCCCTTCCCTCCCCTGCCCTTCCCTTCCCTCCCTTGCCCTCTTTCCCTTCCCTTCCCTTCCCTTCCCTTCCCTTCCCTTCCCTTCCCTTCCCTTCCCTTCCCTTCCCTTCCCTTCCCTTCCCTTCCCTTCCCTTCCCTTCCTTTCCCTTCCCTTCCCTTCCCCCTGTGAGGAGGAGAAATACTAGCCGTGTTCCCCTCCTTGGGGTTTGCTTTAAACCCCAGCATGATCATCTGTTGCTCTTCATGAAGAGTTGAGAGTCATATCTGAGTAACTTTCAAGCAGCTCCTCTTGCTTTGAATATATTCAAGTATCTCTAGAGATGGGGTTTATATTGTGCAACTGGGAGGATGTGTGAGAGCAGCCGGTGCACAGGGGATGTGATGTTATCTCTGGACATCTCTGCTCTATTGCTAGAGCCAGGCTTAATGGAAAAGGAAAGACAAAGCAGCTTCTGTCCTGTGAAAACAAGGAGGAAAATTCCTGGCTGAGCCCATCCCAAGGCAGCAGCTGGGATGTGGCAATCGGAAAGCAGGAGCTGCTGGGACAGGAAAGAGCTCAGTGGGGTTAGCGATCGAGCCAGGCAGGGCAACAGAGAGAGCCAGGCTGCTGCAGACCTGAACCTGCCTGACAGGACAGGACTGGCAGCATCACCTGGGGAAGAGGTGGGCTGGGACCTGGCACACACCTGCACGCCTTTGGGGAGCGTGTAGGTGTGCCTGTGAGTGGGCACAGGGATTGACAGGAGAATTTGCCCCACAGACTGATGTTCCCCGTAAATTTCCACCTGTGGCTGTGTAATTCCTCCTGCAGCTGCCCTGGAGAAGCGGGCAAGTCGTTTCCCCCATGCGGTGACCTCAGCAAGGCGAGGAGCAGTGGGGGTGGCCGCAGGGCTTTGCTTCCAGACCCTGTGATGCGAGAGTTGTTCCCAGGACGCAAGGGATGCGGGCTACCCCCAATGCCCGTGAAGGTGAGGGGCAGAGCATGGTGATGCTGCAGCCCTACGGCTCCTCCGTGCACATGTAGCATGGCCCTGCACATCACCCTGATGCTGCAGACCCCCTTCAGCAAGCCCAGGAGGCCCGGGTCCAGTGGTGGTTCACCTCAAGCAACCTCCTTCCCCTGCATTTTCCCATCCTTTGCTGTCACTTCTTCCCATGCTGATGGCACCTGCCCGGGCAGGGACACTTGTTCCGAGATGGAGCAACAGAGACAGAACATGACGTGCTGTGAGAGGCACCGCAGTCGCAATGCTGCCAGCTGGGGTGAGGTGTTGGGGGGATCCCCCCCAGGGCATCTGCACTGAACCCCAGGCCTGTGGCTTCTGGCTCCTGTTAAAGGGGATGCCAAATTTCCCGAGCCAGAGATTTTCACTTGATGCGGTTGTAGCCCTGGGTGCTGAAGGGTGGCTGGAGACCTGTGGCAGCAAGACCAACAGGCAGGAAAGCCATGTGGGTATTCATAAGGAGTTGCCCATTATTTTTTTCCACCTGCAGCTTGTCTGACCAGGGTTTGCTTGAACTCGCTCCTGGATAATGTCACTCACCCGTGGTTTAGTGTAGCTTTTAGGCCACACACCATGGATACTTGGCTCAGCCTCCTCTTCGGTGCCAGCAGTAGGAAGATGATAAGCAAGGTGGTGAAAAGCTCAGCAAGAGCAGACCCAGTGCCTGTGCTAAATGACTGTCTCCTTTAGCAGTCCTCCAAAGCTGTGCCTCCGGAGAGCAGCAGGACTGGGGATGGTGAACCTGGAGATGATTTCCCACTGGAAACAGCAGTCCTGGGGATCTCTGACTCTGGCTCGAGGCTTCCCAGGGTTACTGCAGGGGGTCTTCAGCCATGCGAAATGGCCTGAGAAATGCAGGCAATGATGGCAGCACATTGTGAAGGTGCCTCTGCGACAGCATGGGTCTGCAGGAAGAGACCTCAGTTGTGACACTCAAATTAGGACTCGTTCCTCAACGCAGCGGTTTTGGCTGCTTTGCCTTCTTGGGTTCTCCGTGCTACACAGGCTTCATTACGACAGCACGGCGGAGAGTGCAGTCGGTGGCGAGGTCCCTCACTGGGGCTGCTTTCCCACCCACCTGTGAAGACGCAGCAAAAAGTCCCAATGGCAGGACTCATCCGAACTGTAACAAAGCTGCTCCCTCTGCTGCGGGCTGGAGTTGGCCCAAACGAGACTGCCAGCTCAATTAGAGGAAACACACAGAAGGCATCTGCAGGGATAGCTCCAGTTTTCAGCACAAGGCAAAGCCAGGGAACTATATTTTTGTCTTGTTTCTGCTAATTATCCATGTAGATGAAACAAGCTGTTGAAGTTGGAAACCCAAATAATTTTCTTCCATACGCTGCCTTCGCACCTCCCAGGATTTGACCCTACTGAGGAGCAGAGAGCTGCTTTGTTCATTTGTGGGTATTTTACTTCCTCCTGGCGCCTCTTCCCATAAGCTTGTCTAGACATAGCAGATGCACCAGCCAAAGCCTATTGCTGTGCCCACCCTTGAGAAAACCAGCATTTGCAAGAAATAGTTTTCCCAGGCTTGGGGTTGTTTCTTACACAGCGTGGAAACCCTTCCAGGCTCAGGCCAGACGCAGCCATGCTGGAAAAGCCTCTCCTTGAGTTAGGCCGGCAGGTCTTGCAGGAGCATGAAGCCCTGGGAAGCTGCGTGTCGTGCTGCCAGTGCCGGCTCGGCAGCCCGGGTCTTGCCAGGACCGGCTTCACAATGCCACAGCTGGCTGCCCACAGACAGAAGGAAGGAGGCAGATGTGCATTACTCAGTGTCAGCTGCTGTTTTTCTTGTGTCCGACAAATCAATAAACTGTGGCTGAAAATAAAATTGGTACTTGCCTTGCCTCGCCTCCTTTCATGTTCATACTCAGCAAGGAGTTTGAAACGCCAAAGGAAAGGGAGGCCGATTGCTTCAGCCTGATTTGCGGAAGCGGCTGAGCCGGGGCAGAGCTGTGGAGATCCCAGCCCAGCTTGGCCGCAGAGATGAGCTGGAGGTTGATGGGGCTGCAGATCCCGCCAGGGCACACAGGGCTCCTCTTGGGGAACGAGGTACCTGCTGGGCGCAGAGCGGCAGCGAGGAAAGTCGGAGCAAACCTGTAGCGGAGAACAGAGGCAAACTCAGTGCACCTGGTACCAGATGGCATGAGTGAGAATGGAAACATGGTGAACCAGTTTTCTTGGTGAACAGATAAACCTACAAAGCAGTTTTTTTATCTACGCCAGGGACTTCAGCGCAAATGCAAGCAGCAGAGCTGGGATTGCTACACAGACACTAGAGCCAGAGCCCCTCTGTGACTGGTGCTGTACAAACACAGAGACAGCCTGAACTTTGCTGCAATCAGCATCCCACATGGCTGAGCCTCTATCTAGTTCATGAGTTATGAGACCATTTCACCTCCAGTAACCGCTGGGTAATTGGGCCTGCAAAGCAGGACCAGCCAGAGAGCTGAAGGAAGGAGAAGGGAGAACAAGGTACCAGCTTCTTGTCATATACCCCAGCCTGGAGGCTGAGAAATCAAAGGCACCTGGTTTGCAGATCTGGGGCCTTTCTCTGAGTTATTTTCAACCTCCAAATGCCTTCTGGTTCAATGGCCCTCAACTGACGCTCTCCACAGCTGCGGTCTTGTCCCTCTCTGCATGAACCTGTGTGCCAAATTGCTGCCTTTTGGCCCCTGCTCTCAACAGCACTTCAAGCCGTTGGCACGTCTTCATGTGACGTCAGCCAGCGAGTAAATTTAGATGATCAGTAAACATGACAATTGCAAATCTCTTTGTCAGAAAGGCTGAATAATGCTTACCCAGATGCCACATTCTCATCTTCTATCTCAACCCCTTTGTGAAAGGTCTTGAGAGTGTGAGGATGGGCTGCCGGGGGAAATGAACCCACCCGCGCAGTTGCTGCGCACGCTGCCCCAGCTCCCTGCTGCATCACCAGTGTAAGCGCAGCAGCGAGTACCCGCTTGCTCTGGGGGCTGGAAAGTCCTTCGGATATCAGCGGAACAGGAGCAGACAGTGCAGACTGCAAAACGCCTTTGTGCTCAGGGGCTCTGTGTACAGAGCAGGAGCAGTCTTCAAGCAGGACTTACCGGGGAGCATCATGTCCTTCTGCCCCAGAAAGACCTCACCCACACAGCTCCTCAGCTGGGCAGGGAGAGCTCGAACTGGCCTTTACCTGGCCGACTGCAGAGGCATTCAAAGTTTCAGGGAAACTGAGGCACGGAAGGTTACCTCGCTCACCCAAAGCTGTCCAACAGGAAGAGTGTTCTGCATCACCACTAACTGTGCCAGGAGGTTTCCTCCGTTGGGGGCTAATTTCCTAAATTACACTGGGCTATACGCTGCTGGCAGTTTGGCTTTGCTCCGAAGGAAAGCCCGCCCTCGGAGCTGAACTTGTGGACTCTGGTTCGTCTCTGAATCACTCACGCACACGGCAGAGCAGCCGTCCTCGCTGGGGGCAGCTGCCCAAGTGGACCCTCATTTGCAGGAGCAAGAAAATGGCTGTTCCTCGCTGGTGCTTATCAGAGTGTGTCCATGCTGGGCTTGTGGCCGGCGAGAACAGCGGAGGTTTTGTAGCCCTGTGTGCCACCGAGGGGTCTCACCAGGTTTTGAGGCAAAAGAGGAGGGACGCTGAAACACGGAGCCACCTTGCAGGAGAAAAGCCAGGTGAGCAGAGCACAGGGCACGTGCCTCGCTGTGAATTCCTGGCAGAGGCGAGATTCCTCTTTTCTTCTCGCCTTGTCACCTCCCTGTCGCTGCTCAAGTCTCTGATGGAAATTCATCGTTCTCCTTGGCTTGGCGTCTCCCCCTCGCTCCCCTGTCACTCTTGCTGCAGCGGCCTGGGGCTGCCTGCGTGGCTGCATGCCCACCCCGTGCCGCCGAACCGCTCCTTCAATGCAAGGGACTCGGATTTCCTGACACGACTCTATTCTGGGAAATCCTTTTCAGCAAGACCAACTGGGCTGATGGGGACCTAATCACTCTGTGCTTCAGAAAAAGTCGTGAAAAGGCAATAATATCTGGGTATTTATGGCCCCACGATTGTTCTGCTCTTCAAGGCAAGTATTGGGGAGAAGTGAAATGGGCAAAGCACTTGGAAGGGCATTTTTTTGTGCTTCTGAAAAGTGGAAGGAGTGTGAGGATGGGCTGAGCTCTGCAGAGCTGGCCGACACGCAGCCCTCTGAGCTAAATGGCAAAAGCTATGAATTTGCTGAGTGGGAGCTCTTGGCAAAAACCTGTATGAACACGGTTGCACAAGTGCTAGTGTTGGAAATACGGATGGCTCGACAAGGAAGACCCCAGGGAGGAGGAAGTGTACGTTGTGATTTATGTGACCAGCACAAAAGAAGAAAATTTCAAAAGCAACAGTTGTCATCAACAGGTGACTGAAGCCAGATGCAGATCTTGCGGTGGAAGAAACATGTGCTGTCACGGGAGGTTTTGATGGTAACCATGGAGCTACGGGAACAGCGACCTGATTCAGTTTATCTTCGCCAATCTCCCTAGCAGCTGGCTTGGGAAGTGTCTGGTGAGATCGGACATGCTGATGTGAAGACACTGCAAACTAATAAAATGCTGGTTTGTTTTGGAAAGAGAAATCTGCATTGTGGTTTCATTTCTGGCTGCCCTACTGATCCGAGCCATGCTGGCATGTGGGAAAGGATGCCTTAACCCGTGGCCCAGCTGTGATTTGGGTGTACGAAGATGAACTGGGGTATGCAGAGGAGTGAGGGAAATACTGGGGTCCTGAGCAATCCTGTAAGACCACAAAAGCCCCTACAACACGAACCTAATGCACTGCAGAAGAGCTGTCCAGTAACAACCATTTGCAGGCTGCATAGCTCCAAGTTCATCTGTGTTTCTGCAACTGAACACTGGGATGAGTCTATGAGGACAGCAGGGGCAAACAGCCCAGCGACGTGACCCTCTACTGAACATGTGTCAATGTTTACACAGCCATTTGTAGCCACTCTACAATAACAAAACATCACATCCATTCCCTGCTTTTCCATTCCTTACAAAAACCAGTGACTCTTTGCTCCCTCCAAAGCTTAGCCCTGGAAAGTTTTACAGTAATTTTTTCTAAGCACTGGAAGTTTTACAGTAAGTTTTTGCTCTGTCCAGAGATGTCTCTTGTCATCATACCAAGTGTTTTAGTCTCCACCTGAAGGCTGTTCAGCCTGTCCAGGGTCCCCTCCGCCCTGCAAGTCCCCCATTCCCCTCCCCACGCGTGGCAGACCTCCCAGATCCATTGATGTTTTCCCTCCTCTTGGCAGGTATCTCAGCCGCTGGGCTGCGACAGGGCAGACGGGCACGGAGGCCCATCAGGGCAGCGCCTGTGGTGCAGCCGGCGATGGCTCCCATGCGGATGGCTTGCCCGAGGAGGAGGAAGAGGCTGCTGCCACGTTGCTGCTCCATAGACTGGCTCAGGGAAGAAAATCTGTGCTTGCCCATGGAGGAGGGAGAAACGTGGGGGATACTTCATATCTCCACCTTCAGTAGAAGTGAATGCTTTTAAGGATAGAGCTGTCAGGGAGATCTCCTTTCTTCTCCTCCTCTTTCTCCCTTCCTTCTTTCCTTTCTTTGCCTGTCACCTTACAGCTCTGTTCCGCTGCACGTAACCTTTCAGAGAGGCACTTCCCTGCAGTCCCAGTGGAGTCTCTAAACCTGACAGCATGGTGAGAAACCACTGGAGGCGACTAAACTCACAATCTTCTTTGAGGATTACGCTCTGCAGGAGAGCTCCTCGTGCTCTCCTCTTCTGCGGGAATTTGCAGTCTGCCTCACAGCCTCCTGCCAATAAGTGAGATATGTGGAAAAAAGATTACTTTAGCCAATTTTCCTTATACTTTTGGGGTTGACATATTACTTAAAAATGGTTCAATCAAGCTTTTTATTATAGAAGGACAGTGATGCGAATGCAGAGGTAAGTACTATATCTACCCAATTAATGAGATTAGTCCTGTTGATTTTAATGGGGGTGATTCACTGGCTTGAGATGAAACACTAGCTTATTTATCTACCGGATCACAGCCAGAGGATGCAGCATCTTACAGGTTCTGGCCCTTAAATATCACAACTCACTACAGTCAGTGCAGGAATCCAGTCCTTTTAGTAGTGCTAGTCTTGAGATTATGTTGGAGATTTTATTGCTATTATTTTAGGCAGAGTGCCCAAGAGGGAACAGTATGATTAATATTCAGGGAACAAATCCAGACGTAATGGCCCCCACGAGCCTGGGGCCAGGGAAGCTGACAGCTCGGTTTTCTGGGTAGCCAGGTGGAACTGCTGATTTCTGAGCTGCACGTTGGATACACTGCCAGCAATATTTAGAGATGGATTGATGGGCCTAGAAATAAAAACTGTTTACCCACACAACTCACCCGCTCTGCTGAAAGGGACCATTAGCCCTGTTTCTATAAGATCAGTACTGTCTCTGGGGTCCTGCCTTCACAGGGTGTGCAGATGTGATCTCCCTGATTTGCACCTCCCTGGTACCTTATGCCCAGGCAGGACCCTGTTTGCATATGCGAAATTGCCTCCTGCCTATGTGCTTTGAGCACAAACCTGAATTCAGATTGTCCTTATAACAGCAGGCATCCATCCTCCCAGCCACACAGACATGTGCAAAGCGGCTCACCTTCCCCTGCCTGGGACAGCTGGACATGGAGCCAGAGGGACTGTAAGGGCAATGCCCCCCCCGAGCAATGAAATGCTGTACAGCAGCCCAGGGATGGGTGCAAGCTCAAGGTGCTGAGCTGCCTCCAACACCTACCATCTCGCTCCCCTGGGCTGGCTGGCTTTGCAGCATCTGGTGCCCTCCCCTGGCTCTCTGCCGCACTGTTCATGCTCGATGCCAATCTTCTGCAGCTACTGTCCAGTGCTCACAGGTTTTTAGCAGAGGCAAGAGAGGAAAGTTGCTCCTTGCCCTACATTTTAAATGTCTGTGTTTTTTCCATCTTTGTGGAAAGTTCAGTACCTCTGAGAGCCCCTCTATAGGTTACATTTCTCTCCTCCAAATTTTTCTCTTAGTATATTTAATTTCTTCATTTTACCGTTAGCTTACCTTTCTTCTTCTCCTTTCCCCTCCATGTCTTGGTTTAAACCCATCCTCATTTAGCTAAGGCTAAGATCAGGGTTTTTTTAAGAAACAACCTCATAACACCTCTCCTACGGGTGCTGCCTAGGAGCAGCAGGAAGGTCCCAATCTCCCTGTCAGATACTCCCTAACAGATATCATCACATTTGCAGAGAAGCATAGAGGATCGTGAGTTATTCCTGGGTGAAGGGGATCCATTCTGCCCGGTGCTCAGCATCAGTCCCAGCCCTGGTGCTGGAGGAAGCCGAGTGCTGTTCTCAGAAACGTCAGGGCTCTCCCCGACTCCAGAACAAGCAACAAATGTGAGCATGCATTCAGCTCCATCCGCATTTCTGGTGCTGGGGAGAGAATCAGGAGAAACCTCACTCTTCTCTGGGGTGGGACGTTCCATCTTCTGAACAAGATTGATTTCTAATTAATGGCTTAGGAAGAAGCTTCCCAAAGAGCAGGATTTCCTATGGTCACCTGTGATAGCGCTTCTGTTTCATCTCTTGTAGCCACTTGCTGCTGCCCATCGCGAGAGGCAGGACGCTGGATTTAGTGGGACATTGATGGTTTCCAATTTGTTTTTAATGACCACGTCTCTAAATTTGTTTGTAGTTTTGGATGCTTTTTGGTTGGTTCATTGTGGGAATGCCGGGAGCCAGAAGAGACAGTCCTTTTCATACAGCCCTCAAATACTTCATATTCCCACAGTGAGGCCAGAAAACAAGCCCTGTAACAGCTAAAGGACCAGGAGAGAGTGTGCTGATCCTCAGTACTTTGTAAATAAATATTCAGTCACCACTTCAAAAGAACTGGGCAGAAACGCTGAGCTCTGAACAGGAGACGCTTTTGGACTGTTGGAGGCGCAGACCCTGTCTGACAAGGGGTACATCACTTCGTCAGTGTACGCAGTGCTCTGCCCTATTTCAGCTGAACCTGCTCCTCCTGGGACTTGTAAAAGCTTTCTACAGTGATGGAAAAAGGACGGCTTTCGCCCTCAGCCACACAGCTCCCAGCAGAGTCAGCACCCATGGGAATACAATCGATCCTTCATGGACAGGAGTTCAGAAAGTTTTGTTCTCTATTCTTTGAGTTTAATATGACAACACGGTCTTAGTCATTGGACGTTCCTGACAGTGCACGCCACACAGATTAGTCTATGCTATGCTTTAAATTCCGAGTCTGCCTATGCAAGGGAATAATAATTAGACTCTTGTAAATGTTAAAAAAGAAATGTCTTAACACTAATTAAACCTATTTATGTTTCAAAGTTAGAGCAGTTAACATCCCAATAAAAAGTACCACAGGAAAACAATGTGTTTATCAAATGATTTTCCTGAATGTAAGGGCTGATCCTTTACAAATGATGAAATGATCTTTTACATGATGAAAGAGCAGATGGCATACGAAGATGAAAAAAAGCCTGACTGTTGCCCTGTATGTGATCTCAGAAGCGAGGCAGCTCAACTGAACATCATCATTAATATTTAAGGGAACAGCAAGACTTCTTCATGACCCAGGGCCGCCTACTACACAAGCATAGTGTAAGGACAGGCCATTCCAGCAGGAGACTACAGTCCTTTGCCCCACTAAACAGGGGTCTTCTATCCATCAGCAAGCTAAGCATCAACAACCTTGTGCCACCTGGTGACTGTGAAGAGGACCAAAGCCCTGCACTAAGGGATGATTGTGGTACCCAGCTTTTCCAATGACAGCAGTGGCCGCACAAATTGCAGGTCAGTGATGAACAGGGCTCAAGGTCTGCCTGGGTCTGCTACTCAGCTCCTACCCATGACTGTGCTGACTGGTGCTGCACAGCCAGGGTTGTGTCCCCTGTGGTGTCTCAGCAGGACGGGCAGCCCCACGCTAGCTGGACAGTCAAGCAACAACCAAAAGGCGAGGAGACGCAAGAATCACCTATGTGTATCTGGACAGAGGCTACTGTGCTGGGTTACCACCACAGCAGCTGTGTAACCATGGCAGAGTGAAACGAGCTTGCCCGATGTGTAGAGATGTCCAAAGCCGTGGGACCTGGCATGGGAACAACTGGAGCAACTGCTCCAACCCAACCAGGCTGCGGGGGGCAGCGTGACAAGTTGCCCATGTCCTGGCAACATGTGGCTCGGTCCCTTGTGAGCACAGGAAAGCTGTCTAGCAGACCCTCCTCCTAGCCCATCAGTGGCCTCAAAGATCAGGTATCTGAGGCCGCTAGCCTTATTGCAGGTTTTTCCAAGCACATGGAACCAACAACATCTGACTTCAAGAGCCTGGAGCAGAGGTGACCTCCACTGATAGAAGTGCTGACTGAGGCAGGACCGTGCCTGCATGCTGCCCGCATTGTCACCTTTGTCATGCTGCATCCCTAACTGAAAGCTGAAAGAGCCCGGGGGAAGGCCAGGCAAGAGACAAGTCAGCAAATGAGAAGAGGCTGCTCTGTTCCCTTTGTGCCAACATCTCCACTCAGCCTTTTTTTCAAGGACACAAGTCTTTGACAGATGAAAGGTGCTGCATGCAGTGGCGACTTCCAAATCATAGATGTGGCTGTTTGCTGCAATGTTCCTGATGACGTGGGTAGAAGAGTGGGTCCAGAGGGAAAAGGAGGCAGCAAAAAGCAGAGCCAAGGAGCAGGAAAGAGCTGCAGCGTCCCTGGGGGAGCAGAGACATTGAAAGGAATGAGAGAGGAGGGAGTTATGCAAGTGGGGAGAGCTGGACATTAAAGAAAGAGCCTGACCATTGGTGTCAGGAGCAGCAGGGTGTATAGGAGGATGAGCATGGGACAGGCTTGACATGGAAAAGACTTTAGAAACTTTAGTCTCAGTGAAACGGTGAATAAAAGCCAGTCTGGAGGGATCCTGAGGGATGAGAAAGGACAGGAATGCAGGCAGTGATTGATCATCATTCTTAGTTAAAAGGAGCTAGGAGAATGTTTGCTCATCAGTGGACTGGGGCCATGTTTGTGAAACTCTGGGCATGCTGGCACTCCAGTTCAGACCAAGGACTGTCAGAAGATAAAACTAAACCTGCTGCATTTACACCCATCTCCTGTTCTAGACGTGAACAAAGAGGTTTGGCATGTTTCCCTGGCCCAGCCTATGATGGGAGGTTGCACCGAGACCATCCCTCTAGGTACACAGAGATGTCCTTTCAATCATCTGAGCCCCCGGACCAGTTAGTCTGCAAAAACCTGAACTGGCTTGTAAAGACAGAGTGTCCTCTGCACACATGAAAGCAAGCGGCTGTAAAACAAGGAACATAATATTTTCAGACAACATAAATTTATCTGCTTTTATTTATTCAGGGTGTTGATCTTCAAGTCTCAAGAATCAAACTGGCTTCTTACCTTTGAGTTGCTAATTGTTATGGATTGCCTGGGAACAACATGTCTTTACTAGTGTGATACCACAGTATAAATTTAACAGAAATTTAATGCAAATTTTGTGATTTCTTTTACACAAGCTGATAAGGTTCATCTTTCCTGTCCTGTAGTCATTTTTTTGAAAGAAAACGACTACATTTACCTCGGGGTGTCATTTTCAGAAGATGGGTTTTGTCATTTGTTGTGCCGTTAAACTCCACACTGATCTAGTATGAAATTCTTGTCTTGAGATTATAACCACGACAAACTGCAACAGCTATCAAGGCCGTTGTCAAAATCCATCTGGACTTTTTGCACTTAAATTAAGTGTTCCAAATACTAACTTTGTTCCTGGAAAGAAAACTTCTTGGCTCTGCATTGTAGGAACACATTAGGAAACGCATCCTGTTTTGATTACATTGTTAGCATCCATAAAAGGTAGAGACATTTTAAAAATTCCAGCTGAATCTCATGCTTCAAAGGCAGCACAGCTCTTTGTAGGTGCAGGAGAGGGTTACTGCCCCCCGATGCACCACCGCATTTTCAGGGGATGTATCAGATGTTTTCATGAGCTTTGCAGGCCTGGTCCTTGTCTTGGCTGGCTCCAGATGCCAGACTGCAGGATGCTACAATTGAGAAAGCACAAGAAGGGAAAGGACTGGCAGCAGTGAAATTTCCTGAACGTTTGCTTTGATTATAGCAGTTTTTATATTCTGGCCAGGCTGCAGTTTGGCTTAGTTTGCAGCAGACAAATGCGCAGTTACAATGAGAGCGGGGCAGATGAAAACAGGCTTGTGCACGGTACCAAGACATAGTAACATCGGAAGAAGCAGCAGCTGCTCTTTTCCCACCACCAAAGCTACATATGGCTTGCAGCATCTACCAGCAGAGATTTGGGTGGCCAAGAGGGACAGTGTCTGTCAAGATGGAAGGGTGGTGTACAAGGTGGAGGAGAAACCTCTGAGCCTGCTCTCACATGCACCAGGTTCCTGTGGCTGTAAATCTCCTGCTTTCAAAAGCAATTGATAACATAAAGTTCATCCAAGCACAAACACAGGTTACTGCAGGATTTCCCAAGCCTTCTGCTCCACACCATGATACTCCAGGCTGAACAAACTTCCCATCTGCTGCAATTGTTTCGACACTTTCATTTCTGCCTGGGGACAAAGTTCAGGCAGAAGCAGCTGAACCTGACACCTCGTCCTTTCTGCAGACCAAGATGTTCTCGCTGATGGAATAAGCTCATTTTTTACATCCGTCTTCTACCTGCCGGCATTGCTCTTGCCTCTACTCCACCTCATGCTCAAGATCAGGAAAAGGTCAGGAAAGTGAGTGAAAAGGGATCTGTCCTTGTAGGGCTGATGTTCAGCTCACAATGTACATGGGCTCAGGAGCTTACCCCTGGAGGTAACAGAAACGAGCTCGGGTCCCATAAAGGCCAAAGGCAGCTTCCCTCTGCTCGCTACTGAGACTGCCCAGGAAACAAGCTGTTAAATAATATCCCATACCAACTGCAAAATTACACAGAAACCTACTGGGACAAGATTCTGAGCAAGTTGCCAGTAGTGGAGAAACTGAGATGAACCTTTGATAATTGGTGTAAAAATTTCTTGCTGACCTCTTGTTATGATTAGATTCATTACAGAAATCACATAGAAAGTATGCAACATTGTTTTTATCTGCACTCTCATCTGCTTGGCTCAATACAAACATAAAATTAATCAGCCGTACTGAGAAAAGCTTTTAGAAATTCACATAATTCAATTAGACCATCAAAAAGATGATCTAATCATGTCAGTTCAATTATTCAGACCAGGGCAAGCTAAAGTCTTTCATGTTACCTAAACTGGAAGCCTTCTGCTGTGCCAGTCCTCCGGTAGCAATCCACTCATCTAAGGAAGAGATTCATTCAGACTTTATTCTTGCTTTTCAATTTAGATAGGGGGTCTTTTTGGAGAAGAAAATCCTCTAAGCCTGATATTAATCAGAAGGAAAAAAAAAGGACACCACAGGCTATTTTGCAGGGTAGGAACAGATGCAGTGTGGGCTGGAGTTCCTGCAGGTGGGGATACACACAACTACGTTTAACATTGGGGCTGGTCACAGAAGCTGTGCACTCTGCCTGCCTCCCATGGAGGTGTGTTTTGGCAGAGGCCCCTTTGTCCACTTTGGCTTGGCATCGTGAGATTTCATAATGACGATGCCTCTGTGTTCCCTTTTCCTGCTGTTCTTGCTCATTTTAAGCTTCTCCACCCTCCCTGCATTCTGCTCCTGTCCTTTCACATGGCCGCCACAAACCCAAATGCAAGACGACAGGGTTTCCCACCATTCACTTGTCTGGCAGGACTTTCACTGGGATCACTGGGAGATCAGCTGTACATGCACATCCTCTTCTAACTCTTCCTCTGTTCTGTGAAAGGACCCAAGATCTGACCTTCAGCAAATCCTTTTCTCCCAGCCCTGCTGTATCTCATTCCTGACTCTTAGCCTACACCCATATACTTGCTCTCCTGTCAATCACATATATTGCTTTGCGGTTAAGGTGCTGTGCTAACACCTGGACTCTCATCAGGTGCTTGGTTTCTGGAGACAAAATGCACTTACACTGAGCAATGTGTCACTATTATTCCTTTTGAAGCTGCCCTGCAGTTAATACATCCTCTCTGAAAACAAAAACATTGGAACAAGTGGATGAAGGGTATACAGACGAGCCTTTCAACCTCAAGCCTCACCCCTGAAGCCGTCCCAACAATACAGAGAGTTTAGCCTTGATCAAACAGAGCTAAGAGCACACTGCTTGCGCTGCGCTCGGCTATTGTTCTCGGGCAAGTCCCAGCTAGCAGCAGCGATGGCCAGATCCGAGGAGGAGGGAGCATCCGAGAGCCAGCTGGCGGAGGCACCGTTTATGCTCCTGTTTGCTCACTTTGTCTCGGAGACTTCCAAAAGCCTCTTGCTCCAGCAAAACAAATAAATTGCAAGCTGCTGAAGGAATCTTGAAGAACACAGCACATGGCAACAACAAGCCGAGTCCTCCTTACTGGGCTGTAAACACGCTCTATCTGCATGGATCCACAACACCACATGGGCATTTTTGCTTACCCCTGTTTTATTCCAGGGACCTCTGATGAGGAGATGGAGGCTCAAAGCTGCTCAGATAAGAGCGACATGGTGGTGTCCAAGTTGTGTCGTTAAATAGCTCCGCAGTGAAACGTTTTCTCATTGATTAGAAATAAGTCAAGAGATAAAAACCAAAATGTAGGAATAAGAGGCAAACTTTCAGCATGGAAAGAGATTAGCAGCTCGATATCCTAACCAATTATGCAAGAGACAGATTACTACATATATTTAGGCATGATCTATAAAAGACAGTGAACAGTGGATGTCAGAAAATTATGGCTTACAGAAAATTATTTAGATAAGAGAGAATTTTGGATAGTCCCAGATATGAAAGGATTTTGAGGAACTTTGGAAGGACAGAAAAAAAAATCAGCTGAGCAACAGGATGGCAGATTAAAGTCAGTGCAATGTGATGCATATGGGAAGAAACAGTTTGAACTATTCCTGGTCTTCATGCATTGTAAATCAACTAAAAGGCCTTGGTGTCACTGTAAAGAGCTCGTTAAGAAGCATCTGCTCGGCAAAGCATTCTGACCGGAAAAGCAGTAAGACATTAGGATATTTAAATATAGGTTTTATGTAATGATGAAAATATTATAGTGCCATGTATTACATTAGTGATGATACCTCCTCATCTTAAACAGTGTGCTCAATCCAGTTCTGTTCCCCTCATTTGGAAAATATAAATCAAGTTCAAAGAGTGCAAGAAGAAATGCTTCTAAAGACTTGGAAGATTTCCACATGAAAAGAGACTACTTGGACTATTCCAACTTTAGATAAGAAATTAGTAATGGAAAACTCTGAATTTCATTCACTAATGAATGGTATGGGAAAAGAAAAAAAATGATCTTCCAAAATACTCTGTGTTGTACTGCTACCAGAATAAGAAGGAGGCACCGATAAATTCAAATAACCTTTTTATGTCAAGCACCATTAAAACTCAGATGAAGTACTTTTGATCTGAAAACTCATTAGTACAATATAGTAATTTGTGCCCAAGAATTTAGTGATATTCCGCAGAGTTACCTCCTCTTCCCATAGACACCTGCACACAAACAATGCCAATTGTCACAAATTCTTGTTAAATTCTCAGTCTTCTGGGAGACCCCAAGACTATTTCTTGAGCCCGAGCTCACACTCCTAATATACCACTGAAACTGGGATTTTAGACAACTCACTTGCCAGCACATTTTCTCTGGGAAACATGCAGAAATGCTTCTGTAATATCAAACCTAGTAAATCTAGGCTGCTGTTATCCACCTGTCAGTTTAGCTACCAACATAACAATTGTGCATGCAATTCACATGCACATCTTATTTCAAGCAATTTCAAGTAATTCCCTAACCTCCAACTACGGGTTTTAAAACCTCAAGAAAAAAATCCATCACACTCCAACTTCAAATGCAACCCTGAGGGTAGAGCCAGCCACATGCTTGGGAACCCTTAGAAGCACTTTGTGGGAAGTCCAGTGGTCACTACAGGTTCTGCAGGGGACACCTTCACTGCATTGCAAGTGGCCTCAAAGCCAGTCTCAAGGTGAAATTCACCCTCAAGTCTAGATGTTGATTCTTAAGATTGAGCTTAGGGCCAGATTCAGGGCAAATTAATACACTTGAGAGCTATCCCAAATATGCCCTGCATTTAAAGGGTGCTCCAGCTAATACCAGCTACACTGGGAGCTGACTTGGCCAGTGCATGCATGATCAAGCTGCAGGCACTCGCAGTGATATGAGTGATGTCAGTCAGACAAGATGGCCCCAAGTGCTACCTGGACATTTTCATTCCTCCCTACCGTGAAGGCAGGAGAAATCCACAGGTGGTTGAAGTTCAGCTTCTCTTCCAGAGCCATGTGGCCTGGAGCTGGATCCCAGGAGAGCTCTGAAACTCGGGTGTTCCCCAAACCAGCCAGCTCAGATACAGCATAAACAGCAACCAAAAGTCCTCTTCTCTCCTTGTGGGTGGGATTGCTCCAGAGCTCTGAAGCGATGGGTAAAGACTGTGACAGGGACAGTGGGGATTACACAAGAAAGTCTCAAATGTTACGATTTGGACCAAAACTTCTAAACCCTTAAAAGAATCTTCTTTTTTGCAAATTTCCCCCTGTTGTTCCTAGACAATCCTTTAGTACTAGTACTAGAGATTTTAATTCTCAAAGAGAAATCCAGACCTCACAGGACCAGAAAGCTACACTGACAACACATTTCAAACTCAATTTTCCTTCCTGCCAACCTACTGGCTACAAAAGACAGGCTCCTTCCCAGAGAGTATGTCCAAGCCCTTCTGATGAGTAAGAATTTTTTTGTTTTGTTTTGGTTTGGTTTTTTTTGCTTTGTTTTGTTTTTCTGTTTGCAGGATACCTGCTCATTTTCAAGACACTGAACACACACACATCAACAATGCAATTTCAGTCTAAAGCAAGGAAGACTATCTCAGAAAAGGTCACCATGTGATGTCCTGGGCGCCTGCAGGAGGCTGGCACAACGGGTTCTTCCTGACCTTACATCTGCAACGTGGCTGCGGAGAAGAAATCTCGTGTCTCATCCAGCTTTGAGCCCCTGACAAACTGTTCCTAGAGCTGGTAAAACAAACTGTGCAGCATTTAGAAACATTTATAGACCTTTCACACTGCAATATTTTAAGTGGATACATTTTCCATGTATTTATACATTTTCACACATGTAGGGAAGAAGCCATCTTCTGTTATTAATATAAAAAGAAATAATCATGAAGGAGAAAAATGCAAATTGAAATATGGTCTTTTGTAGGCAAGCCCCCAGAGGCAACATTGGTTAGGAACATATAGAAAGAGGAAAAAAGGGCAAAAAGGAGGAAAGGGCAGAAACCAGCCAGGCTGTGATGCTCTGCCCACCTCTATCTTCAATTTGGTAAATGTTTCCCGCAGGCCATGATAGAGCTCAGACATTTTGGGCATCACTGCTTCCTCCCAGCACAAGAAGCACAAGCAAATAAGGGTGTGAAGGAGACTGGCCAAGTGCCATGAAGACATCAGGGAGAGCAGCGTTGTGCCGTGCACTGAGCCGGCCAGCTGAGCTTGCCATTGCGCTGTTTCCAACTGGGTATTACTGGAAAACAGTCTTGAATAGGAGCCACTCCCTTTGCCTTTTACTAAAGCAGTGAACTAATGCACCTACCTTTAACAGATGAAGTCATGAATTTAAATCTTATCTGAGCTTAAACCGAACCAAAATTTCACTGAGTTTCACTGGCAGATCTGCAGGGGGCAAGGGAAGGGGAACCGACAATCTCAGATGAGGAGTATCAGTGGGGACTTCTGCTAGGGACTTGAAACACTTCTGCCATAAAATTGCATGTCTCTTTTCATGCATAAAGTTTTCAAAGTTTTAAAAGCAACCCTGACGAAATATCTCTCTTATATTCTATCCATTATATTTTACAGATTTCAGAAATTGTTTTTGAATACTTGGCACTACCCAATCAAAGTTTGCGGTTTGAAACGTTTAGTGCATTAAGGCTACACCTACGTGGAAACTGAAATGTCTGTTTCCTTGGAAATTCTGTAATTTCAAACTCAATTTTCATTCCAGTGTGGAGTGAAATGTCATATTTAGAAATTCAGCACAAAATGAGATGTTTAAAAAGTTTTTAAAAGTTACTTGAAACATTCTGTTGTCATTTTGACAGGCTTCTTTTATATTCTTATTGTAATTTATTACATCAAGTAATAATTTTCATAGCAAAAATTATTTTGAAAGGAAAAATGGAAATGTGAAGTTCTTGTCATTTTAAAATGGAACATTTCAGCCTTATTTGCATGTTTGACTTTGCATTCAGAATATAATGGGCAAAATCCAACACAACTCTGATGAAAGCTTGGATTTCAACAAAGCATCATTTTCTAAGAGGAAAATGTATGAGAATGATGCCCAGCTACAGCACAACTCAGTACTGACTCGTTCCTAGTCTGATCCCACTTGGTCACTCCTGCAATCCTTTGCCTTAGCTTTGATGTCACTTCAGCAAAGGTACAAGTGGACAAGCACTCCTTGGAGTTAGGTAGGTGATGTTCCTACATATACTTAGTAATCACCAATAAGGTCACAAGGTTTTGACCACCTCAGAGAAGCTCTGAGCTGGATAGACCTGGTGAATGAAACATCTCTTACACTTAGCTGGACAGTTTGAGGTGCCCTGGAGAGCAGGGTGGAGGATTTAAATCTGCTGACATTAGGGCTGGCTTGCACTTGGATGAATCCTTGCTAGAAGAAAACCTAAAAAGACCACTTTAATATTATACATTTCCACTACCAACTATTGCTTTTTTATTTAGACATCTCAGGTGTGATAGAAAGCTGTTTCTTCAAGCTTGCTGTAGTCCAAGCTCTCTTTTTAAGAGCGACAACCCATGCTATCCTAATTAAACAGGTGGAAAATAGATGTGTATAACAAGAAGATCCTTAGAATTACTGACATTTTTATCTTACTTCAGTTAACGAAAGGTGCTCTCACTGTTCCTGCTTTATAGCTTCACTGGACTGGACTGTTTGAGACTTAACATGTGTTTGCATTACGGTGGCAATCCAGCCACACAGCTTACTTCTATATAAACTGCATATCTTGACTTTGCAGGCTCTGAACCTGGCATGAATTTGCTAAAGTCTTTTGAGAACCTCATTCCCACAAATATCTGCCTGCAGCAAAACCCCAAAGGATGCCTGGTGCTACTCCTGCACCACTGCTAAACCAGCAGGCTCACAGGAAAGGTGAATGACTCTAGTCCTCTCCAGATGAGGTCTCCCAGCACCGAGGCATCTATCAGCAGGACCAGGACCACTGCTCTTCTGTGTGCAGCTCCTTGCAGGGGAAGAAAGTCATGGCCCAGGTAACAAGTCTGGTGAAGAGGAAGGTAATCAACTCACCCATGATCTTTTCAGCCAGGGAAGTGAGAGGTAAACAGCAGATGCCAAGTGAGGCTGGGGACTCCAAAGCTCCCTCTCCACAGCACACTTCTCCCACCTGTGTCAACCTGCCATGCCTAACCTGAAATGGATGTTTTTCACTTTCTATTCCTCTACATTTAGAAAAATAAAAAGTTAACTTTTCCAGGCCTTTGTGATGGTTAATTCCTTTAAGGTGGCAAAGGGGATTTTAGAAAGAATGGATGTTATGAAACTTTGGATCACTAATAATGATATTCATAGAATAGAATTATTAAGGTTGGAAAAGACCTCTAAGATCATCGAGTCCAACCGTCAACCCAACACCACCATGCCCACTAAACCATGTCCCTAAGCGCCTCATCTACATGTCTTTTAAATACTTCCAGGGATGGTGACTCCACCACTTCCCTCGGCAGCCTGTTCCAAGGCTTGACCACTCTTTAAGTAAAGAAATTTTTCCTAATGTCCAGTCTAAACCTCTCTTGGTGCAACTTGAGGCCATTTCTTCTCGTTCTATCACTAGTTACTTGGAAGAAGAGACCAACCCCCACCTCACTACAACCTCCTTTCAGGTAGTTGTAGAGTGCGATGAGGTCTCACCTCAGCCTCCTCTTCTCCAGACTAAACACCCCCAGTTCCCTCAGCCGCTCCCCATCAGACTTATGCTCCAGACCCTTCACCAGCTTCGTTGCCCTTCTCTGGACACGCTTCAGCACCTCAATGTCCTTCTTGTAGTGAGGGGCCCAAAACTGGACACAGTATTCGAGGTGCAGCCTCACCAGTGCCGAGTATAGGGGCACGATCACCTCCCTCCTCCTGCTGGCCACGCTATTTCTGACACAGGCCAGGATGCCGTTGGCCTTCTTGGCCACCTGGGCACACTGCCAGCTCATGTTCAGCCGGCTGTCAATCAGCACCCCCAGGTCCTTTTCCTCTGGGCAGCTTTCCAGCCACTCTTCCCCAAGCCTGTAGCGTTGCCTGGGGTTGTTGTGGCCGAAGTGCAGGACCCGGCACTTGGCCTTGTTGAATCTCATACAGTTGGCCTTGGCCCATCGATCCAGCCTGTCCAGGTCCCTCTGCAGAGCCTTCCTACCCTCCAGCAGATCAACGCTCCTGCCCAACTTGGTGTCATCTGCAGACTCACTGAGGGAGCACTCGATCCCCTCATCCAGATCATTGATAAAGATATTGAACAGGACCGGCCCCAAAACTGAGCCCTGGGGAACACCGCTCGTGACTGGCTGCCAACTGGATTTAACTCTGTTCACCACAACTCTCTGGACTTGGCCGTTCAGCCAGTTTTTTACCCAGTGAAGAGTGCATCTGTCTAGGCTGTGAGCCGCCAGCTTCTCTAGGAGAATGCTGTGGGAGACAGTGTCAAAGGCTTTGCTAAAGTCCAGGTAGATCACATCTACAGCCTTTCCCTCATCCATGAGGCGGGTCACCTGGTCATAGAAGGAGATCAGGTTGGTCAAGCAGGACCTGCCTTCCATGAACCCGTGCTGGCTGGCCTGATCCCCTGGTTGTCCTGGACATACCTTGTGAGCACCCTCAAGACAAATTGCTCCATAATCTTCCCCAGCACCAAGGTCAGGCTGACCGGCCTGTAGTTCCCCAGATTCTCCTTCCAGTCCTTCTTGTAGATGGGTGTCACATTGGCAAGCCTTCAGTTGTCCGGGACCTCCTCTGTTAACCAGGACTGCTGATAAATGATGGAGAGTGCCTTGGCAAGCACCTTCACCAGCTCCCTCATTACCCTCTTTTGTTCCCAAAAACACACTAGGAAATGCACACACTCTCATGACTCACAGTCTGATGAACCCCATTGTTATTGCTTCTCCAAGGATATTTGCCATTATCTGTCACTCCTCATCTTTTGCTCCACACCAGGTCTGATCTGGCTTGGGCAAGGGCTCACTGCTGTGCTGGGGTTACTGAACTTTGTCCTTTCTCATGCATGCCAGGTGTAACACAGCTCGGATGTGCTGCAAGTGTTGCTGCACCCCCCAAACTCTATTACATGGTGGGCCACCTCCAAGCCCTCAGATATCCCCAAGGCAGTTGAATGGAGGGAGCACAGAAGGGTTGGCAAGGCTCTGCTGGCAGTAGTTTATCTACTTCTTTAGCCACTCTGCTGAGATGAGGAACTGGGAAAATGAGTGTGAGGAGCACCAGACGAGGATAGCCTCACCATTGCCACGAGCCATCCTGCCCACCCAAAATGGGCAGCTCAGCACAGGACCATGCCACGTGGCTGCTGCCATTCTGCAGTTCATGCTCTCTCCTGCTCAAACAAGAAGAGAATTTGGGTTGAAGATGGTTTATATTAACATTACATCACATGCAGGATCATTTAGGCAGGAATTTCTGTGCTGGAGAGAGAGAGATGGGACGTAGCACACCACAGTGATCAGGCTGCTCCAAGGATGTCTGCAAGGAGATGCAAGAGCCTAAAAGCCAGGCCATAAACTGCACAGACCATAAATTATGAGGGCAGTGACACTGATACAGTGACGTTAGTACAGTTGTCTCCCCGCTGCTCGGAGCGCCTTCAGTGAAATCTGGGGCTGATCCTGCTGATGGAGAGCAAAAGGGATGGCAGATTTTCCTCACCCTGCAGGGAACATCCCCCGCTGTAGTGGGTAAGAGCTGGATGCGAGAAGGGGAATCTGCTCTGCCTTTTTTTTAAGCTCAGCCAGGATGGCTGCACATGCATTTTACGCAGCCACGGCCTCCCTGTGTGCATTACGGGTGAATAAGCAAGGCACCTGCAAATCCTCTGCAAAACAGCAGGGCTTGCTAGCACACTTACACTTTAGGTAAAGACGTGCTAATGGATCCCTGTACTTCTTTAAAGGAGGTCCCAACAAGGGAATCCCTCAGGCTCCTGTAATGATAAGAAAGCACACCTACCTGGCTGCAGAAAAACCCCAATCAGGAGACATTTGTTATCAAAAAAGAAAAGCCCTTCTAAAGAATGCAATGCTAGAAATGCAGGTATACAGGATCCACACATATCCTTGAACACTTGACCTTCACATTAATGCTTCTCACCACACCCTAAATGTATGGGCATCCAGTATAACTTCATGCCGCAGGTGCTATTCTTTCCTCTGTGCAATGAACCAGAATGCCTCTCCGTCTGCTCTTTCCTTGTGTCCGCATTTGTTTTCCCAACCATCTCCCTTCATTATTCCCCTCTTAACCATTTGATTGCTGAGGAGTGTAAAGCACCATGGTCAAATCCAGATCAGGCCTTGAATTTCAATATTTGTAAAATACAGAGGTGTCTAGGTCTGGGTTTCAGTGTGATCCAGCAGAGAAAGGGGGAACATTTGCAAAAACCAAGACACCTAGCTGGGGCTATGAGTCACAGTTTTCAGTGAAAGCTCAGGGTCTGGCTTCAAGACCTCCACTACCACACGGTGCTCACGCATCTGCCAGCAAGTGCATTGTACAGCGTGCTTGTGCCTGGGGTAAGGCCAGCCCTTTCTACAAAGAGAGTTTTGAAATGCACCTGTAAAAGAGTTAACCTCATTTGTGGGATTGCGGTCTGACAGAATTCCAGGCATTTGTACCGTTTTCTTTCCGAAAACTCATTTGGAGTCTTAATCAGTTACAGGATTAGTTGTATTATTTACCAACTGAAAGGAGGAAAAAGAACCACCCAGCAGGTCCTCGGTGAGTCAATGCAGAGCCCCTCCTCACATTGACTGAACTGCGTCAGCGCTAACCTTTCAGAAATCTCCTGTTGCAGAGGTATGACACCCAGACATACCTGGCTTCGATAGCCAGTGACTCAGAAGCTGAACTGAGCAAATTAATACCATTATGAAATGGTTCTCGGGGTTTCTGCAAAGTTTACACATAATTTCTTGTAAGGGAAACGTGGGCATGAGTGATGGCAACACATTCTTGCTCCTCACCTTCAAATCAAGAGACTCTTCCACCAAGAAATGACTATGATGAAAAGAGCTGGAGCTGTGACCAGTAACACTCGGAGCATCTCCACTAACCTGTAACTCACCCCCTTGCGTTGTCCCAAGGCAGACAGAGGTATTTTGCCCAGTGAAGCCCCTATGGAGACCCAGTGCAGCGCTGGGGGTAGCGCTCCCCATTCGCAGTGCGGAGCAGCTGGCCCACGGTGTCCCAACCTGTTCCCAGCTGACACTGGCCCACGGTGTCCCAATCTGTTCCCAGCTGACACTGTCCCACGCTGCCAGGCGTGCAATACCTTCTCACAGCAAAACACCATGTCAACTGGCCTCCAGTGCAGCTTTTGCTCCACGGCAAACCCCTGAGGGGAAGAGAAAACTCTTGTCAATATCCTAATTTTTCTTTTTCAAAGATCAATTGAGAATAAAACATTTATTCAGCATCCTAGATATTCATGTCCCCAATTCATTGAATGGGTCTTGAGGAACCTCTAGACAGATCACAGCACAGCTTCACCCGTCCATGCTGCAGTGCGATGAACTCTATGAGATTATCTTTGCTCTACAAATGCAAATTTGATATCCTTTTGTGTTATGGGGGTAGGTACTCTTGAACCAAGCCTACCAGAGACTTTTGTGATCTCCCATGTTCGGCAGCAATATCGTTACTACCCTTTGAATGGCCTGGAGAAAACAAGATCTCAAGAGCCATTTATGGCTGCTGGTGCTGCTAGTTCAAATCAAGTTTCAAATAGCAGGTAAGAAATGGATTTATCTCAATAATTTCCTTTAATCCATTAACTAGTCAGACCAGCAATTTACAATCAATTTATTTTTTTTTTACCAAAACTTTCCTGCATAATCGTTTTCTTAAAGTATTTGCCCACAAACATTTAAAAAAAAAAAATCAAGAATTTAGTTTCTAAATATATGTTATCTGCAAACAATAGTGCTGGCAACTAATAAATGCAACTTTGCACATAGTTTCACTGTAGCTTCTTTTCTGATAGAGGAGTTTAAAATAATTACAAAATTAGTGTATGAAAAATTCGTTAACAGAATCCCACTGTTTGGCAATCAGCTATTAAGTGGCTAGAAAATAGTAACATTGCATACAATGCTGTGGGAAAAGCTTCAGGGTTTTATGATGAGTTGATGCATGTATGAATAAATGCTTATGGTTTACCAAAAAAGCAGGAAGGAGTATTTAAATATTTTAATCAAGGAACAATCTATTTCTAAAACCTTTCAACCTTGAACAATAATCCCATCTGTAATTCCTTGTAAGTACTTAGTAGTAAACTTCTGAAAGTTTCGTGTTTGAATGTCATGTTTGCATAGATACTGAGGGGTAAGATTAAATAAATATTTAAATTTTGATCAGACATGTTAGTTAAAAAGTTTCATGGAAATATCTAGAAGCAGATTTTTTCAAATCACTATTTGAAGTCAGTGTTGCTAATGGCAATTTCAAGGTTGCCGTCAGCTTCTTGTAGAGTACTAGATTATTAAAATCATTATTGTTGTGGTGTAATTAAATCTGAAATAAAGGCTACAAAGACTCTTAAAGAAAATATATTTTACATACTGGAGCCCTGGCAATGCATCAACACATGACATTACCACTGTCTTCCTATGTAAGAGCATTGTATCACTGTTGTCTTACTGTTCTTTATCTGTAAAAATAAACTTCTCAAACAAAATAATGATAAGCTTTCTGCCTTAAAACTTCAGACCTTTCAGTGCATCATCTATGGACATGGAAAAATATGCTTTGGGAAGCTTTAGTATAATTTTCAGAGATGTTTGGAAGGTATGAGAATCTCAATAATGGAGTTATTTCATTACTCTTTAAGTCAAAACAACTCTCCATGAACAAAACAACAACTCCAAGGATAATTTTTTTTCTGTTCAAAAGAATGCAGAAACCTGAGCCACCCTCAGCCCACAGGTCTCACTGCAGCCTTTGCTGTTTGAGGTACTTCACTGAAAGGACTTTTCACCAGTCTCCTAAGGTACAGCATGGATGTAGACCCAGAGAGGTCCCCAGAGCCATGCTGCTGTGAAGTCCTTGACAGCATTTCTGGGACCTGGAACAGAACTAAAGGAATCTTGAAGGTCCATTGCCTTCCGTCACATTTCCAAGAAAGTCCCTCTGACATATCCTCACTCCTCAGATGCTGAAAGCAGTATCTTCCAGTTTGTGAGTTATGCTGTCAAAGTCATGGTGCACAGGGGAATCATAAATGGAAGTTAGGGATGTTTTCTCCCCAAAGATCTAACGCTGGGGGAACTGAGATGTTCTAGTTGGAGATATTAGGTTAGAAAGGAAACCAAAGGGATTCTCAAATTCTTTCTTAAATTAGTCTATCCCTCCAGGCAAAAGAAATCATCTGCTGACAAGGAGAAAAGACAATTCCCAGCTAGCACAAGCCTACTAACCTCTGCTTGCTTTTCCCAGAGTTGTTCCACACTGAAATGAGTTCACCTAAGCCCAGAAACAGCCACAGAACCAGAGCCGAATAAGGAAGCCGGATAACAAAAGATTCCTAATTCTTCTGTTGTCTCCTTTGCTATTAAATCTCTTAGTCATTGGTCAGTGAATTGATCACATAACTCCCCTGTCCTCAGGGTGGTCACTGGAGCATTAAGGAAAAAACCTCCTCAGTCTTGAGATTGTGCCAATTCGCCATGCCTGAGAGAAGCAAAGACAGCCCTTCTTATGGGCTGCACTGCAAACACTGCTGCATCCCCATCATAGGCTCTGAAAACTGAATTTGCACAGGATTTAGATGCTGAATTCCTGGCCTGTTCTACTGACAATCCCTGCTCTGCTGCATTGATTACCCTTCCCTTTGACAACAGCCCAGTGTCCAGAGCATTTTCCCCAAAACGAAGAGCTATGGGTTCATCTACTCGTTTGAGAAGAATCAAAGCTGTTTTACTCCTCTCTGAAGTATCCCAAACTCCATAAGAGAACTTGGACCTTCTTCCAAAAGAGAAGAGCAGCAGATGCATTACTTGTATCTGCATGACTGCTGTAATGATCATTCACGTTAGCTCCTTTTGGAATAATTCTATATTTATGTAAGGATTTCATACAGTAGTGTGTTTTTAAATACTACTTCTCACTGCAGTGCAGATAACAGCACTAAATGTGCTCGGAAAGGGAAATTAGTACAGTCAGAAGCATGTACACTAGGAAGTACATCTATGTGTGCAAAGCCATGGCCCAAAGGAGTTCAAGAAACAGTCTTTGCCTCCAGCTAAGTTGGTCCTTATTGGGTCGAATCATGCTCTGGTAAAATATCATTATTTATCTGTGTTGCTTAGCTGATGACACCAACAAAATTCACAGTAATTTTGGATTCTTTCCCTGCTGACCTCAAAGACATTAAGTGGTTGGAAAGGTCTGTGCACCTCTTTTTTACACCCGCATTTCACAGCACAACTGTTGGGTCTCTGCTGAGCTGTCCCTTGGCTAGGGGAAGAAAAGTCTTGGACAATTTGTTAACAACAGCGTGGAGGATGGATTACTTCTCACCTATTTTTAAATTTGTAGAAGCAGCTTCTTTCCTGGGGCCTCGTGATCCTTAGATCTTAGCCAGAACGAAGTTGTAATGGCAAGGTTCAATGGAAACTTAATGCAAGACAAATATTTGAATTTGTAACATTTCAGTTTCATGCTGGTTACTTTTTTCCCCTGAAGGGAAAGACTGGACCAACACAAACTTCTTGTAGAAATTGGTTTTGGTTTGTTTTCATATCTGAACAATTGTATTCAGATGGCATATATATTAACAGCTGTGCAGTCAATACATGCACATATTTCCTTAAAACTAAGAAAAAATGAGTAAATCTTGTGCTTTCATTCCAGATATAAAGAAAAAAACCTTCTAGATATTGAAGGTGTATTTAAGTCAAAGCATCTAACAGGGGAATTGTCTTCCTTTCAGTTTTTGTTTTTTAGTCAGCCTGACAAATATACAGCATTGTGTTCTGGCCTCGTCATGACTAATTTCATATAACTAGCTGAGATAAAGGGCAATACAGAACCTGAACATTTTATCTCCAACTTTTTTCAAGCCTGTGGTCTGAAACAGAAGAAATGTAGTTGGTGACTCTGAGGGAAGAGATTTGCTTGGGCTAATTTCTGTTTTTATGAGCAGATATCTAAGAGTAATGTGATATAACAGATTGCTGTTGAACCAGAGAGGAACAAACATCCTTTGGTGCTGTTTTTATCCCCTAAGTAAATAATGCTAAGAAACTGCAGAGAAGCCTTTAATACATGTCCTGCTTCTTTCTTGGATCATTCCCATATTAGGAACACTCTTCTTCTTTGAACTGAATTTATATTTCATTGAACGAGGTAAAAAAACTTTTAAAATTTGAAAATGTAAAATGGGAGGTGAAAACAATACAAAACAGACATATTGACTAATTGGTTTTTTTATACTCTTAAAACCTGTAATTGCAGAATTATTGTCTATTGTAAGAACTGCAAGAGGCAAGAAATATAAGTCCCTATACTCATTTCAAAAAAGGCATAGCTAGTAGAATTTCTTCGATACTGTCTGAGCAGAATCCCTACATTTAGAGAATTTTTCTGTTTTGTGTATTTATTTATTCTCAGACTTGCACTAACTGAGCTGTATGGACAACATATGTCCAAGACAAGCCTTAAAATGGCATAAGAAGGTCACAAAGCAAAAGTATAAAACTGACACAGATTCAAGAATCTGGTATAGATAAGGATAAATGGGCCCGTGTGGTGGTCTACACTACCAGGTTTTGCTGCTTTCATTATCCACTATTTTTCATTTAAATCCCCCAAATCTCTATGTGACATTGCAGTCTGCGATGTACACACAATCTGTAAATCTTTGTTACAGATCACCAATGCTGGCATAAACAGATGGCAGCCCTGATACTCCAACCTGCCCCTCACTTCATTGCAACACCTTTGTCAGATCCACTTAGAGCTGAACCAGACCTTGAAACAGTCGTGTACGTGGTTGAAGGAGTTCTAGTTTTAGCCCACTGAGAGTTAAAAATAGGCTGAGGAACTAGGAAGGGATGCAGAACCGAAGCCAAACCACAACACGAAACTTCTGTGCGACTGAGTTCTGCACATATGTCCCATCCATCGACAGGCAGGCAGCAGAGCTCTGCGTGGTATGGAGGTGCGAGTGTGGGCCCAGCACAACCATCGGCAGGTCGGCTGTTTGACTTACGGCTCCTCCCAGGAGATGAAAGAAGGCTCCCGGAAAGAACGATGCAGGGGAGTTCAAACTGTTTGCGTTCTGAGACTAGTAACATTCAGATTAAAAAAATCTCACCTCTTTTTTCAGATGAGAAGTTATGAAAGAGCTAGAAGCCTAAAATAATAGGTCAAGTTCACAATCAGCCTTAGTAAACAGTATCTGCCATCTAAAATAATGCCAGTTTTAAGCTACTCAAAGAAATGGTATTCTTTGGATTTACAATTAGGTTGAAGATATCAAATGGAACAAAACCAAGACAGCAGGGAATCAGGGCACAGAAAATACATGCATATCTCAGTAAGTGCTACCACTATGGGAAAGCAAGTAAAAACTCAGCTAAGAAATGTTACCAAATATTCAAGAATGAGGGGAAATACAGCCATATGCTGAAAAGTGCAGGGATATGAAACAAAGGAGGCACAATGCAGGAGGACTCTCTCTCTCGTTCAGTAGTGTCAAGCTCCCTTTGCAATTAAACTCTCAGAACTGAAACAACAATCCCTTGCTTAACTACCATGATGGAGGGCAGACACTTCCTTTATGAAGACAGACATTGCTGAACTGAACACATGTGTAATGCCTACAGCCAGCACAGACCACCTTTGCCATCACAGCAAGACAATTAGGTGGTGCTGAGCATTCCTATTCCCATTTGAGAACTCAGCTCTGCAGGGGTAGTGTCTTCTGGAAACAACATAGTTGTTATTCACTACCCAGTAAGAACTGGACTTTCATGGGAGGAGACAAAAACAAATAGATATTGCAATAAATTACCCTTATAAGCTGGACAGATGTCTTGAAAAATATGTTTATTAATTCAATTCTGCCAAACACCTATATGGAAGGATGTTAAGGCAGGTAACTCTTGTCTCTGTAGCCATAAAGCAGTCCTCTTCCAAGCATATTATTCCTTATGTACCATTTACAAATTATGCTGTTACCTTTTAGGACTAATTTTCATTATTTTCTTTGTAAAAGCTGTAGAAAACATGAAATATATAGAAATCAACATTTTAATATATGTATATTTGTACAGGAAAATATACAAGAACTCACCTCCAGAAACTCCCTAAAGAGAGGCTAAAAGCCTATCTCAGAGAATACTGGGCAACGTTTAGACCTATTCCTAATGACAGCACTATTGTACAAAGGAGACAGCTCTCCGATTCCTCTATCGACTTGGAGTATCCCAGCCTTCTTTTAAACTGTATTGCAGAACAGAACTGAATTTTCTATTGTGTCCTTGTCAGGTATAGACTAATCCTGGAATTGCTACTGCATCAGCTCTTACAACCTGGTATTTTATATTTCATTGCAACAGACTAGAAGGATCCATCTAATACAATGATGCCACAAATGAAAGACTGCATTTTGAACTGTGCTGTTATAACTCATTAGACAAAGCGTTCTTACATTGATTATTCCAGATGATGGCAAAAAAAAAAAAATTAATATTCTATACAAAAGATGTCAAGGTTAATGATTAAATCGGGAGAATAACAGCTAGCGGAAAAAACCCTCCATATGACAGAAGTTTTGATAATAAATGAACAAAAAGAATTAAAGATTTAAGAATTGAAGAATTGAAGATGGCACCTACAAAAACCCAGCCTCCCCCACTTGTACAATAATAAGGCTGTATTTTACATTGAGTTTTTTCAAGTAAAGAAACCTTTGCTCTTCCATATTATATTTTCTCCAAACAAATTCACCAAGACCTACATTTATACCACAAAATGCTTGAAAAAAACCCTCAAACATGAAGCTTATTCCAGGGGGTGGTGTGAAAATCAGCCTGTTCAACACCAGCATGCGTGTCACCCAATCTGTACCTTGGCACTCTGCCTTTAGGCACTGTGCACAAGTGCCAGGCATAGGTTGATATTTAAAGCTATAATTCATCCCACCATCTCCGTACTATAGGACTTGTATCTTCAGTATAATGAAGACATTTTTTTCTACCAAATCTGACCGTCTGTTTTGCTGTGAGCTAAGGAATTGCCACATTAAATGCACTGAGGGGAACCCCCCCCACCCCACAAATTTTGTCTTCTCTGTAAGTCTAAGTTTCTTACTTTTACCTAATATTATTAACTATAAAATTACCAGTAGGATCCTAATTTAAAATGGATGCCTTTCATAGAACGCTTGAAAGATGTTTAGATGTTTAATTAGGTAGTTATTGAAGCCTCACTGAAGTAAAATATGACATGCTCAAGACTGGGCTTTGGCACAGGCACACTCACCAGCACAGGGCTCTGCCTTGTCCCCAGCCTACCTGCATCAGCCATTACACCAGACGTGCATTAGGGAAAACAAGAACCAAGCTCTGGTTTCGAAAGGAAACATGAGGTTTGCAAGGTCCCTTGAATTTTCAGTTAAGCCTGTAAAAACCATGTAAAATGCTACTAGAAGACCTCATTATAAAGGCCAACTCAGTCGATTGAGCTTAGGTTCCTTTTTGCTTTTTCCTTATGGTGTTTGCCCCTTTCACTCTGAACTGCTCCAACAAAGCCCAAATACCTTTTTTATTGCTGCATGGTGACAAGGACTGACTTCTCCCTCTACTCCCGCTACAAAGGCTTTTGTGTTTTACATGTTGCTAGGAGGGAAGACATGGAAGCACTGTACCTTGTTAGCTTTTCCTTTGCCTCCTTCACGCCCCAAGGTGCTCTGTATGACCTTAGTCTTTACCCTTTGGCAGCCTTTACAAGAAGGAATAGATTCAATACAGAATTTAATCTGTAGTTAAACAGAAAGGCAGAATGGCATGGTCAGACAGGAAAGGTTTTAAATACCCTCCTATGAAACTGCAACAATACCAGGTATAGCTAAAAGACCATTGAATTTATACTGCTAATGGGAGCACAATCTAGTGCAGTACAGCATCCTTGCTCCATCAGTAGGCAAATACTTCAGGAAAAAACACACTAAACTCATAAGCGTGCAAGCAAAGAACAACCTCTCCTGAAACAAACTGCTTGGTTTGCTTTAAAAATATCTAGACTTTACTTAATCTTTTATGATTCCTTGCTGTCGTCCTTTATTCCTATATGCTTTGCTACTTTATTTTATGAGGCATAGGATGGCCTCTAGTGGCCTACAGGATGCAGAAGGAGAGACCATGTTTTGTTTGACTTAGCAGGGCATGCACACAAGGAGGGCGCAGAGACAAACCCAGGCCTTGCACAGAAAACAGACCGGACTGTCACTAAACAATGTCCAGACAACAACTCCTTCCCCACCTTAAACAGTAAATATAATACTAACTTACTAAATATGTTTTTCATTCTGGAAACAAACACAGAGTATTTTCCAGATTATAATTTTATTTCATCTCTCTAAGAAAGCTGAAACGTTTGCAAAACCACCGCCTAATTAGGACAGTAGGGACTTGATCAGGTTTAAGGTTATGTGGCTAGCAGTATCACTTTGGTATGAAATGAGATCAGTGATATCATTCTAGTCCCCAAAGAACACTTTTGAACATCTCCAGTCCACTGCTAGGACATTCAGCGCTCTGGGTACCTGAACATCACCTGAAGCAATGGCAGAGGGATAGTTACAGTTCGTTAAGTTCATTGCAACAACACTGGAAATCAGGAGACAATGTGGTTCATATCTGTGAAACAATCATCTCAATTCTTCCCTCTATTGCCAGTATAAGAGCAGAAGAAGAGGCGATGTGCATCTCATCTCTTCTAGGATCGCAGGGTTAGCACATCTCTGCCTGAAGTCTGGGCACTGTTTGAGGTTGATTTGATAATCACAAAACCATACAGGAATGATTTTTTTAATTAGCTATTTCCTTTATTTGAGCAAAAGGTGGTGTGAGGAGTTGCTCCTGCAAACTCAAATCCTCTCCACATGCTCTGTGAGAGAGTTGGGGGGTAAGGGACCCCCTGAGTGACTGCCTGTCTCTCCTTCCACGGTCTAGGCACTTATGTGTCATCAATGCATTTTCTTATGGTCAACAATGATAATGTTGCTTTTGGAGACCTCCCTTGTTTCCAACTTGATAAGTAAAATTCAGCCCAATAACCCCTTTATTTTTTCTTTTTTTTTATTTAATTCCAAATGCTTTTTCACTAATGTTGCCAAAAATCCATTTTTGCATATGTAGACTTAGCTAGGCGATATGGCTCCTCATGAAAGTTTTAAATGAATGCACAAACATAACTGCATTTTTGTTACTATAAATCAACACATTGGGTCCACAGTCTTCTTGCCCAGATAACAACAGCTTCTTAAACTAAGCAGGACTTTAAGGTGTGTCAGCTGCTCAGCTAACAGAGCAATATGCTTGCATTGCCTGAGTTACTTCCATAACATTTGGAATTTGCTTGCAGAGGTAGCAGAGTTGCAAGGAGCCTGAAGCAGTCTCTCATTTGGATAAGTAGTCTCAAGGCAACAAAATGACTTGGAAACATTGCTCTATGCAACATTTTATACAAAATATATTCATAGTCTTGGCATTTTATTTCAACATGTGTGCAACAGGTAGGATGCACCTTTTGTTAATTATTTCATAGAACGCTCCAGAGAAGTTGTAAGCTTTTATAATGAAGCAGGAAGATTTTTTAAAGGGAATTGTGAATGTGTATCTATATGTTAAATCTATACATCTATGTCTAACTATATTTAAGCTAGGACTAATAGTAGCAGAACATATTAAAAAAATTCCTGGAAAATATTTGTACCTAACGTGCATACAGTGCAGAGGCATGAATTCAAGGCACAATATAATTGAGATACTTTCTAGTAATTGCATATTATTGTGGGAATGAAGAAGAGAGAGAAAAAAACCCCAAAATAGTTAAAACTTGAGCAGCCTGTGGCATATACCCTGTGATGAGAGGTAAGGTTTACTGCATGTTGTTAACCAGCTGTAGATAGGGGACAGTAACTGCGAAGGAGTTTGAACAAATGGTGACCGATACAGTCACGCACGCACTTGATCAAAGCTGCACCTTTTGCAATTTGAAGTTGTTCTTACTATTTTTCCCTCTGGATACCAAAAGGCAGGATACCCGAATCTTCTTGGTTTGAGTAGCAGTAAGGTCCAAGTTCTAGTAAGAATTCAGTGAGAGATTTTTTTAACACTCAATGGGATTTTGCCCAAATTCCATTATTTGAGTAAACAAAGAAAAGCTAGGTCCAGCAACTTCAGTGATTTTTTTACCCCAGACTGCAAATATTCTATATCTGAGAGTTCAGCACAAGAGAGAAAATGCATCTGCATTTTCTGCACACATAACCTGATCTAATCCAGTTCAGCACAATGCAAGCACTAAAAGGTAAAATTGCAGTTGAGTTTAAGAATACAAACCTAATTTGTGGTATAAGACAACACTTCTAGAAAAAAGGGTTTCAGTATTCATTTAAAGATGCTCTCATCTGCATCTGTAAAACTGCTGCAGAAGTCCAGAGGCTCTCTTATTAAAATTGGTACATATCCATTGACCATTAAAGGAAACCTTAAACCCCAAAACCCCCAAGTTACCCTCAAATAAATGTTCTACCAATATGTGACATCTTAAATTGCTAGAATTAGGTGACGAAAGCAACAATCATGAGGTGGAAATTCAGATTGGAAAAAAAAAAGAAAAAAAGAGAAACTCTTTACATATGTTCTAAAGCAGAGAAAATTAAAATACCGGAATTATTGCAGAGAAACCCTCTGCCTCCTGGGGGCTGCAGAGCAAAAGCTCCCTCCGCCAAAGGTCCTGCATGCAGAACCTGCTGTGCCGCCCACTCCGCATCCTGGAGGATTGCTTGAGCAAAGAGGGATTGTAGCTCCCTGGCTGGAAGAGTCTTGGCTCTGCTTCACGCAGTGGCTTTGTTTGGAGCAGATGGATCAGGAGACCTGGTTCAGGAAAGAGAAAAGATATCAAAAGAATAAGTAGTATGCTAAAATCTCACAGAAAAAAAGGATTTAAAAAACTTTAAAAAAAAATTACAAAAATTTTATCCTCAGAAGATGCATTTCTTAATTTTTGCTAAGTATTAAGACCTACATATTTCATCAGCAGGTGCAAGAGATGAAGTAGGCCACCGACCCACCGACACCACAGTGGCACCCACATAGCCCTCGGCGCACACCCCAAAGCCTACCATGACACAAACGGCGCGCACACCGCTGTCCCCCATCTACAAGGGCGAAGGCACAAACTCTCCACAGGCTTCCCCCCAGACAGCCCCCAATGCCGAAGGCTGCTCTCCCCCACCAGCCCCAGACAGCTCCTCAGGTGCCATGGACTCAGGGCTCCACCACACACCTGACGCCGCTGTGCCTCTGGCTGACAGGAGCAGCATGCGGGCCCCTTCCATAGCCGCCATTTTGCCTCCAGCAGATCTTGCTGCGCCCAGTGTGGGGGACATGAGGGGTCCAGAGGGAGCCCCTCAGTCCTTGGCCCCATGGGGCCACCTGGTCTTGCTCGCTCCATGAGGGCTGCCTGGGGCAGGACACAGACCTCCATGGCCACCCCGGGGATGGGCGGCCTGGCATGGCTGGGCACCATCACTGCAGGTAAGAGGGTTTACAGATTTATTGGGTAAGAGTGATCAGCTGTTTCTTCTCTCTCATTTAGTAGTTTGAAACCATTCATTTTGGGTCAGATCATCTTTCAGAGATGTTTTCTCTCCTCCCCCACTATCTGAAATGCATTAATATCCCTTAAAGTAGGGAGATTTTTGCATGATTTTCTAGAAACTTTTCCTTTGTGATGCATTATATATGTCCGTTTACTCCTTAGAAACTCTCTTTGTGCTATGGAATTATTTTTGTTCGCCATTGCAGATGCAGTATTCCCTCTGTGCCGATGTCGAGGAATGCTCTGGTCACTCAGGCCTTCAGGGCATGAGTTTGCGCTGCAGGGCAGCATTAGCGACTTGGCTACAGATTTCTGCCCTTCGACAGCAGAAAGGTTTTTGTTTAAGCATTCACTCACAGGAAATGTTGTCCAAATTCTCTATTATATTTGTCCATCAACATTGCACCATGTTCTCTTACTGCTTTTAGGCCGTTACCTGCATCTGAGCTGGTTTTTGGGTGCAGGGTAAGCTTTGCAAAGGAGCTGTTGAGAGGATATCTGCTCAGACAATAGCAAAAAACTTAAATGATGCCCTAATCCAGAAATAAATTGAAATAAAATAGTATGGAAATAGGGGTAAATCACTTCCTTCCGCAGCCCTTACCACAGTCTTTCAAAACGCAGTTCTTCGTTAATACCAGCAGAAGGAAGTATTCAGTTACAAAACAGACTGGTAAAACCTGAGAAATCAATCATAGTTTACTCCAGTGCATATTCATTAACACAGGAATGGAATTTATTATTAATTGCTTTTCAAGCTATTTAGAAAAGTACTCATGATTTCCCACGAAGGTTTCCTTTGCCACACCAGCAGAAGTGCAAGAATTATTCCTGTTTCAGAATTAAGTTCTCTTAGGAAAGTTCATTCCTAGTTAAAATGGCAGGCTTAAAAAAGAAATTATCAACAGCCTTTCTGAAGGTGCTGCATTCTTTCCAAACTGCTCAGGTCTTTCCCTTCACTTTCATTTACATGTGCAAAATAAGGAGTGTACGCAACTAGGTGTTCCTACCAGGCAGGTACAAACACCCGAGTGCTGCTTGAAAGGAAATGATGCTGGCTTAGACAAACGTTACTAGAGAGACCTCATGAAAATAACACTTTTTTTTTTTTTAAGGGATCTCTTGTTATACCATGTAGCGAGCATTGGCTTTTTATCACAAAGATGTTTGTTGTAGGACCTATTTCCATGAGTAGATTTTGCCTGCAAATTCTATTACTTTTTAATAGTATCAGGCCTGCGTCTTGGTGCACGTGTCTATGTAGCTCTCCCATCTAGGATTTTGATACTCGGTGGACTGAAACAATAAGCAGACTCCCCTGGCTATTTGTACTTAAAATTCAAAGTGAAAACAGAGCTTTTGTGTCTTTTTGCATACAACTTTAAGATTCTCAGAATTATTCCCAAAGTTCCTTTGTTTCAATTTTATTTACCTCTGTGTTTTTTAACACTACATCTCTCTTTCTCTCCAAATGACTCTACAGCTAGCTGGGATGATTCCCCTCCCCTCCTATTTTTTAACCCTTTTTATGCATAAAGATAAAGCAAAAGAAAGATTGTGCTAAAGACAGTGGCTAACCAAGCAGAAATGAATTGTGAATCACAAATTATTTCTCCCTTACTAACACTTGAGAAAAGGTCAAGGATGTGCGTTCATCTTACCTAACTTCTTGCACAACCAGGCAAGCACACACACACGTCAGTCCCTCAGACCATGACATATGTGCTTGCTGTAATTTCAGAAACTTCGGGAGGAACTTTTAATCTTTATATGGTATCCAACCAATGCAAACCAAGCAATTAGAGTGTCTTTGTATCACATAAACAAATGGAAATTGCATTTTACAGAGAAATAATATTTATGTGAACAAATCCAGACTTCTAAGAACTATTTAGTTATTCAAGTAGGAAAACTGGATTTACTTTAGTTTTGTCATGAATCTATTAGCCAGTGTTTACTAGTTCTTTAACTGTGAAAAGGGCATTTTTCATGTAAACTCTCTGAAGCATTTACAAAAAACCCTTGGATATTCAAAGCAGAACTGTACCCTGCAAGTTGTACAACACAGCAAATATAACATGATTTTTCAATCCAATCAAATTAAACATTTCACTAATACTCATACACCAGCTGAATGAATTACAATTGTATGCTAGAGACTTTCTAGGTAATACAGACAAACATCTACTGTTCTACAGGCATTGCTGGTTACTCTTCAAAAGTTGACCCTCTAAACCTAGAGCTGAGTTGGTAATGAAGCCTCTCCACCAGGAAGCAGGCATTAAAAAGGTGTTAGCCCTTTCCCTAGCCAAAACACATGGTTTAGTGAGAACTGAATCTAAAGGAAAATGCAGGTAAGATTGGTTGCAGATAGGATGGACCAGAAAGGTCCATTCCTCGAACAAGAAATTTCAGTTTTGGAAGAAGTGTGAGAGGAAAGGGTTCTGGAAAGAGAACAAGGACAGGACTTCAGGCATGAGGGAATTCAAAGCCAAAGAGAGTCTGTGATGTAATTTACACCCATAGATTTCCGTATCCTTTGTAGATTAAGCATGATAAAGAATTCAAGAGGCACAAAGCGTGAAACTCATTAAATATTGGCGATGGTCCAAAATAGTTGAAAAGCTTTTTAATTATCATCTGAATTAATGGACGTGGCAGTCCTTGTTCCTTAAACTACACTGTTATTTATTCCTCCAGTTATCTACCAATAGCAGCACATGAATTTGCTGAGTTTTGCCACTTTATCCATCTGTCTACTTTTGTGCGTTCCCTCACAGATGTTCTCCCAAATTATTTTGTCCATTCTCTCATTCAGCCACAATGGAAGATATTCCAGATATTCTCCACTGAGACTAAGCAAAGTTGTCTGTTTGCAGTTATGACAGTGAGATATAACCTTGGCCCCAAAGAATTTGTACAATTCAGCGAGGAAGGATGAGGCCAATGAGTTTTTTCTTAACAATCGAACTGGGCCTTTATTAGTATACAGCGATTCACAAAATAGCATCAGGAAATATCTTCTCATTATCCATAAAAAAGTTGTAATACTGAAACGTAAAACTCAGCAACACCACTGTCTTCCTTTCTGTTACGTGTCCACTCTGAACTTAGATATCTAAGAGATGAACGGTCGATTGTGGCCTTCTTAAGGGTGTAGACCAGTCCCCATTCCTGATCATTTCATGCTCAGATTAATGTACACTGACCTTTTCAAGCAGCAAGTTTCTTATTTACCTTACCTAGAGGGAAAGTACCATATTCTAATTTTAAAATCCTTGGGCTGTAAGGTACAAGCAGGTGTGTCACTCACCAAACCCTCCACAAAGTGCTGGCATTATGCAAGGTGCTTTACTTTAAGAACATTTCACCTTGACCATCAGACTCATCTTCTTCACTTGGTTGTGAAAGTTATTTCCGTGTTACCAAGAGGGCAGCAGATACTGAAGGGAATATTGGACTCAGCTGGTAAAACTATAATCTTTTAAGAAACAAGATGGATTGGACAACGAATTTATCTCAATGTAAGCAGAAGCTTATATATATTATCATAGCATTATGCTGCTTTTCAGGTAAGTTTAATTTATTTGCTACTTTGACTGAAAAACTTTGTCAATATATTCTCTAAAGGTTTACATATTTTTCAAATTACTACCACTAAAAACTATAACCATAGATAACATATTTTATTCGTATTTAAGTACTTCAAACAATACTGTTGATTCAATTTATTCAGAATTTACCTTGTGGTACAAGTGAAAAACCCTTTGCCATACACTTTTGAGTGGCATGCTTATCTTGCTCATTGCCTTGTCATTTTTTAGCACTTGCATTTACACAAGTTTTCATCAGTTAAAAGGAGAAAATAACAGAGAGGAAGACATATGGTTTTCCAGCTTTAGTGAATATAAATGAGGAGGTAATAACAAAAGCTGATCTAATTTCATTTAGCAAAAGCCAGAATATAAACTGTTATATTTGTTTTTAGCAACCAAAGTTAATTTCTTATGTTTTATTAAAAGAATGAATGAGATGTTAATATTTACTTTATAAACTGCTCAGGTACGATCCTCAGTTAAGGTTTTAATTCATAAAAAAAGGGAAAAAAAGTCCAGAGCATAATTTTTTCTAGAAAATAATCAAGCTAGAAATATTTTGAAGACTTTACAATACTTTCAAATTGCGTATTTTTTACCCATGAAAAAGTGGTATCTGAAAATCAAGAATGACATTTTCAATGGCAGCAAAATGACATAGGTCTGAGGCTCTGGAATGCTCAAGCCACTGAAACAATATTTCTTATAAAATGAAAATTAGCTTTGTAAATACCTCTGAATTTAAAATCTAGAAGGCATTTAATAATCTAAAAATTCAAGAATTTTTTAAAATTCAGGTTTGAATTACTTGATTTCTATATGGAAAAGCAGGTTTCTGGTAATGGTTACTCAAAGGAGTATAAATCTCATTTTCTAAAATAAATAAGACATTTAGGAGTTTAAGTCCCGGAGACTTACAGAGCTGTTCAAGCACAGATACTCAGGAGAATTAATTCAAATTAATGGAGAAAAAGTTTCAAGTGCATTGGTAAAAACATATAAAATCCCTTTGTTCACCCAACCAGTAGCTTAACTGATATTAGCTAGTTTTAAAATAAAGGCAATTAAGGCTGCTTTGATTCTGAATTAGAGGGGAAACACAGGAGCTAAACATTGCTTTAAATGATACGGGCTCCAAAAAACTTGCATAATACAAAAATTATATTAATTTAGATCTCTCCCAGGAGCCTTTTGGCTGTTTTCATCTTTGCTGGTGTACAGAAATCTGCACAAGGATTTCAGCCCAGAGCCAGATTTTAAATGGGTAGAATTTTGCCAGTTGATGTGAAAATATTTGCTTTTTGCCACTGCATGACAAAAAATCCCAGCTTTGATTTAAGCATGAAAACTATTGTTCTAGTGCTCTCCAAATTTCTGACTAGGATCAGGAAATTTGTGGTGCATTGTAGTATGCCTACTGTGATGAGACTTCGGTATTTTGGTGAATTCTTTGTGAATACTGCTCCATTAGAAGGACAGATAATCATGTCCTTGGTTCTATAGTTTGCAATTCAATCTCAATATTTCAATATATGCAAAATTACAACTTAAATATGAATACATCCGTTACTGTTAGACAAACATGGGCTTCCAGTCTGCTGGCTAGGGGACTTGTCTGGCAGGTAGCCTCTGTGAATCACTGGACCTCTCTGCCAGGAGCTGCTTGCATAGCCTAAAAGCAAATCATGTATCTTATGTTGTTAGCCCCATTGTACAGAGAGCAAACATTGTTCTATGTTACAGGAGCATTGTAAAGATACCGATACCAAGGTACAGATACACTGTCTAGCAGCAACACCAAATGAAGATACAAGATAAAATTAGTTCATTGTGTTTGGTGCCCTCCTTTGGTATTCTGAAAAAAACACAGCAAATCTATTAGATGTTGCCAGGAATGGATTAAAATGCCCAGGCAGTAGAGAAAAAAGGAAGAACTTTCCCGTTTTTTAATATGCATATAAAAATACATTTATAAACTACAGGGTACAGGGAACACAGTATCGCACACTTTAGAAAAAAAGGTATTCCTAATGCTTATACAGATCTGCACCCTTTCCTCTAATAAGCAATGTACTTTCATTGACTCTTGCCTCTGAACTTTCAAGGCTTTATTTTTGTTGTAAGCATTAGTATTACCATGCTTGTTATTTTTAGTATTCTGCAGCCTCCCAAGCCCTCTCATGCACAAAAATGCTAGACCCTCACTTGAATGAGTTTGGAATCTAAAAAGACAACAAAGATAAAGGAACAGGGAAGGGGCAGAGTATTATTTTCTCATATAAAGGATAGAGTTGTGCCTTGCTTAGCACTGGGTCATAACTAACAAGTCATGCTAAAACGGAGTGTTTATTAATTTGCTTTACACAGCACGTTAATGTGGCAATACAGCCTCTAGACTGGAGGTGGCTCACAGCCAACTGGCTCCAGGTGGGTGCACAGCAGAGCTCAGGTCTTCTGGCAGTGCAAGCAGAACAAACATCTGCATGCAAAAGTCCACACAATTTCTTCTCTTCAGTTCTCCATCTAGCATCTTGTGACCACAAAGAAATTTTTTGCTAGGATGCTGGGATATGATAGTGATTCCTTCCATTTTGAATAGCTTGGTCTGAGTACCTCTTCCTTTCCCCACCCTTTCTCTCTGTAACGGCACTGAGGCAGAACATCAGCCCTATTAGTTTCCTGGTAGGTGTCAAGCACAAGCATTACCTAACCAGGTTGGTACGCCTCACAAGAAGAGAATCTCTTGAGGTGACACAACCAACCTGACAGGGGAGAGACCGTGGAGGCATGGGGTGTGATTCCTGTAAAGGATTATTAATAGAATGAGCCCCTCCTTAGAAACATACAATCTAGATGATTGTGAACATTTGTGTATCCCTTAAGGGAAGAGAGCGATTCTTTTAACCTGACAAACACACAGGTATTGTGTTGTCATTCGATGAAGTAGATATGGACGAATAGCAGATTTTTCAGGTGCTGCCAACTCAGAAAACCTGTGACAAAATTATAGTATTAATGTATATTGTTTACATAAAAAGCAGGTTGAAACATGTTGGGCTTTTTAAGATTCTTTTTTTGTTGACCCCTTCATTGATCCATTGGGTACCTACTACTGTTTTGAAATCTGAGAATAACAGACATCGCATAACAGTATGTCCCTCAGCGAAATATATTAAAAATCTTGAAATAGCTCAGAGTTGCTATTCTAGCAGTCTCTGAACAGTCAGTCTTTGACCCTCTTTTCTATGGCTTATGGAAAACTGGGGAGGTCAAAAAGAATAGGAGACAGGAAGGAACATGATTTCTCACTGGAAAGGAATGAATTTGGTTTTTGGGGAATTCTCAGCTAACTATCTTTTCTGCAATAAGCAGAACAACAGTAGAACTCACAACTAAAAATTAAGAAGGCCATATAAAATATTAAAGTGTTAAGAAGGACCAAAAGGAACAAATTGTGTCAATCCAATCTCATTTCCTTTTCTGACAAGAGCTTTTGGCCAAAGGGAAACCCTCAGTTATACTAAGCATTTAATCAGGTGTTTACCAATGACTGTTGTAAAAGCTTCTTAAAAGAAGAAATGATCTGTGGTATAGAGGAAATACTGAGAGATGGCTGTTCAAGTGGATGAAACTTTCATTTTAAAAAAAAAAGCAATTAATGCCCAGAGGAAAAGGACCTGGGGGTGCTGGTTGACAGCCGGCTGAACATGAGCCGGCAGTGTGCTCAGGTGGCCAAGAAGGCCAACGGCATCCTGGCCTGTATCAGAAATAGTGTGGCCAGCAGGAGCAGGGAGGTGATCGTGCCCCTGTACTCGGCACTGGTGAGGCCGCACCTCGAATACTGTGTTCAGTTTTGGGCCCCTCACTACAAGAAGGACATGGAGGTGCTGGAGCGCGTCCAGAGGAGGGCAACGAAGCTGGTGAAGGGCCTGGAGCACAAGTCTTATGAGGAGCGGCTGAGGGAACTGGGGGTGTTTAGCCTGGAGAAGAGGAGGCTGAGGGGAGACCTCATCGCGCTCTACAACTACCTGAAGGGAGGTTGTAGTGAGGTGGGTGTTGGTCTCTTCTCCCAAGTAACTAGCGATAGGACAAGAGGAAATGGCCTCAAGTTGCGCCAAGGGAGGTTTAGATTGAACATTAGGAAAAATTTCTTTACTGAAAGAGTGGTCAGGCCTTGGAACAGGCTGCCCAGGGAAGTGGTGGAGTCACCATCCCTGGAGGTATTTAAAAGACGTGTAGATGAGGCCCTTAGGGACATGGTGTAGTGGGCATGGTGGTGTTGGGTTGACGGTTGGACACGATGATCTTAGAGGTCTTTTCCAACCTGTATGATTCTATGATTCTATGATTCTATGATTCTAACTGTAAACTGAGATTGTGCTTTAAATGTCATCATGCACAGTTCTCTGCCTTGAGTCAGTTTTTTAATAACTGCTTTGAAAGGTGGTCTATAGCAAAATAAAAGCTGGGAAATTTTGCAAATATTTTGAAAGACAGGCTTAGATAATAAATATTTCTGACAAAAATTAATGACTGTTCTAAATTCCAATAGATTAAATTTGACCTCCTCGCAAGTCCAAACGCAGGAGTTCAGCTGTCAAGGACATAATAGTTCTACGCTTATTTTTCAAAGGTCTATTTAGAGAACCATCAGCAGTACATATCCATGAACTTGAATGCAAAAGAAAAATATAAGTCCCATGTATTTTACTATAAGACTATTCTTAAAGGGACAAAGGTGCAATGATACCCTTCTGTAAGACAGTTTCTACCATCTAAACGGTTCCTAATTTTTTTTTCTCATTGATGAAACAGGCTTTATAGCAATACATTTACAATAAAAAAAGGTGACAAGAAATATGCAAATTTTCCTTTGTAAGTTTAGGAAAATACAGCAAAAGGTGTTCTTTATTTTAATCATGCTAGAAACCTCCAGCATGGCTGCCCAGTCCACATCTCCTCTTGAGATGACAGCTGCACCATCATCCACTCCAGCACAAATGTCTGCTCTGGAGACAACCTCCACGCTCCTCTCCACCAGAGCAGAAACCTCCAGCGCACCTCCTGCAACAACCACTCCACTCACTTCCAGCCCAGCTGGAACATCCACTGCTGCCCTTGTCACCACCACCACAGCTACGGAGACAACAGCCTCTTCCACCACGGTCCTTGCAGAAACATCCTCCTCTGCTCCTGGGACAAGCCCAGCTCCTGCCGCCACCCCGGCTCTTCCTCTGAGCAACACTCTGGAGAACACTTCCCCAAATCTCACCACAGTTACACCCACCTCCGCTCTGGCGACAGCCTCCCCTGCTACACTTACAGGCACGTCAACCCTTGAGGCAACCACTGCCGACACCTCCACCACGCTGGAAACCTCCAGCACGGCTGCCCAGTCCATGTCTCCTCCTGAGACGACAGCTGCACCCTCTTCCACTGCAGCACAAACATCTGCTCTGGAGACAACCTCCACGCTCCTCTCCACCAGAGCAGAAACCTCCAGCGCACCTCCTGCAACAACCACTCCACTCACTTCCAGCCCAGCTGGAACATCCACTGCTGCCCTTGTCACCACCACCACAGCTACGGAGACAACAGCCTCTTCCACCACGGTCCTTGCAGAAACATCCTCCTCTGCTCCTGGGACAAGCCCACCTCCTGCCGCCACCCCGGCTCTTCCTCTGAGCAACACTCTGGAGAACACTTCCCCAAATCTCACCACAGTTACACCCACCTCCGCTCTGGCGACAGCCTCCCCTGCTACACTTACAGGCATGTCAACCCTTGAGGCAACCACTGCCGACACCTCCACCACACTGGAAACCTCCAGCACGGCTGCCCAGTCCACGTCTCCTCCTGAGACGACAGCTGCACCCTCTTCCACTGCAGCACAAACATCTGCTCTGGAGACAACCTCCACACTCCTCTCCACCAGAGCAGAAACCTCCAGCTCAGCTGCTGCAACAACCACTCCACTCACTTCCAGCCCAGCTGGAACATCCACTGCTGCCCTTGTCACCACCACCACAGCTACGGAGACAACAGCCTCTTCCACCACGGTCCTTGCAGAAACATCCTCCTCTGCTCCTGGGACAAGCCCACCTCCTGCCGCCACCTCGGCTCTTCCTCTGAGCAACACTCTGGAGAACACTTCCCCAAATCTCACCACAGTTACACCCACCTCCGCTCTGGCGACAGCCTCCCCTGCTACACTTACAGGCACGTCAACCCTTGAGGCATCCACTGTGGCCATCTCCACCATGCTGGAAACCTCCAGCATGGCTGCCCAGTCCACATCTCCTCCCGAGACTACGGCTTCACCCTCTTCCACTGCAGCACAAACGTCTGCTCTGGAGACAACCTCCACACTCCTCTCCACCAGAGCAGAAACCTCCAGCTCAGCTGCTGCAACAACCACCCCACTCACTTCCAGTCCAGCTGGAACATCCACTGCTGCTCTTGTCACCACCACCACAGCTACGGAGACAACAGCCTCTTCCACCACGGTCCTTGCAGAAACATCCTCCTCTGCTCCTGGGACAAGCCCACCTCCTGCCACCACCTCGGCTCTTCCTCTGAGCAACACTCTGGGGAACACTTCCCCAAATCTCACCACAGTTACACCCACCTCCGCTCTGGCGACAGCCTCCCCTGCTACACTTACAGGCACGTCAACCCTTGAGGCAACCACTGCCGACACCTCCACCACGCTGGAAACCTCCAGCACGGCTGCCCAGTCCATGTCTCCTCCTGAGACGACAGCTGCACCCTCTTCCACTGCAGCACAAACATCTGCTCTGGAGACAACCTCCACACTCCTCTCCACCAGAGCAGAAACCTCCAGCTCAGCTGCTGCAACAACCACTCCACTCACTTCCAGCCCAGCTGGAACATCCACTGCTGCCCTTGTCACCACCACCACAGCTACGGAGACAACAGCCTCTTCCACCACGGTCCTTGCAGAAACATCCTCCTCTGCTCCTGGGACAAGCCCACCTCCTGCCGCCACCCCGGCTCTTCCTCTGAGCAACACTCTGGAGAACACTTCCCCAAATCTCACCACAGTTACACCCACCTCCGCTCTGGCGACAGCCTCCCCTGCTACACTTACAGGCACGTCAACCCTTGAGGCAACCACTGCCGACACCTCCACCACGCTGGAAACCTCCAGCACGGCTGCCCAGTCCACATCTCCTCCCGAGACGACAGCTGCACCCTCTTCCACTGCAGCACAAACATCTGCTCTGGAGACAACCTCCACACTCCTCTCCACCAGAGCAGAAACCTCCAGCTCAGCTGCTGCAACAACCACTCCACTCACTTCCAGCCCAGCTGGAACATCCACTGCTGCCCTTGTCACCACCACCACAGCTACGGAGACAACAGCCTCTTCCACCACGGTCCTTGCAGAAACATCCTCCTCTGCTCCTGGGACAAGCCCACCTCCTGCCGCCACCCCGGCTCTTCCTCTGAGCAACACTCTGGAGAACACTTCCCCAAATCTCACCACAGTTACACCCACCTCCGCTCTGGCGACAGCCTCCCCTGCTACACTTACAGGCACGTCAACCCTTGAGGCATCCACTGTGGCCATCTCCACCATGCTGGAAACCTCCAGCACGGCTGCCCAGTCCACATCTCCTCCCGAGACTACGGCTTCACCCTCTTCCACTGCAGCACAAACATCTGCTCTGGAGACAACCTCCACACTCCTCTCCACCAGAGCAGAAACCTCCAGCTCAGCTGCTGCAACAACCACCCCACTCACTTCCAGTCCAGCTGGAACATCCACTGCTGCTCTTGTCACCACCACCACAGCTACGGAGACAACAGCCTCTTCCACCACGGTCCTTGCAGAAACATCCTCCTCTGCTCCTGGGACAAGCCCACCTCCTGCCACCACCTCGGCTCTTCCTCTGAGCAACACTCTGGGGAACACTTCCCCAAATCTCACCACAGTTACACCCACCTCCGCTCTGGCGACAGCCTCCCCTGCTACACTTACAGGCACGTCAACCCTTGAGGCAACCACTGCCGACACCTCCACCACGCTGGAAACCTCCAGCACGGCTGCCCAGTCCATGTCTCCTCCTGAGACGACAGCTGCACCCTCTTCCACTGCAGCACAAACATCTGCTCTGGAGACAACCTCCACACTCCTCTCCACCAGAGCAGAAACCTCCAGCTCAGCTGCTGCAACAACCACTCCACTCACTTCCAGCCCAGCTGGAACATCCACTGCTGCCCTTGTCACCACCACCACAGCTACGGAGACAACAGCCTCTTCCACCACGGTCCTTGCAGAAACATCCTCCTCTGCTCCTGGGACAAGCCCACCTCCTGCCGCCACCTCGGCTCTTCCTCTGAGCAACACTCTGGAGAACACTTCCCCAAATCTCACCACAGTTACACCCACCTCCGCTCTGGCGACAGCCTCCCCTGCTACACTTACAGGCACGTCAACCCTTGAGGCAACCACTGCCGACACCTCCACCACACTGGAAACCTCCAGCACGGCTGCCCAGTCCACGTCTCCTCCTGAGACGACAGCTGCACCCTCTTCCACTGCAGCACAAACATCTGCTCTGGAGACAACCTCCACACTCCTCTCCACCAGAGCAGAAACCTCCAGCGCACCTCCTGCAACAACCACTCCACTCACTTCCAGCCCAGCTGGAACATCCACTGCTGCCCTTGTCACCACCACCACAGCTACGGAGACAACAGCCTCTTCCACCACGGTCCTTGCAGAAACATCCTCCTCTGCTCCTGGGACAAGCCCACCTCCTGCCACCACCTCGGCTCTTCCTCTGAGCAACACTCTGGAGAACACTTCCCCAGATCTCACCACAGTTACACCCACCTCTGCTCTGGCGACAGCCTCCCCTGCTACACTTACAGGCACGTCAACCCTTGAGGCATCCACTGTGGCCATCTCCACCATGCTGGAAACCTCCAACATGGCTGCCCAGTCCACATCTCCTCCCGAGACTACGGCTTCACCCTCTTCCACTGCAGCACAAACGTCTGCTCTGGAGACAACCTCCACACTCCTCTCCACCAGAGCAGAAACCTCCAGCTCAGCTGCTGCAACAACCACTCCACTCACTTCCAGTCCAGCTGGAACATCCACTGCTGCTCTTGTCACCACCACCACAGCTACGGAGACAACAGCCTCTTCCACCACGGTCCTTGCAGAAACATCCTCCTCTGCTCCTGGGACAAGCCCACCTCCTGCCACCACCTCAGCTCTTCCTCTGAGCAACACTCTGGGGAACACTTCCCCAAATCTCACCACAGTTACACCCACCTCCGCTCTGGCGACAGCCTCCCCTGCTACACTTACAGGCACGTCAACCCTTGAGGCAACCACTGCCGACACCTCCACCACGCTGGAAACCTCCAGCACGGCTGCCCAGTCCATGTCTCCTCCTGAGACGACAGCTGCACCCTCTTCCACTGCAGCACAAACATCTGCTCTGGAGACAACCTCCACACTCCTCTCCACCAGAGCAGAAACCTCCAGCTCAGCTGCTGCAACAACCACTCCACTCACTTCCAGCCCAGCTGGAACATCTGCTGCTGCCCTTGTCACCACCACCACAGCTACGGAGACAACAGCCTCTTCCACCACGGTCCTTGCAGAAACATCCTCCTCTGCTCCTGGGACAAGCCCACCTCCTGCCGCCACCTCGGCTCTTCCTCTGAGCAACACTCTGGAGAACACTTCCCCAAATCTCACCACAGTTACACCCACCTCCGCTCTGGCGACAGCCTCCCCTGCTACACTTACAGGCACGTCAACCCTTGAGGCAACCACTGCCGACACCTCCACCACGCTGGAAACCTCCAGCACGGCTGCCCAGTCCATGTCTCCTCCTGAGACGACAGCTGCACCCTCTTCCACTGCAGCACAAACATCTGCTCTGGAGACAACCTCCACACTCCTCTCCACCAGAGCAGAAACCTCCAGCTCAGCTGCTGCAACAACCACTCCACTCACTTCCAGCCCAGCTGGAACATCCACTGCTGCCCTTGTCACCACCACCACAGCTACGGAGACAACAGCCTCTTCCACCACGGTCCTTGCAGAAACATCCTCCTCTGCTCCTGGGACAAGCCCACCTCCTGCCGCCACCTCGGCTCTTCCTCTGAGCAACACTCTGGAGAACACTTCCCCAAATCTCACCACAGTTACACCCACCTCCGCTGTGGCGACAGCCTCCCCTGCTACACTTACAGGCACGTCAACCCTTGAGGCAACCACTGCCGACACCTCCACCACGCTGGAAACCTCCAGCACGGCTGCCCAGTCCACATCTCCTCCCGAGACGACAGCTGCACCCTCTTCCACTGCAGCACAAACATCTGCTCTGGAGACAACCTCCACACTCCTCTCCACCAGAGCAGAAACCTCCAGCGCACCTCCTGCAACAACCACTCCACTCACTTCCAGCCCAGCTGGAACATCCACTGCTGCCCTTGTCACCACCACCACAGCTACGGAGACAACAGCCTCTTCCACCACGGTCCTTGCAGAAACATCCTCCTCTGCTCCTGGGACAAGCCCACCTCCTGCCGCCACCTCGGCTCTTCCTCTGAGCAACACTCTGGAGAACACTTCCCCAAATCTCACCACAGTTACACCCACCTCCGCTCTGGCGACAGCCTCCCCTGCTACACTTACAGGCACGTCAACCCTTGAGGCAACCACTGCCGACACCTCCACCACGCTGGAAACCTCCAGCACGGCTGCCCAGTCCATGTCTCCTCCTGAGACGACAGCTGCACCCTCTTCCACTGCAGCACAAACATCTGCTCTGGAGACAACCTCCACACTCCTCTCCACCAGAGCAGAAACCTCCAGCTCAGCTGCTGCAACAACCACTCCACTCACTTCCAGCCCAGCTGGAACATCTGCTGCTGCCCTTGTCACCACCACCACAGCTACGGAGACAACAGCCTCTTCCACCACGGTCCTTGCAGAAACATCCTCCTCTGCTCCTGGGACAAGCCCACCTCCTGCCGCCACCTCGGCTCTTCCTCTGAGCAACACTCTGGAGAACACTTCCCCAAATCTCACCACAGTTACACCCACCTCCGCTCTGGCGACAGCCTCCCCTGCTACACTTACAGGCACGTCAACCCTTGAGGCAACCACTGCCGACACCTCCACCACGCTGGAAACCTCCAGCATGGCTGCCCAGTCCACATCTCCTCCCGAGACGACAGCTGCACCCTCTTCCACTGCAGCACAAACATCTGCTCTGGAGACAACCTCCACACTACTCTCCACCAGAGTAGAAACCTCCAGCGCACCTCCTGCAACAACCACTCCACTCACTTCCAGCCCAGCTGGAACATCCACTGCTGCCCTTGTCACCACCACCACAGCTACGGAGACAACAGCCTCTTCCACCACGGTCCTTGCAGAAACATCCTCCTCTGCTCCTGGGACAAGCCCACCTCCTGCCGCCACCTCGGCTCTTCCTCTGAGCAACACTCTGGAGAACACTTCCCCAAATCTCACCACAGTTACACCCACCTCCGCTCTGGCGACAGCCTCCCCTGCTACACTTACAGGCACGTCAACCCTTGAGGCAACCACTGCCGACACCTCCACCACACTGGAAAACTCCAGCACGGCTGCCCAGTCCACGTCTCCTCCTGAGACGACAGCTGCACCCTCTTCCACTGCAGCACAAACATCTGCTCTGGAGACAACCTCCACACTCCTCTCCACCAGAGCAGAAACCTCCAGTGCACCTCCTGCAACAACCACTCCACTCACTTCCAGCCCAGCTGGAACATCCACTGCTGCCCTTGTCACCACCACCACAGCTACGGAGACAACAGCCTCTTCCACCACGGTCCTTGCAGAAACATCCTCCTCTGCTCCTGGGACAAGCCCACCTCCTGCCACCACCTCGGCTCTTCCTCTGAGCAACACTCTGGAGAACACTTCCCCAGATCTCACCACAGTTACACCCACCTCTGTTCTGGCGACAGCCTCCCCTGCTACACTTACAGGCACGTCAACCCTTGAGGCATCCACTGTGGCCATCTCCACCATGCTGGAAACCTCCAACATGGCTGCCCAGTCCACATCTCCTCCCGAGACTACGGCTTCACACTCTTCCACTGCAGCACAAACGTCTGCTCTGGAGACAACCTCCACACTCCTCTCCACCAGAGCAGAAACCTCCAGCTCAGCTGCTGCAACAACCACTCCACTCACTTCCAGTCCAGCTGGAACATCCACTGCTGCTCTTGTCACCACCACCACAGCTACGGAGACAACAGCCTCTTCCACCACGGTCCTTGCAGAAACATCCTCCTCTGCTCCTGGGACAAGCCCACCTCCTGCCACCACCTCAGCTCTTCCTCTGAGCAACACTCTGGGGAACACTTCCCCAAATCTCACCACAGTTACACCCACCTCCGCTCTGGCGACAGCCTCCCCTGCTACACTTACAGGCACGTCAACCCTTGAGGCAACCACTGCCGACACCTCCACCACGCTGGAAACCTCCAGCACGGCTGCCCAGTCCATGTCTCCTCCTGAGACGACAGCTGCACCCTCTTCCACTGCAGCACAAACATCTGCTCTGGAGACAACCTCCACACTCCTCTCCACCAGAGCAGAAACCTCCAGCTCAGCTGCTGCAACAACCACTCCACTCACTTCCAGCCCAGCTGGAACATCTGCTGCTGCCCTTGTCACCACCACCACAGCTACGGAGACAACAGCCTCTTCCACCACGGTCCTTGCAGAAACATCCTCCTCTGCTCCTGGGACAAGCCCACCTCCTGCCGCCACCTCGGCTCTTCCTCTGAGCAACACTCTGGAGAACACTTCCCCAAATCTCACCACAGTTACACCCACCTCCGCTCTGGCGACAGCCTCCCCTGCTACACTTACAGGCACGTCAACCCTTGAGGCAACCACTGCCGACACCTCCACCACGCTGGAAACCTCCAGCACGGCTGCCCAGTCCACATCTCCTCCCGAGACGACAGCTGCACCCTCTTCCACTGCAGCACAAACATCTGCTCTGGAGACAACCTCCACACTCCTCTCCACCAGAGCAGAAACCTCCAGCGCACCTCCTGCAACAACCACTCCACTCACTTCCAGCCCAGCTGGAACATCCGCTGCTGCCCTTGTCACCACCACCACAGCTACGGAGACAACAGCCTCTTCCACCACGGTCCTTGCAGAAACATCCTCCTCTGCTCCTGGGACAAGCCCACCTCCTGCCACCACCTCGGCTCTTCCTCTGAGCAACACTCTGGAGAACACTTCCCCAAATCTCACCACAGTTACACCCACCTCCGCTCTGGCGACAGCCTCCCCTGCTACACTTACAGGCACGTCAACCCTTGAGGCATCCACTGTGGCCATCTCCACCATGCTGGAAACCTCCAGCACGGCTGCCCAGTCCACATCTCCTCCCGAGACGACAGCTGCACCCTCTTCCACTGCAGCGCAAACATCTGCTCTGGAGACAACCTCCACACTCCTCTCCACCAGAGCAGAAACCTCCAGCTCAGCTGCTGCAACAACCACTCCACTCACTTCCAGTCCAGCTGGAACATCCACTGCTGCCCTTGTCACCACCACCACAGCTACGGAGACAACAGCCTCTTCCACCACGGTCCTTGCAGAAACATCCTCCTCTGCTCCTGGGACAAGCCCACCTCCTGCCGCCACCTCGGCTCTTCCTCTGAGCAACACTCTGGAGAACACTTCCCCAAATCTCACCACAGTTACACCCACCTCCGCTCTGGCGACAGCCTCCCCTGCTACACTTACAGGCACGTCAACCCTTGAGGCAACCACTGCCGACACCTCCACCACACTGGAAACCTCCAGCACGGCTGCCCAGTCCACGTCTCCTCCTGAGACGACAGCTGCACCCTCTTCCACTGCAGCACAAACATCTGCTCTGGAGACAACCTCCACACTCCTCTCCACCAGAGCAGAAACCTCCAGCTCAGCTGCTGCAACAACCACTCCACTCACTTCCAGCCCAGCTGGAACATCCACTGCTGCCCTTGTCACCACCACCACAGCTACGGAGACAACAGCCTCTTCCACCACGGTCCTTGCAGAAACATCCTCCTCTGCTCCTGGGACAAGCCCACCTCCTGCCGTCACCTCGGCTCTTCCTCTGAGCAACACTCTGGAGAACACTTCCCCAAATCTCACCACAGTTACACCCACCTCCGCTCTGGCGACAGCCTCCCCTGCTACACTTACAGGCACGTCAACCCTTGAGGCAACCACTGCCGACACCTCCACCACGCTGGAAACCTCCAGCACGGCTGCCCAGTCCACATCTCCTCCCGAGACGACAGCTGCACCCTCTTTCACTGCAGCACAAACATCTGCTCTGGAGACAACCTCCACACTCCTCCTCACCAGAGCAGAAACCTCCAGCTCAGCTGCTGCAACAACCACTCCACTCACTTCCAGCCCAGCTGGAACATCCACTGCTGCCCTTGTCACCACCACCACAGCTACGGAGACAACAGCCTCTTCCACCACAGTCCTTGCAGAAACATCCTCCTCTGCTCCTGGGACAAGCCCACCTCCTGCCACCACCTCGGCTCTTCCTCTGAGCAACACTCTGGAGAACACTTCCCCAAATCTCACCACAGTTACACCCACCTCCGCTCTGGCGACAGCCTCCCCTGCTACACTTACAGGCACGTCAACCCTTGAGGCATCCACTGCGGCCATCACCACCACGCTGGAAACCTCCAGCACGGGTGCCCAGTCCACGTCTCCTCCTGAGACGACAGCTGCACCCTCTTCCACTGCAGCACAAACATCTGCTCTGGAGACAACCTCCACGCTCCTCTCCACCAGAGCAGAAACCTCCAGCCCAACTGCTGCAACAACCACTCCACTCACTTCCAGCCCAGCTAGAACATCCATTGCTGCTCTTGTCACTAATACAGGTAAGGAGACAATACAGACATCACTCACTACTTTTTCTCATGGTAGAAGTACAGTGCACTTTGAAACAGCAGCTATGCTTAATGTTAGTGGTGTGCCAAAAACAATAAGTCATTTGATATTTCACTGAAGTTCACTAAAATAAAATGTAAATTCTTTTTTTTTTACAGTGAAATCTGTATATTTGCATCGCTATCACTGCATGTCATTTCTTTCTCTTAAATGTGTCCATTATTTAATAAATTCATCGAAGATTTTCTGTAAAATTGCCCTTCTTCCTTGAGAAAGGAACTTAATTTCATACCCCTAAACAATCAGTATTACGCAGAATGTGGATCTCCTTTCCTTTATTTCATGGAGTGATTGCAGCCTCTGTTTTTTGGACTAATTGCCACCTCCTGAATATTGCACATCGAACTAAATCTCTAAGTTGAAAGGGAAGGAAAGTCTAAGGTGATGATGTGCCCTCTTCCTGAAACTCCAACTTATCCAACCAAGTCAATTACATAACTGAACTCGGGGTATTTAAAGAAACATTTATACAAATTTTTTAACAAGATCAAGGTTTAATAAATACATTATTCTCCCTCTATGTGTGTGAAGGTATAACCTCACTGTTAAAATATAATTAAGATATAAGCAATCATATATTTTCTTGAAGTATGAAAGGACCAAATAAAAATTTGGAATCAAGATCAGGTAGTGCAACACAACATGAAAGCAGTCAGAACAGGACCAAAACAGAGGAGTAACTGGAAGGAGACATCTGTGTTTGTCAACCCACAGCCCTGACATCCTGTCTCTCGCACCTTGTCACTCCCCATCTGTGCTTCTTGCAGCTCCCAGCCATCCAATAATGACGGCTGCAGCCCTCGAGCATTTCACCATCAACTTCACCATCACCAATCTCCCCTACAATTCTGACCTGGCGACTCCTGAGTCGGCAAAGTTCAACGCTACCCAGAGAGTCATGGTCACCATGGTAAACGGCCCACCGCACGGCCATGGCCATGCTCTCCAAAGTCCCATAAACATGGGGGGAGTGCAGGGAGATGGCCACGGCCTAGCTGTGAAACCTCTCTCCTCGACAGCTCGACCGCCTTCTGAAGGAAAGCAGCATTGGCCCCGCTTTCCTGGGATGTGAAACAACAGCCTTCAGGTATGGGTTGCACCCGTATGTCCCTTTGCAGGTCCCATATCCGATCAGGGGGCCCGTCATGCTCCCATGCTCTGTTGCTGCCTGGACTAAGGAGGCGGTACCTTCTCCCTGACACTCTCCCGCCTCAGGACCTTCTCCCTGACACCTTCCCGTCTCAGGACCTTCTCCCTGACACCTTCCCGCCTCAGGACCTTCTCCCTGACACCTACCTGCCTGAGGATCTTCTCCCTGACACCCTCCTGCCTCAGGACCTTCTCCCTGACACCGTCCCGCCTCAGGACATTCTCCCTGACACCCTCCTGCCTCAGGACCTTCTGCCTGACACCCTCCCGCCTCAGGACCTTCTCCCTGACATCCACCTGCCTCAGGACCTTCTCCCTGACACCTACCTGCCTGAGGACCTTCTCCCTGACACCCTCCTGCCTCAGGACCTTCTCCCTGACATCCACCCACCTCAGGACCTTCTCCCTGACACTCTCCTGCCTCAGGACCTTCTGCCTGACACCCTTCTGCCTCAGGACCTTCTCCCTGACACTCTCCTGCCTCAGGACCTTCTCCCTGACATCATCCTGCCTTAGGGCCTCCCCTCGCTGCCTGCCCTTTCGCCTCGGGGTCGTGATAGCGTAGCCCCAAGACCACTCTCAAGTGCTGCCCGGCCCCGTGCTTCCTGAACAGCCCCAGGGTGTTAGCGGAGGCAGGAGAGCAGTGGCCGGCCCCCACGCACGCACGGGTTGGGAAGGCAGAGCTTGCGTTCCTGCACAGAGACGGCTGCGGAAGCCCCAAGGCCTGGCCTTGCAGCGAGAGGGTGCAGAGGAGGGGTGCTCAGGCACGGCGCTGTGTTTTCCAGGCCAGCGAGGCAAGGGGACGAGACGGGGGTGGACGCCGTCTGCACCTACAGGAAGGAGCCCTCCGCTGCGCCCTTGGACAGGGTGGGCCTTTACCACGAAGTGAGCAACAAGACCAGAGGCATCACGCAGCTGGGCCCCTACAGCCTGGACAAGGACAGCCTCTACGTCAACGGTGACCTATGCTCCTCTCGCTGCCTCCTCTGCTATCCTGTGGCAGCCTTCCCCAGCCCTGCTCCGTCCCGGTCCCAGCATCCAGCTCATGACCCTCTCTCTCTCTTTTCCCAGGTTACAACAAACAGCCAGTTCTGCCCAGTGAGTAGCTTGCAGGAGCGGGCTGGGCTCTGAAGGCAGCAAGTGCCTCACGGGGGTCTTCTCCCAGGCATAGGCGGCTAGGGGCCAGGGCCCGTGATCCCTGGGAGAAGCGGGGAGCCTGCCAGCCTTCCCCATGGAGACCAGGGCCATGAAGGAGGGGTGGCGGACAAGAGACCTCTGCGTTTGTCCACCCACAGCCCTGACACCCTGTCTCTCGCACCTTGTCACTCCCCGTCTGTGCTTCTTGCAGCTCCCAGCCATCCAACAACGACGGCTGCAGCCCTCGAGCGTTTCACCATCAACTTCACCATCACCAATCTCCCCTACAATTCTGACCTGGCAACTCCTGAGTCGGCAAAGTTCAACGCTACCCAGAGAGTCATGGTCACCATGGTAAACGGCGCACCGCACAGCCATGGCCATGCTCTCCAAAGTCCCATAAACTTGGGGGGAGTGCAGAGAGATGGCCAGGGCCTAACTGTGAAATCCCTCTTCTCGCCAGCTCGACCGCCTTCTGAAGGAAAGCAGCATTGGCCCCGCTTTCCTGGGATGTGAAACAACAGCCTTCAGGTATGGGTCGCACCCGTGTGTCCCTTTGCAGGTCCCAGATCCGATCAGGGGGCCTGTCATGCTCCCATGCTCTGTTGCTGCCTGGACTAAGGAGGCGGTACCTTCTCCCTGACACCCTCCCGCCTGAGGACATTCTCCCTGACACCCTCCCGCCTCAGGACCTTCTCCCTGACACCTTCCCGCCTCAGGACCTTCTCCCTGACACCTACCTGCCTGAGGACCTTCTGCCTGATACCCTCCTCCCTCAGGACCTTCTCCCTGACACCCTCCTGCCTCAGGACCTTCTCCCTGACATCCAGCCGCCTCAGGACCTTCTCCCTGACACCCTCCCGCCTCAGGACCTTCTCCCTGACACCCTCCCGCCTCAGGACCTTCTCCCTGACACCTTCCCGCCTCAGGACCTTCTCCCTGACACCCTCCTGCCTCAGGACCTTCTCCCTGACATCCAGCCGCCTCAGGACCTTCTCCCTGACACCCACCCGCCTCAGGACATTCTCCCTGACACCCTCCTCCCTCAGGACCTTCTCCCTGACACCCTGCCGCCTCAGGACCTTCTCCCTGACACCTTCCCGCCTCAGGACCTTCTCCCTGACACCTACCTGCCTGAGGACCTTCTGCCTGATACCCTCCTGCCTCAGGACCTTCTCCCTGATACCCTCCCGCCTCAGGACCTTCTCCCTGACATCCAACTGCCTGAGAACCTTCTCCCTGACACCCACCCGCCTCAGGACCTTCTGCCTGATACCCTCCCGCCTCAGGACCTTCTCCCTGACACCTTCCTGCCTCAGGACCTTCTCCCTGACACCCTGCCGCCTCAGGATCTTCTCCCTGACACCTACCTGCCTGAGGACCTTCTGCCTGATACCCTCCTGCCTCAGGACCTTCTCCCTAATACCCTCCCGCCTCAGGACCTTCTCCCTGACATCCAACTGCCTGAGAACCTTCTCCCTGACACCCACCCGCCTCAGGACCTTCTCCCTGACACCCTCCCGCCTCAGGACCTTCTCCCTGACACCTTCCTGCCTCAGGACCTTCTCCCTGACACCCTCCTGCCTCAGGACCTTCTCCCTGACATCCAGCCGCCTCAGGACCTTCTCCCTGACACCCACCCGCCTCAGGACATTCTCCCTGACACCCTCCTCCCTCAGGACCTTCTCCCTGACACCCTCCCGCCTCAGGACCTTCTCCCTGACACCTTCCCGCCTCAGGACCTTCTCCCTGACACCTACCTGCCTGAGGACCTTCTGCCTGATACCCTCCTGCCTCAGGACCTTCTCCCTGATACCCTCCCGCCTCAGGACCTTCTCCCTGACATCCAACTGCCTGAGAACCTTCTCCCTGACACCCACCCGCCTCAGGACCTTCTCCCTGACACCCTCCCGCCTCAGGACCTTCTCCCTGACACCTTCCTGCCTCAGGACCTTCTCCCTGACACCCTCCTGCCTCAGGACCTTCTCCCTGACATCCAGCCGCCTCAGGACCTTCTCCCTGACACCCACCCGCCTCAGGACATTCTCCCTGACACCCTCCTCCCTCAGGACCTTCTCCCTGACACCCTCCCGCCTCAGGACCTTCTCCCTGACACCTTCCCGCCTCAGGACCTTCTCCCTGACACCTACCTGCCTGAGGACCTTCTGCCTGATACCCTCCTGCCTCAGGACCTTCTCCCTGATACCTTCCCGCCTCAGGACCTTCTCCCTGACATCCAACTGCCTGAGAACCTTCTCCCTGACACCCTCCCCCCTCAGATCCTTCTCCCTGATACCCTGTGCCTCAGGACCTTCTGCCTGACACCCTCCCGCCTCAGGACCTTCTCCCTGACACCCTCCTCCCTCAGGACCTTCTCCCTGACACCCTCCCCCCTCAGGACCTTCTCCCTGACACCCTCCTGCCTCAGTACCTTCTCCCTGACATACAGCCGCCTCAGGACCTTCTCCCTGACACCCACCCGCCTCAGGACCTTCTCCCTGACACCCTCCTGCCTCAGGACCTTCTCCCTGACATCCACCCACCTCAGAACCTTTCCCCTGACATCCACGTGCCTCAGGACCTTCTCCCTGACACCCTCCTTCCTCAGGACCTTCTGCCTGACACCCTCCCGCCTCAGGAACTTCTCCCTGACATCCACCCGCCTCAGGACCTTCTCCCTGACACCTTCTGCCTCAGGACCTTCCGCCTGATACCCTCTGCCTCAGGACCTTCTCCCTGGCATCATCCCGCCTCAGGACCTTCTCCCTGACACTCTCCTGCCTCAGGACCTTCTCCCTGACATCCTCCTGCCTTAGGACCTCCCCTCGCTGCCTGCCCTTTCGCCTCGGGGTCGTGATAGCACAGCCCCAAGACCACTCTCAAGTGCTGCCCGGCCCCGTGCTTCCTGAACAGCCCCAGGGCGTTAGCGGAGGCAGGAGAGCAGTGGCCGGCCCCCACGCACGCACGGGTTGGGAAGGCAGAGCTTGCGTTCCTGCACAGAGACGGCTGCGGAAGCCCCAAGGCCTGGCCTTGCAGCGAGAGGGTGCAGAGGAGGGGTGCTCAGGCACGGCGCTGTGTTTTCCAGGCCAGTGAGGCAAGGGGACGAGATGGGGGTGGACGCCGTCTGCACCTACAGGAAGGAGCCCTCCGCTGCGCCCTTGGACAGGGTGGGCCTTTACCACGAAGTGAGCAACAAGACCAGAGGCATCACGCAGCTGGGCCCCTACAGCCTGGACAAGGACAGCCTCTACATCAACGGTGACCTATGCTCCTCTCGCTGCCTCCTCTGCTATCCTGTGGCAGCCTTCCCCAGCCCTGCTCCGTCCCGGTCCCAGCATCCAGCTCATGACCCTCTCTCTCTCTTTTCCCAGGTTACAACAAACAGCCAGTTCTGCCCAGTGAGTAGCTTGCAGGAGCGGGCTGGGCTCTGAAGGCAGCAAGTGCCTCACGGGGGTCTTCTCCCAGGCATAGGCGGCTAGGGGCCAGGGCCCGTGATCCCTGGGAGAAGCGGGGAGCCTGCCAGCCTTCCCCATGGAGACCAGGGCCACGAAGGAGGGGTGGCGGACAAGAGACCTCTGCGTTTGTCCACCCACAGCCCTGACACCCTGTCTCTCGCACCTTGTCACTCCCCGTCTGTGCTTCTTGCAGCTCCCAGCCATCCAACAACGACGGCTGCAGCCCTCGAGCGTTTCACCATCAACTTCACCATCACCAATCTCCCCTACAATTCTGACCTGGCAACTCCTGAGTCGGCAAAGTTCAACGCTACCCAGAGAGTCATGGTCACCATGGTAAACGGCGCACCGCACAGCCATGGCCATGCTCTCCAAAGTCCCATAAACTTGGGGGGAGTGCAGAGAGATGGCCAGGGCCTAACTGTGAAATCCCTCTTCTCGCCAGCTCGACCGCCTTCTGAAGGAAAGCAGCATTGGCCCCGCTTTCCTGGGATGTGAAACAACAGCCTTCAGGTATGGGTCGCACCCGTGTGTCCCTTTGCAGGTCCCAGATCCGATCAGGGGGCCTGTCATGCTCCCATGCTCTGTTGCTGCCTGGACTAAGGAGGCGGTACCTTCTCCCTGACACCCTCCCACCTGAGGACATTCTCCCTGACACCCTCCCGCCTCAGGACCTTCTCCCTGACACCTTCCCGCCTCAGGACCTTCTCCCTGACACCTACCTGCCTGAGGACCTTCTGCCTGATACCCTCCTCCCTCAGGACCTTCTCCCTGACACCCTCCTGCCTCAGGACCTTCTCCCTGACACCCTCCCGCCTCAGGACCTTCTCCCTGACACACTCCCGCCTCAGGACCTTCTCCCTGACACCTTCCCGCCTCAGGACCTTCTCCCTGACACCCTCCTGCCTCAGGACCTTCTCCCTGACACCCTCCTGCCTCAGGACCTTCTCCCTGACATCCAGCCGCCTCAGGACCTTCTCCCTGACACCCACCCGCCTCAGGACATTCTCCCTGACACCCTCCTCCCTCAGGACCTTCTCCCTGACACCCTGCCGCCTCAGGACCTTCTCCCTGACACCTTCCCGCCTCAGGACCTTCTCCCTGACACCTACCTGCCTGAGGACCTTCTGCCTGATACCCTCCGGCCTCAGGACCTTCTCCCTGATACCCTCCCGCCTCAGGACCTTCTCCCTGACACCTACCTGCCTGAGGACCTTCTGCCTGATACCCTCCTGCCTCAGGACCTTCTCCCTGATACCCTCCCGCCTCAGGACCTTCTCCCTGACATCCAACTGCCTGAGAACCTTCTCCCTGACACCCACCCGCCTCAGGACCTTCTCCCTGACACCCTCCCGCCTCAGGACCTTCTCCCTGACACCTTCCTGCCTCAGGACCTTCTCCCTGACACCCTCCTGCCTCAGGACCTTCTCCCTGACATCCAGCCGCCTCAGGACCTTCTCCCTGACACCCACCCGCCTCAGGACATTCTCCCTGACACCCTCCTCCCTCAGGACCTTCTCCCTGACACCCTGCCGCCTCAGGACCTTCTCCCTGACACCTTCCCGCCTCAGGACCTTCTCCCTGACACCTACCTGCCTGAGGACCTTCTGCCTGATACCCTCCTGCCTCAGGACCTTCTCCCTGATACCCTCCCGCCTCAGGACCTTCTCCCTGACATCCAACTGCCTGAGAACCTTCTCCCTGACACCCTCCCCCCTCAGATCCTTCTCCCTGATACCCTGTGCCTCAGGACCTTCTGCCTGACACCCTCCCGCCTCACGACCTTCTCCCTGACACCCTCCTGCCTCAGGACCTTCTCCCTGACACCCTCCTGCCTCAGGACCTTCTCCCTGACATACAGCCGCCTCAGGACCTTCTCCCTGACACCCACCCGCCTCAGGACCTTCTCCCTGACACCCTCCTGCCTCAGGACCTTCTCCCTGACATCCACCCACCTCAGAACCTTTCCCCTGACATCCACGTGCCTCAGGACCTTCTCCCTGACACCCTCCTCCCTCAGGACCTTCTCCCTGACACCCTGCCGCCTCAGGACCTTCTCCCTGACACCTTCCCGCCTCAGGACCTTCTCCCTGACACCTACCTGCCTGAGGACCTTCTGCCTGATACCCTCCTGCCTCAGGACCTTCTCCCTGATACCCTCCCGCCTCAGGACCTTCTCCCTGACATCCAACTGCCTGAGAACCTTCTCCCTGACACCCTCCCCCCTCAGATCCTTCTCCCTGATACCCTGTGCCTCAGGACCTTCTGCCTGACACCCTCCCGCCTCACGACCTTCTCCCTGACACCCTCCTGCCTCAGGACCTTCTCCCTGACACCCTCCTGCCTCAGGACCTTCTCCCTGACATACAGCCGCCTCAGGACCTTCTCCCTGACACCCACCCGCCTCAGGACCTTCTCCCTGACACCCTCCTGCCTCAGGACCTTCTCCCTGACATCCACCCACCTCAGAACCTTTCCCCTGACATCCACGTGCCTCAGGACCTTCTCCCTGACACCCTCCTTCCTCAGGACCTTCTCCCTGACACCCTCCCGCCTCAGGACCTTCTCCCTGACACCCTCCCGCCTCAGGACCTTCTCCCTGACACCTTCCCGCCTCAGGACCTTCTCCCTGACATCCAACTGCCTGAGAACCTTCTCCCTGACACCCACCCGCCTCAGGACCTTCTCCCTGACACCCTCCTGCCTCAGGACCTTCTCCCTGATACCCTCCCGCCTCAGGACCTTCTCCCTGACATCCAACTGCCTGAGAACCTTCTCCCTGACACCCACCCGCCTCAGGACCTTCTCCCTGACACCCTCCCGCCTCAGGACCTTCTCCCTGACACCTTCCTGCCTCAGGACCTTCTCCCTGACACCCTCCTGCCTCAGGACCTTCTCCCTGACATCCAGCCGCCTCAGGACCTTCTCCCTGACACCCACCCGCCTCAGGACATTCTCCCTGACACCCTCCTCCCTCAGGACCTTCTCCCTGACACCCTCCCGCCTCAGGACCTTCTCCCTGACACCTTCCCGCCTCAGGACCTTCTCCCTGACACCTACCTGCCTGAGGACCTTCTGCCTGATACCCTCCTGCCTCAGGACCTTCTCCCTGATACCTTCCCGCCTCAGGACCTTCTCCCTGACATCCAACTGCCTGAGAACCTTCTCCCTGACACCCTCCCCCCTCAGATCCTTCTCCCTGATACCGTGTGCCTCAGGACCTTCTGCCTGACACCCTCCCGCCTCACGACCTTCTCCCTGACACCCTCCTCCCTCAGGACCTTCTCCCTGACACCCTCCCCCCTCAGGACCTTCTCCCTGACACCCTCCTGCCTCAGTACCTTCTCCCTGACATACAGCCGCCTCAGGACCTTCTCCCTGACACCCACCCGCCTCAGGACCTTCTCCCTGACACCCTCCTGCCTCAGGACCTTCTCCCTGACATCCACCCACCTCAGAACCTTTCCCCTGACATCCACGTGCCTCAGGACCTTCTCCCTGACACCCTCCTTCCTCAGGACCTTCTGCCTGACACCCTCCCGCCTCAGGAACTTCTCCCTGACATCCACCCGCCTCAGGACCTTCTCCCTGACACCTTCTGCCTCAGGACCTTCCGCCTGATACCCTCTGCCTCAGGACCTTCTCCCTGACATCATCCCGCCTCAGGACCTTCTCCCTGACACTCTCCTGCCTCAGGACCTTCTCCCTGACATCCTCCTGCCTTAGGACCTCCCCTCGCTGCCTGCCCTTTCGCCTCGGGGTCGTGATAGCATAGCCCCAAGACCACTCTCAAGTGCTGCCCGGCCCCGTGCTTCCTGAACAGCCCCAGGGCGTTAGCGGAGGCAGGAGAGCAGTGGCCGGCCCCCACGCACGCACGGGTTGGGAAGGCAGAGCTTGCGTTCCTGCACAGAGACGGCTGCGGAAGCCCCAAGGCCTGGCCTTGCAGCGAGAGGGTGCAGAGGAGGGGTGCTCAGGCACGGCGCTGTGTTTTCCAGGCCAGTGAGGCAAGGGGACGAGATGGGGGTGGACGCCGTCTGCACCTACAGGAAGGAGCCCTCCGCTGCGCCCTTGGACAGGGTGGGCCTTTACCACGAAGTGAGCAACAAGACCAGAGGCATCACGCAGCTGGGCCCCTACAGCCTGGACAAGGACAGCCTCTACATCAACGGTGACCTATGCTCCTCTCGCTGCCTCCTCTGCTATCCTGTGGCAGCCTTCCCCAGCCCTGCTCCGTCCCGGTCCCAGCATCCAGCTCATGACCCTCTCTCTCTCTTTTCCCAGGTTACAACAAACAGCCAGTTCTGCCCAGTGAGTAGCTTGCAGGAGCGGGCTGGGCTCTGAAGGCAGCAAGTGCCTCACGGGGGTCTTCTCCCAGGCATAGGCGGCTAGGGGCCAGGGCCCGTGATCCCTGGGAGAAGCGGGGAGCCTGCCAGCCTTCCCCATGGAGACCAGGGCCACGAAGGAGGGGTGGCGGACAAGAGACCTCTGCGTTTGTCCACCCACAGCCCTGACACCCTGTCTCTCGCACCTTGTCACTCCCCGTCTGTGCTTCTTGCAGCTCCCAGCCATCCAACAACGACGGCTGCAGCCCTCGAGCGTTTCACCATCAACTTCACCATCACCAATCTCCCCTACAATTCTGACCTGGCAACTCCTGAGTCGGCAAAGTTCAACGCTACCCAGAGAGTCATGGTCACCATGGTAAACGGCGCACCGCACAGCCATGGCCATGCTCTCCAAAGTCCCATAAACTTGGGGGGAGTGCAGAGAGATGGCCAGGGCCTAACTGTGAAATCCCTCTTCTCGCCAGCTCGACCGCCTTCTGAAGGAAAGCAGCATTGGCCCCGCTTTCCTGGGATGTGAAACAACAGCCTTCAGGTATGGGTCGCACCCGTGTGTCCCTTTGCAGGTCCCAGATCCGATCAGGGGGCCTGTCATGCTCCCATGCTCTGTTGCTGCCTGGACTAAGGAGGCGGTACCTTCTCCCTGACACCCTCCCACCTGAGGACATTCTCCCTGACACCCTCCCGCCTCAGGACCTTCTCCCTGACACCTTCCCGCCTCAGGACCTTCTCCCTGACACCTACCTGCCTGAGGACCTTCTGCCTGATACCCTCCTCCCTCAGGACCTTCTCCCTGACACCCTCCTGCCTCAGGACCTTCTCCCTGACATCCAGCCGCCTCAGGACCTTCTCCCTGACACCCTCCCGCCTCAGGACCTTCTCCCTGACACACTCCCGCCTCAGGACCTTCTCCCTGACACCTTCCCGCCTCAGGACCTTCTCCCTGACACCCTCCTGCCTCAGGACCTTCTCCCTGACACCCTCCTGCCTCAGGACCTTCTCCCTGACATCCAGCCGCCTCAGGACCTTCTCCCTGACACCCACCCGCCTCAGGACATTCTCCCTGACACCCTCCTCCCTCAGGACCTTCTCCCTGACACCCTGCCGCCTCAGGACCTTCTCCCTGACACCTTCCCGCCTCAGGACCTTCTCCCTGACACCTACCTGCCTGAGGACCTTCTGCCTGATACCCTCCTGCCTCAGGACCTTCTCCCTGATACCCTCCCGCCTCAGGACCTTCTCCCTGATATCCAACTGCCTGAGAACCTTCTCCCTGACACCCACCCGCCTCAGGACCTTCTCCCTGACACCCTCCCGCCTCAGGACCTTCTCCCTGACACCTTCCTGCCTCAGGACCTTCTCCCTGACACCCTCCTGCCTCAGGACCTTCTCCCTGACATCCAGCCGCCTCAGGACCTTCTCCCTGACACCCACCCGCCTCAGGACATTCTCCCTGACACCCTCCTCCCTCAGGACCTTCTCCCTGACACCCTGCCGCCTCAGGACCTTCTCCCTGACACCTTCCCGCCTCAGGACCTTCTCCCTGACACCTACCTGCCTGAGGACCTTCTGCCTGATACCCTCCTGCCTCAGGACCTTCTCCCTGATACCCTCCCGCCTCAGGACCTTCTCCCTGACATCCAACTGCCTGAGAACCTTCTCCCTGACACCCTCCCCCCTCAGATCCTTCTCCCTGATACCCTGTGCCTCAGGACCTTCTGCCTGACACCCTCCCGCCTCACGACCTTCTCCCTGACACCCTCCTGCCTCAGGACCTTCTCCCTGACACCCTCCCCCCTCAGGACCTTCTCCCTGACACCCTCCTGCCTCAGTACCTTCTCCCTGACATACAGCCGCCTCAGGACCTTCTCCCTGACACCCACCCGCCTCAGGACCTTCTCCCTGACACCCTCCTGCCTCAGGACCTTCTCCCTGACATCCACCCACCTCAGAACCTTTCCCCTGACATCCACGTGCCTCAGGACCTTCTCCCTGACACCCTCCTTCCTCAGGACCTTCTGCCTGACACCCTCCCGCCTCAGGAACTTCTCCCTGACATCCACCCGCCTCAGGACCTTCTCCCTGACACCTTCTGCCTCAGGACCTTCCGCCTGATACCCTCTGCCTCAGGACCTTCTCCCTGACATCATCCCGCCTCAGGACCTTCTCCCTGACACTCTCCTGCCTCAGGACCTTCTCCCTGACATCCTCCTGCCTTAGGACCTCCCCTCGCTGCCTGCCCTTTCGCCTCGGGGTCGTGATAGCATAGCCCCAAGACCACTCTCAAGTGCTGCCCGGCCCCGTGCTTCCTGAACAGCCCCAGGGCGTTAGCGGAGGCAGGAGAGCAGTGGCCGGCCCCCACGCACGCACGGGTTGGGAAGGCAGAGCTTGCGTTCCTGCACAGAGACGGCTGCGGAAGCCCCAAGGCCTGGCCTTGCAGCGAGAGGGTGCAGAGGAGGGGTGCTCAGGCACGGCGCTGTGTTTTCCAGGCCAGTGAGGCAAGGGGACGAGATGGGGGTGGACGCCGTCTGCACCTACAGGAAGGAGCCCTCCGCTGCGCCCTTGGACAGGGTGGGCCTTTACCACGAAGTGAGCAACAAGACCAGAGGCATCACGCAGCTGGGCCCCTACAGCCTGGACAAGGACAGCCTCTACATCAACGGTGACCTATGCTCCTCTCGCTGCCTCCTCTGCTATCCTGTGGCAGCCTTCCCCAGCCCTGCTCCGTCCCGGTCCCAGCATCCAGCTCATGACCCTCTCTCTCTCTTTTCCCAGGTTACAACAAACAGCCAGTTCTGCCCAGTGAGTAGCTTGCAGGAGCGGGCTGGGCTCTGAAGGCAGCAAGTGCCTCACGGGGGTCTTCTCCCAGGCATAGGCGGCTAGGGGCCAGGGCCCATGATCCCTGGGAGAAGCGGGGAGCCTGCCAGCCTTCCCCATGGAGACCAGGGCCACGAAGGAGGGGTGGCGGACAAGAGACCTCTGCGTTTGTCCACCCACAGCCCTGACACCCTGTCTCTCGCACCTTGTCACTCCCCGTCTGTGCTTCTTGCAGCTCCCAGCCATCCAACAACGACGGCTGCAGCCCTCGAGCGTTTCACCATCAACTTCACCATCACCAATCTCCCCTACAATTCTGACCTGGCAACTCCTGAGTCGGCAAAGTTCAACGCTACCCAGAGAGTCATGGTCACCATGGTAAACGGCGCACCGCACAGCCATGGCCATGCTCTCCAAAGTCCCATAAACTTGGGGGGAGTGCAGAGAGATGGCCAGGGCCTAACTGTGAAATCCCTCTTCTCGCCAGCTCGACCGCCTTCTGAAGGAAAGCAGCATTGGCCCCGCTTTCCTGGGATGTGAAACAACAGCCTTCAGGTATGGGTCGCACCCGTGTGTCCCTTTGCAGGTCCCAGATCCGATCAGGGGGCCTGTCATGCTCCCATGCTCTGTTGCTGCCTGGACTAAGGAGGCGGTACCTTCTCCCTGACACCCTCCCACCTGAGGACATTCTCCCTGACACCCTCCCGCCTCAGGACCTTCTCCCTGACACCTTCCCGCCTCAGGACCTTCTCCCTGACACCTACCTGCCTGAGGACCTTCTGCCTGATACCCTCCTCCCTCAGGACCTTCTCCCTGACACCCTCCTGCCTCAGGACCTTCTCCCTGACATCCAGCCGCCTCAGGACCTTCTCCCTGACACCCTCCCGCCTCAGGACCTTCTCCCTGACACACTCCCGCCTCAGGACCTTCTCCCTGACACCTTCCCGCCTCAGGACCTTCTCCCTGACACCCTCCTGCCTCAGGACCTTCTCCCTGACACCCTCCTGCCTCAGGACCTTCTCCCTGACATCCAGCCGCCTCAGGACCTTCTCCCTGACACCCACCCGCCTCAGGACATTCTCCCTGACACCCTCCTCCCTCAGGACCTTCTCCCTGACACCCTCCCGCCTCAGGACCTTCTCCCTGACACCTTCCCTCCTCAGGACCTTCTCCCTGACACCTACCTGCCTGAGGACCCTCTGCCTAATACCCTCCTGCCTCAGGACCTTCTCCCTGACATCCAACTGCCTGAGAATCTTCTCCCTGACACCCACCCGCCTCAGGACCTTCTCCCTGACACCCTCCCACCTCAGGACCTTCTCCCTGACACCTTCCTGCCTCAGGACCTTCTCCCTGACACCCTCCTGCCTCAGGACCTTCTCCCTGACATCCAGCCGCCTCAGGACCTTCTCCCTGACACCCACCCGCCTCAGGACCTTCTTCCTGACACCCTCCCGCCTCACGACCTTCTCCCTGACACCTTCCCGCCTCAGGACCTTCTCCCTGACACCTACCTGCCTGCGGACCTTCTGCCTGATACCCTCCTGCCTCAGGACCTTCTCCCTGATACCCTCCCGCCTCAGGACCTTCTCCCTGACATCCAACTGCCTGAGAACCTTCTCCCTGACACCCTCCCCCCTCAGATCCTTCTCCCTGATACCCTGTGCCTCAGGACCTTCTGCCTGACACCCTCCCGCCTCACGACCTTCTCCCTGACACCCTCCTGCCTCAGGACCTTCTCCCTGACACCCTCCCCCCTCAGGACCTTCTCCCTGACACCCTCCTGCCTCAGTACCTTCTCCCTGACATACAGCCGCCTCAGGACCTTCTCCCTGACACCCACCCACCTCAGGACCTTCTCCCTGACACCCTCCTGCCTCAGGACCTTCTCCCTGACATCCACCCACCTCAGAACCTTCCCCCTGACATCCACGTGCCTGAGGACCTTCTCCCTGACACCCTCCTTCCTCAGGACCTTCTGCCTGACACCCTCCCGCCTCAGGAACTTCTCCCTGACATCCACCCGCCTCAGGACCTTCTCCCTGACACCTTCTGCCTCAGGACCTTCCGCCTGATACCCTCTGCCTCAGGACCTTCTCCCTGGCATCATCCCGCCTCAGGACCTTCTCCCTGACACCCTCCTGCCTCAGGACCTTCTTCCTGACACCCTCCTGCCTTAGGGCCTCCCCTCGCTGCCTGCCCTTTCGCCTCGGGGTCGTGATAGCGTAGCCCCAAGACTACTCTCAAGTGCTGCCCGGCCCCGTGCTTCCTGAACAGCCCCAGGGCGTTAGCGGAGGCAGGAGAGCAGTGGCCGGCCCCCACGCACGCACGGGTTGGGAAGGCAGAGCTTGCGTTCCCGCGCAGAGACGGCTGCGGAAGCCCCAAGGCCTGGCCTTGCAGCGAGAGGGTGCAGAGGAGGGGTGCTCAGGCACGGCGCTGTGTTTTCCAGGCCAGTGAGGCAAGGGGACGAGATGGGGGTGGACGCTGTCTGCACCTACAGGAAGGAGTCCTCCACTGCGCCCTTGGACAGGGTGGGCCTTTACCACGAAGTGAGCAACAAGACCAGAGGCATCACGCAGCTGGGCCCCTACAGCCTGGACAAGGACAGCCTCTACGTCAACGGTGACCTATGCTCCTCTCGCTGCCTCCTCTGCTATCCTGTGGCAGCCTTCCCCAGCCCTGCTCCGTCCCGGTCCCAGCATCCAGCTCATGACCCTCTCTCTCTCTTTTCCCAGGTTACAACAAACAGCCAGTTCTGCCCAGTGAGTAGCTTGCAGGAGCGGGCTGGGCTCTGAAGGCAGCAAGTGCCTCACGGGGGTCTTCTCCCAGGCATAGGCGGCTAGGGGCCAGGGCCCGTGATCCCTGGGAGAAGCGGGGAGCCTGCCAGCCTTCCCCATGGAGACCAGGGCCACGAAGGAGGGGTGGCGGACAAGAGACCTCTGCGTTTGTCCACCCACAGCCCTGACACCCTGTCTCTCGCACCTTGTCACTCCCCGTCTGTGCTTCTTGCAGCTCCCAGCCATCCAACAACGACGGCTGCAGCCCTCGAGCGTTTCACCATCAACTTCACCATCACCAATCTCCCCTACAATTCTGACCTGGCAACTCCTGAGTCGGCAAAGTTCAACGCTACCCAGAGAGTCATGGTCACCATGGTAAACGGCGCACCGCACAGCCATGGCCATGCTCTCCAAAGTCCCATAAACTTGGGGGGAGTGCAGAGAGATGGCCAGGGCCTAACTGTGAAATCCCTCTTCTCGCCAGCTCGACCGCCTTCTGAAGGAAAGCAGCATTGGCCCCGCTTTCCTGGGATGTGAAACAACAGCCTTCAGGTATGGGTCGCACCCGTGTGTCCCTTTGCAGGTCCCAGATCCGATCAGGGGGCCTGTCATGCTCCCATGCTCTGTTGCTGCCTGGACTAAGGAGGCGGTACCTTCTCCCTGACACCCTCCCGCCTGAGGACATTCTCCCTGACACCCTCCCGCCTCAGGACCTTCTCCCTGACACCTTCCCGCCTCAGGACCTTCTCCCTGACACCTACCTGCCTGAGGACCTTCTGCCTGATACCCTCCTGCCTCAGGACCTTCTCCCTGACACCCTCCTCCCTCAGGACCTTCTCCCTGACACCCTCCTGCCTCAGGACCTTCTCCCTGACATCCAGCCGCCTCAGGACCTTCTCCCTGACACCCTCCCGCCTCAGGACCTTCTCCCTGACACACTCCCGCCTCAGGACCTTCTCCCTGACACCTTCCCGCCTCAGGACCTTCTCCCTGACACCCTCCTGCCTCAGGACCTTCTCCCTGACACCCTCCTGCCTCAGGACCTTCTCCCTGACATCCAGCCGCCTCAGGACCTTCTCCCTGACACCCACCCGCCTCAGGACATTCTCCCTGACACCCTCCTCCCTCAGGACCTTCTCCCTGACACCCTCCCGCCTCAGGACCTTCTCCCTGACACCTTCCCTCCTCAGGACCTTCTCCCTGACACCTACCTGCCTGAGGACCCTCTGCCTAATACCCTCCTGCCTCAGGACCTTCTCCCTGACATCCAACTGCCTGAGAATCTTCTCCCTGACACCCACCCGCCTCAGGACCTTCTCCCTGACACCCTCCCACCTCAGGACCTTCTCCCTGACACCTTCCTGCCTCAGGACCTTCTCCCTGACACCCTCCTGCCTCAGGACCTTCTCCCTGACATCCAGCCGCCTCAGGACCTTCTCCCTGACATCCAGCCGCCTCAGGACCTTCTCCCTGACACCCACCCGCCTCAGGACCTTCTTCCTGACACCCTCCCGCCTCACGACCTTCTCCCTGACACCTTCCCGCCTCAGGACCTTCTCCCTGACACCTACCTGCCTGCGGACCTTCTGCCTGCTACCCTCCTGCCTCAGGACCTTCTCCCTGATACCCTCCCGCCTCAGGACCTTCTCCCTGACATCCAACTGCCTGAGAACCTTCTCCCTGACACCCTCCCCCCTCAGATCCTTCTCCCTGATACCCTGTGCCTCAGGACCTTCTGCCTGACACCCTCCCGCCTCACGACCTTCTCCCTGACACCCTCCTGCCTCAGGACCTTCTCCCTGACACCCTCCCCCCTCAGGACCTTCTCCCTGACACCCTCCTGCCTCAGTACCTTCTCCCTGACATACAGCCGCCTCAGGACCTTCTCCCTGACACCCACCCACCTCAGGACCTTCTCCCTGACACCCTCCTGCCTCAGGACCTTCTCCCTGACATCCACCCACCTCAGAACCTTCCCCCTGACATCCACGTGCCTGAGGACCTTCTCCCTGACACCCTCCTTCCTCAGGACCTTCTGCCTGACACCCTCCCGCCTCAGGAACTTCTCCCTGACATCCACCCGCCTCAGGACCTTCTCCCTGACACCTTCTGCCTCAGGACCTTCCGCCTGATACCCTCTGCCTCAGGACCTTCTCCCTGGCATCATCCCGCCTCAGGACCTTCTCCCTGACACCCTCCTGCCTCAGGACCTTCTTCCTGACACCCTCCTGCCTTAGGGCCTCCCCTCGCTGCCTGCCCTTTCGCCTCGGGGTCGTGATAGCGTAGCCCCAAGACCACTCTCAAGTGCTGCCCGGCCCCGTGCTTCCTGAACAGCCCCAGGGCGTTAGCGGAGGCAGGAGAGCAGTGGCCGGCCACCACGCACGCACGGGTTGGGAAGGCAGAGCTTGCGTTCCCGCGCAGAGACGGCTGCGGAAGCCCCAAGGCCTGGCCTTGCAGCGAGAGGGTGCAGAGGAGGGGTGCTCAGGCACGGCGCTGTGTTTTCCAGGCCAGTGAGGCAAGGGGACGAGATGGGGGTGGACGCTGTCTGCACCTACAGGAAGGAGTCCTCCACTGCGCCCTTGGACAGGGTGGGCCTTTACCACGAAGTGAGCAACAAGACCAGAGGCATCACGCAGCTGGGCCCCTACAGCCTGGACAAGGACAGCCTCTACGTCAACGGTGACCTATGCTCCTCTCGCTGCCTCCTCTGCTATCCTGTGGCAGCCTTCCCCAGCCCTGCTCCGTCCCGGTCCCAGCATCCAGCTCATGACCCTCTCTCTCTCTTTTCCCAGGTTACAACAAACAGCCAGTTCTGCCCAGTGAGTAGCTTGCAGGAGCGGGCTGGGCTCTGAAGGCAGCAAGTGCCTCACGGGGGTCTTCTCCCAGGCATAGGCGGCTAGGGGCCAGGGCCCGTGATCCCTGGGAGAAGCGGGGAGCCTGCCAGCCTTCCCCATGGAGACCAGGGCCACGAAGGAGGGGTGGCGGACAAGAGACCTCTGCGTTTGTCCACCCACAGCCCTGACACCCTGTCTCTCGCACCTTGTCACTCCCCGTCTGTGCTTCTTGCAGCTCCCAGCCATCCAACAACGACGGCTGCAGCCCTCGAGCGTTTCACCATCAACTTCACCATCACCAATCTCCCCTACAATTCTGACCTGGCAACTCCTGAGTCGGCAAAGTTCAACGTTACCCAGAGAGTCATGGTCACCATGGTAAACGGCGCACCGCACAGCCATGGCCATGCTCTCCAAAGTCCCATAAACTTGGGGGGAGTGCAGAGAGATGGCCAGGGCCTAACTGTGAAATCCCTCTTCTCGCCAGCTCGACCGCCTTCTGAAGGAAAGCAGCATTGGCCCCGCTTTCCTGGGATGTGAAACAACAGCCTTCAGGTATGGGTCGCACCCGTGTGTCCCTTTGCAGGTCCCAGATCCGATCAGGGGGCCTGTCATGCTCCCATGCTCTGTTGCTGCCTGGACTAAGGAGGCGGTACCTTCTCCCTGACACTCTCCCGCCTCAGGACCTTCTCCCTGACACTCTCCTGCCTCAGGACCTTCTCCCTGACATCCTCCTGCCTTAGGACCTCCCCTCGCTGCCTGCCCTTTCGCCTCGGGGTCGTGATAGCGTAGCCCCAAGACCACTCTCAAGTGCTGCCCGGCCCCGTGCTTCCTGAACAGCCCCAGGGCGTTAGCGGAGGCAGGAGAGCAGTGGCCGGCCCCCACGCACGCACGGGTTGGGAAGGCAGAGCTTGCGTTCCTGCACAGAGACGGCTGCGGAAGCCCCAAGGCCTGGCCTTGCAGCGAGAGGGTGCAGAGGAGGGGTGCTCAGGCACGGCGCTGTGTTTTCCAGGCCAGTGAGGCAAGGGGACGAGATGGGGGTGGACGCCGTCTGCACCTACAGGAAGGAGCCCTCCGCTGCGCCCTTGGACAGGGTGGGCCTTTACCACGAAGTGAGCAACAAGACCAGAGGCATCACGCAGCTGGGCCCCTACAGCCTGGACAAGGACAGCCTCTACATCAACGGTGAACATTTTTTTTCTGTTCTCTGTTATTCATGTTTTGCTAGGTAGATATATGATTTCATTTTTTGCCATATGCATTCATCAAAGAATTGTATTTTTTTCTAAGGTTTTATTTGTGCTTTTTGTCCACAGTATCCTTAATTTTTTCTGCTGGTTTTTACAGGATATTTGTCATACGCTAGTATATAATTCAGTCTTCCTCTGTGTATTTTAATATCAAAATAGGAAAATTAGCCTTTTTGCAGTATACTTTATTTCTTACACATATTTTAAGTGTTCTTACTACTTTTTCTCCATTGTTTTTGGTTTTGGATTGGGTTTTCTTTTCCCCTTTCTTTCCATATATTTATCTTTAATGAACTTGTGTTTCCCTTTCAGAGTATAATGAAGCACATGTTTTGCCAGGTAAATCTATAAAATTTTTTATGATCTGAATATAAACCAGTAACATCACATGTAAATATCATCATGTATCGTACCTTGTCTAAAAGTGACAGTGTTTTTTCTTCCCAAAAGAAGTGAAATACAGCTATGTTTATGTTTTATATGGTTATCTTACTCCTTGACTGCAGAAGAAAGAAAATCAATTAATTCCAAATTGTCATTTACTTTTCCTTGGGTTTTGCTTTCATCTACAGCTATATCTCCAAGAACTGGGAAGTTCACAGTGAATTTCACCATAACTAATCTCCAGTACTCTAGTAGTCTCAGAAATCCATATTCTGCCAAGTTTAGTGCTACAGCAAGAGTCATGACTGCTCTGGTTAGTGTGATATATTCCTATTTACTTTTTTCTTTTTCTGATACTGTGCTCATCTAAATATGGTTAACTTGTAAAACGCATTCTTTTCCAGCTCGCCCAGCTGTTCAAAAAGACTAGTATTCATTCTGTGTATACAGGCTGCAAAATGATGGCTTTCAGGTAAACATCATTATTCAGATTTAGAAAATACGTGTTTTTCCTTTTCATGATGCAGTATGATACACAAATGGATCCTAATCCCTTAATTCACTTTTACATCTTTTTATTTATCACCTGATTCAAGAAACCCAAGAAATCATTATACTTTTTTAATATGTCTTTATAAATTTACTTGAATTCATGCTTGCAGCATCTGAAAGGTCAAGTATGTTCACCATTTTGATAATACACTTGAAAGAATCATCATGGGGGAAAAAAATATTATATTTTCTTTTCTACCTGGCAATATGGTTGAATTAAATTAAAAAAAAAAATCCATCAGTATGTATCATGAATATTAAATTCCGGGGCAGAACAGGATATATCCTAATTTTCCTAGACCTGCACAAAAAATTGAAGACACTGGAGTAGATGCTGTGTGTACCTACAAAACAGATTCTGCTGCTTCCCAGTTTGATCAAGTGATTGTTTACCATGAAGTGAGCAACAAGACAAATGGCATCACCAAATTAGGAATCTACAGCCTGGACCAGGAAAGCATGTTTATCAATGGTAAAGTGTTGATTTCCATACGGATGTGGGGATATTCATTGGCTAATAGTCCATAGCTGTCTTGTGGTTAAAGCACAGTAATGACTAGTGTGCAGATGGAATAGCATTTGCAGCATGTATACTTGAGCTCAACCTATGTGCTACATAATTCACAAAGCTTCATCATTTACCCAAATTCTCCTCAAACTAGCACCATTTACCTTCAGAGGTTTTGCATTGTCAGTTGCAGCTTTTTTTTTAAATTTTAAATAACATCTGATAAATTACCCAAACATGCAAAGCAGCGTATAAATCTTAAAAGAGGTAAAGGCAACTAATTTCAGCATAAATTGGGGACCTTCCTCCACCATTTACAATGGAGCTTTCTTCAAAATAACACCTCGCTGCACTGTCATGAATAGTTTAACGGCTGCTCAGAAACAGCAAATGTATTGTGTCCTTCTATGGCATTGTTCATCTATTCAAATATCTGATTCAATTATTGTTTCTCATTGGTAGCATAATTCATTACTGGGTACTTTCTCCTTCCAGATTACCATGAAGCCTGTCTCATGCCTCGTAAGTAGTAATTTTTTAACTAATTAAAAAGCCATGATGCCCTAAGTGTCAATATAAAAGATAGAGATGAATGCCTATTCAGATATCTTCTCTTTTTTAGCCTTTTAATGGAACTAGAAGTAAAAATAAGGTGCAAATGTTTAACAGTGAGAGGAATTAACTACTAAGCACCACTGGTATCAATGTCTCATGAAGATCAGGAATTAGATCAGGACTTGCACACAAGAGGGTGGGGAAGTGTATTTATAGTCAGCTAAGTAGATTTCCAGGAAAGGAAGCAGTGGATCATGAATGCGATAGAGTCCTTTGCAGAGAGAAAAATATAAAACCAAAGGTAAGACAAACACCAAAATGACAAGCAGGCTGAATTAGGGGATCTCCCGCAGCATTTCTTAAACCTCTTCTCTGTTCAAATATCTGCGGAATTACCAGGTTACAGATAAGGGACTGCAGAAGACAACATTTTTAATAACCTGCAGGAATCACATCCAGAATTTTGTATTCAGTCCTCTTAACGTACAGACTGTAGCAGCCTTGCAGGGCCGTACTCCAGCTGCGTACCCTTGGAAAGAACAGAGCAGATCCTCTTCTGATCTCTGGTGCTGATTTGATGGGGGACAGCATCTTAATAGCACTGTTTCAAAAGCAGCGGTGTTTGCTTTGCACCAGCTAGAATAGAACAGCTAAATCTACAGGGAACATGGATTACTGTCCTTGGAGGTTCAAGAGGAAAAATTACAGTCAGCAGGATTTAGAAGAGGAAAAACCTCAGATTCAAAACTGGGGGCTGTGCTAGCGGCTTTAGGCAAGCCTATGCAGTTTTAGACAAGCATCTTAGTCACAGAGTCCCTCCATCCCATGATTTGGGGGCATCTAATGAAAGGCAAAGTGCAGACTTGGTTTTTTTTGCCATTAACATTGTTATTTTCCCACCAGATCATCTTTTGCCTAAGAAGAAAGTTGCATCTATACCAGGTTCAACAGGGCATGTACAGGGTGTACTTCCCACATCCGAACACAAGAAAAGTGCATTGACAAAACAGGTCTTCACAGACCTGTTCGTCCATTGATGAAGAAAAAAATGTTTACAAGTACTAGAAAAATGTTTCTTTAATAAATTATGTTTAGCATTTTCTCTTGTCTCAAGACAAATCTTTGCACTATTACCACAACTATTTTCATACTATTGAAACAAAGAAGTCTCCGAAAAACTCTCTAAGACTCAATTTAGAGTTTTAGAAAGCAGGTATTCTTTATTGCAGCGCTGGACACACAGGGGATCACTCCACCTAGTGTGCATGCCAAATCACATAACCATAGGTTAAATGCAATTAGAGTATTCATACATTACATTTCTGAGAAATAATCTAAATATTCATGTTATTTCCTGAAATTCATTAACATATGCAAATGTCCCCGACGCATGCGCCCTTGTGCTCTTTGGTGGTCTTTCGGGGGCCTCTGGTGGTCTTCGATAGTCTTCATTATAGTGCCCTCTGATTGAACTCAGTCTTCACGCATGCTCCGTTTTTCCCTTGGCTTAGTTTACATGTTTTTCACTTGTAACAAGCTAGCTTATTCCAGTATACCTTCCCTATCAACCCTACAAGGTTAGCTTCTCCATCTAATTAACATAAAGTACAAAGTTTCAAGGCTCTTTTATCTATTGAATGTCCGGCCTATCTATTCATGAAGCATTCCTAATCCATCTACATCATTCCAACCAAAGAATCTCATGTCTCTTCACTGTTCCTTTCCTTCCTTATGAGGTTGTTCCGTTTCCGTGGTTACTGCTCACTGGAGCCTAACAATACTTCCAAGATACACAATTTATCTACATACCTACAAACACAACACCTATTAGTTACCTAACTTTCAAACAACAAATCTTAACAAACTATATCCACTATATCAATTTGAGACTTATGATATTACTCCCTATCACTATGGAGAAACTGCCAACAATGCCGATACACTGCAGTATTTTATACAAATATTACACAACCAGCAGAAAACAAAGACTACCAGTAACTGCAGTTTGCAATGTTCTTCAGTGTTAATTTCAGTTTTCTGAAAAAGGCTTAAAATTATACTAATTTGTAGATTTTGGGGGACTGACTGTTACAAACTTAAAAACTTCATTTAGACTTTAGTTTTTCCCCCAATTTAATTTTTAAAATGTAAATATCTTAAAACTGATTGAAACATTTCATTATTTAAAATGATGTCAAGAGATTCTGTAAAAATACATTGTTAACTCTGAGCGCGATATAGTCACCCTGTCTCTTTTGAGATTGATACTGATTTCAATTGAATAAATGTCATGTTTATTGTCATGAAACAGTATTTCCTTGTATTTCCTCTCTAGCAACACTTTTCATCCCAAATCAGAAAATACTTTTGCCCTAATGAAATCCCTGAGCTTTTGCTCCTCAGTTGTCTTGGGCATCCCATAGTGCAGGGTCTGATGTTACAGAGATCAGGACCTTTTACTGCCCCTCCAGACCACCTGAGCCTGTTGCATGCCTCAATTTTCTGCAGAGCACAGGAGATGGTGCTGATCTCTAGCTAATTATTTGATACTATCATTAGATGAACTCTCTGCTGAAAGTGAAAGCACTAGAGTTAGAATTAATCAACCATGATTAGTCATTAATCCTTCCACTGCAGGCAATGTTTCCACACAATCAAACTGGCTTTTTACTTTCAAATTAAAGCTCCTCAGTGGCAGGTTGGACCAGTTCATCCCCCAGGTCAGGTTCCTCAGCACAGAGTGGAGTTTCCTACGCAGAGGATTAGAAACCTGTTTGCTCAGTCAAATAAAAGTTCTCAAGCACCCATTATTATTTGTTAGCAACATCAGATTAAAAGCTTTCACAGACCCTTGCAGGTTTCCATGCCACCCAACATGCCCTGGCTGCAACAATCATCGCATGACAGAAGCGCTGTGAGCAGAAAGGACTTCCCGGCTCAGGCCCTGATGGCAGGCACTCAGGAAAAGCTGCATGACAGAGCAGGGTCCAGCCATTAGGGCACCAACTCCTGCCTTGGCAGTCCTGGGCAAACTCCTGAATATTCAGCCAACTGTGCCTGCTGCGCCTCTGTTTCCTTCATCCTGGTACCCCAGTGCCCTGCTCCCCTCTCACCATGGAGGCCAACTTTTAGTCTCAAAAAACACACAAGTGATGCTAATAACAGCACAGCACAGCACAGGGTGTGGAGATGTGACAGCCGGAATGCGCTGGGAGAGGAAGGTGCTATTTTGTGGAGCTGTTTCCTAGGGGTTCTGAATTTTCTTTTTTATGCCATGGCCACAGGAGAAGACCTGCCTCTCAGCACCATGAGCCACACCACCACCGCCGCCTCCTCCCCCAGGCTCTCCCTGTGGGTTTGCTGGGAACAGGAGGAGAGGCCCAGCACACATTGCAGAGCACAGACCAGCGGCCCCTGTGCTGGTACCACTGTCCTCTCCAACCTCGGGGACGAAAGGGAAGGCAGAAAATCAGCAGTTTCCCAGGGGAGCTCCGGGAGCACCCTGAGCCCCAGAACAGACCAGAGAGCAGCAGGGCAAATTTGTGCCTGCTCAACAGCAAGACACACATAGCTGGTCTAATTTAGAAAAGCTTTAGTTTAGGTGCAGCACAGCAGCACTCAGCTCTGTCTGACCTGCTTGCGGGGCCTCCAAAGAGCCAAGACAACCATCCCGGCAATACCATGAGACTTCACTTCCTAAGGGGTTGTTGCAAACATCCTTTTCTGCAGAAACAGCTGCAGCCTCGCATGCCGAGCATCCCCCTCTCCCTGGCACAGCCACCAGCGCTCACTGGCAGACCAGGATGTGCCATGTATGTCCGACCCCATACACCTTTGCCACCATGGGCAGGGCATTCAAATCCCAGTCCTGCCAGCTGGTCTTTCCCATACCCAAGTCCCAAACCTAAAGAGACAACACCAAAGCTGAAACACACTGAAACACATGAGGAAGGAGCATCAAGATAACTGAGAGGAGAAAAAGGGCTGAGGAGCTGAGAAAGCAGCAGCTTGCAGGGAGAAAGGACCAAGCACGCTATGGGGATGGCTGCTGCCCGTGAGCCTCCCTGCAGGGCTGCTTTCCAAGAAGAAGGAGCCCTAACGTACCACAGTGCCTCTCAGCATCCCCTATGCCATGTCACAATGCACTTCGTGTTGTGGTTGGACACCTGCCCACGTTTGCTACGGAGCCGCTGTTTCCAAACAGGGGCCCCTGGCAAAGCTGCTGGGGCTGGGCCAGCTCGACAGTGACGCAGGCGGCTCAGCCTCTGGCGCAGTGACCTGGCCCCAGGCAAGGATTGGGGCTGGGGAAGGGCAGAGCAACCAGGAGAAGAGACCCAGCTTGACCTCAGGGATCTGCCCTGGACCCAGTTCCATCAACGCCTGCCTGTAGCACCACCCTCCATGGTTGCTTTCCCCCCCAGCACAGTCTTTGGCCTCCCACTGCCTCTACTCTCCCCTTGCACTGCAGATGCACCGGGGCCATTCCCTGGCATTTCTGTCCTTGTCTTCATGTGGTTCAGCCCAGTCTCCTCACTGCTACCAGTGCGCAAACTGGTGCCTGGCAGCACCCGGTGACCTCTTTTCCCAGCACGGGGCTAGGTGGACCTGCCTTGGTAATTGCTGCTTAGTAAGAGATAGTTTATCAGTCTCCTTCTCAGCTCTTTAAGCATTTTGTGCTGAACCATGGAAACAAGCCTGAACGGCAGCAACAGAAGATTCAGCTGCTTCTCATCATTCTCCCCAGCAATTCCTATTCAATTTGGCTCTTATAGATAGAAAAATGCTCCATCTGCTTTGGAAATAGTCATCAAAAAGTCCTTCATGCAGTGAGGGCACCATTCAGCAAGGGCACACATCCGGACACCTCTTTAACCCCCTGTTCTCAGCATCGACACAGCACCGTTTCCCAAGGGCAGAACTCCATCCTGTTCCACCTTCGATGGAGACGAGAACCTGAACAACCTGAGCTGCCTTGTCCAGAGCAGGATCCGGACCACTCACCCCACATGCAGGCAGCGATAGCACCTGGCCCCAGCTTCACTGCTGGGATTTATAGCTCCATAGGCAAGGGCACATCCTTTCCACTCATCCCCCTCATTAGGTCATCACTAATTATCTCATAAGCCTTTCTTCTGCCCTGCTCCACAGGGGACCTTAGCCTGGGGCAGCCAGCAGAAGAGCTGCACTGCACCCAACCTGGAATTTCATTTCTGAAATGGTTGCTTTATCAGAAGCAAAAGCTTTATTTTGTTGGCACCACAATTGCTGAATTTTGTTTCCCCACCACCAGCCTGCAAGAAGCAAATCCAAATTTCCCTCTGAGCCACTGCTGGGCCTGATGGCTCCTCTTTCCTCTGCACAAGCACACCTGATCCTTTCCAGTAAAAAGCACCAGATTTAGGGGCAGCAGAAGAAAGAAAATCAGGAAATTATTTTGATGCTTCAGCTTGCACTTTGCCCAATGCATCAGTGAAAGGAGCATTGAGGCAATGCAACATTTCATCAGCTCTTGTGCCTGCAGCCCAGTGCCCCCCCCCCCCGCTGCAACCTCCCTGGTTGGAAAGCAAGCCGGACCCGTGCTGCAAACTGCCAGACAACAGCTACACCACACAGCCATCCAGTCCTGCTGCATGGTGTCACCTGCATGTTATTTAAACAGCCCCGAGGGAAACCTCCCCACGTTCAATCACAGCAGCTCAGCAGTGCCCATCTCGAGCGGAGGTAAACAGCTGCAGGCTGAGGGCAGAGGCTGTGCGATGCCAGCTGGCCCATCACAGGCTGTCACCTCTGAAGAGCATTAAGCAGGATTTTACAAGAAGTGATGAGCCCTGCAGGAAACAAGGAGCTGTTTTCCTTGGGTGTGTGTAACCGCAGCCACAAAGGAGCAGCTCTGGGCACACTGTACCTGATGAGGGATCCCCTGGGGCGGGGGCTTACATGCCAAACAGCATTGCAAGAAACAACAACAAAAAAAGACCAAAAGCAGACCAAGAAACCCCCCAGGACACACGAGGCTGGCATGAGCCAGAGCTGGGCGGCACCATTCACTTTTCCACCATACTCCTGCCAAAAAGCAGCCGATACCATCGAGCATCATGGCTTTACTCAACTTGCTTGGGACACGGAGGCAGAAAATCCCCTGTCACAGGGGCCGGAGGTACCTCCATGCTCTCTTTAACCACCACTTTCCAGTTGATCTTACTGGGTCTGAAGAGCTACGCTGCAGTCCGGGACCTCGACCCCAGCCTTGGGACAGCATTGCTAATCCATGTTTTCATGCAAGACCAAGCGAAGACCCCGACATGTCGCACTGCAAACATGGTCCCTGGTCCCAGGGACATTTCTGTGTCTGCAGCAATGCTCCTGCCACTAATCCGTAATTCAGAGGGTGCCAGGCTAAGCAGCAGCAGTGGCCACAACTCCCCCCGGCCGCCCCGGCGTTTTGGGGAAGGCACCATTTCACCCGCGGGAGAAGACACTCGCGGGGACAGGGGGGCTTCACAGGACGAAGACAGAGCAATTCAATCCTGTTTGTAAAGGGGGTCGGGGAGGTGGGATATTTGCTCAGGACCTCCCACAGCAAGGCAGATCTCCACCTTTTTTGGGGCAGACCAGAGGCCAGGCAGGGTGGCCTGGTGAGATCCCAGGACACGCAGTAGCCAGGGGTGACCCACTGCCACCACCTCAGACCCAGCTGATGTCACAGTTCCCTTTGTCAATTATTCTATCCAAACCCACTTGGGGTAGGGGGTGGGGCAGCCCCACAGGGTGGGTTTCCCCTGGGGGGGAATGTACTGCTGCCCAGCTCTGCAGGGACGATGGGGTGGGGGCTCCCCAAACCAGGGACCAGGACCATCTAGGAGCAGGGACTCACCCCCCCTATGTTTGCACTGCTCGAATATCACCAGGACCACACAGGTCTGCAAGCACCATCTCCTCTAACACCTCCAGCTTCTCCTCAAGTGAGGAACTGGAGTTGGGAGCAGGAGCAGTGGTGATTGATATGGGCACGAGCAACTGTAAAGCAGGGTTTTCTGGACAAGAGACTCCTATAGCCAAAATCAACACCCATGGCGTAGCCCCCAGGGTGGGGAGAAGACAGGTCCGAGGAGAGGAAGCCTTGCTTTACCCTGACACTGAAATTATTGAGCCAATGCAGAACGGCATCATCATCAGTTGGGAAGTATCCAAAACTCTGTGGCAGCATCTGTTTGACCATGAGCTTCAGGTCCCCCCTGCCAAGGAGTATGCACGGCTCATCACTGAGCCCCCGCTCAGCCCCATCACCCACCGAGAGAAGATGGTGGAGGTAGTGTTCAAGTCATTGGGCTCCCCCGGCCTCTTTGTTGCCCAGCAGCCTGTCCCCTCCACCTACGCCCACGGCAGAACCAGCAGTCTGCCGCACCAGTCCATAAGGGTTACAGCTTGGCACATGCCACCGAGAGGCTAGTCCTGGTGGGGTCATGTCTCTCCTGGTACCTGATGACACTTTTGGGGGACATGGGGTACATGCTCAGCAATGAGATGGCCCATATGGTGGAAGACATCAAGCACAAGTGCTGTTACGTTGCTTCCAACTTTAAGAGCGAGTGCCAGCTCCTGCCAGTCAGCTTCGCCCTGGATTTTCCCCTGCCCGATGGCCAGACCATCAGCTTCAGCAAGGAGAGGTTTCAATGCTGTCCTGGTTCTGGCTGGGACAGAGTTAACTTTCTTCCCAGTAGCCTGGGGGGTGTGCTGTGTTTTGGGTTTGGTATAAAAGGAGCGTTGATGGCCCATTGATGCTTTGGTTGTTGCTGGGTGGTGCTTGCATTTGGGGGGAGGGGGAGGGGTGGAGGGGAGGGGGTGGAGCACAGCTGGGGTGGTGGACCCAGCTGGCCAATGGGGTATTCTATATCATGTGACATTATGCTCAGTATAAAAACTGGGGGGGGGGGCTCGCCCCCCTGTTTGTGACACGCAGTCGGCAGTCGGTGAGCAGTTGCATTGTGCATCGCCTGCTTTGTACATTCTGTTATTGTTGTTGTTCTCATTGTTATTATTACTGTTCTACTTCGTTTTATTTCAATTATTAAACTGTTTTTATCTCAACCCAGGAGTTTTCCTACTTGTGCCCTCCCGATTCTCTCCCCCATCCTACTAGAGGGGGGCTTAGTGAGTAGTTGTGTAGTTAAGATACATCTATTGGTGCTCCTTGGGAATATTGTTTTGGTTTTATCCAAGGTTAGTAAGCAATTTAAGAATGTCATCCAGAGATCTGCCCCAAGGCTGGACAGTTATGAGTGGCAGGGCGAGTGGGATAGCATGGGCAAATGCCTAGGACGGTGGGCACCGCCAGTGATCTGGAACTTCACCCCTGAACAAGTGCAGAATCCTGAAAAATGAGTAGAATATTTGGAAAAAGTCTGCTGTCACCCTGGCCATTCTAGGGAGACACAAATCACTACAACGTGCTGGGGCCTGGCCCACGCCTACCGAGCCCTGTTTAACACCACTCAGAACCCCCAAGGGGAAGAAAAGGTCTCTACAGCTGATGACAAAGCAACAAGCCCTGCGGCTACCCCACCCCCCACAGCAGGCACGGCAGCTACTCCGCCCCCTGCGACAGGGAACCAGCCTGTGCTGGTATCAGTCACCTCTATACAAAAAAGAAAATGCACTAGTAAGGGATGAAAATGAAGCAGGGCCATCACGAGAACAGGAGGAGGAAGAGGCAGAACCCGTAAATGAGATGGTCACCACCTGATCCTATCCCTGCGTGAGCTGCGAGATATGCGAAAAGACTTCAGCCATCGTCCAGGCAAGCACATTGTCACCTGCCTGCTCTGATGCTGGAATAACAGGGCCAGTAGCCTGGAATTAGAGGGTAGGGAAGCCAAGCAGTTGGGATCCCTTTCTAGGGAAGGGGGCATTGACAAAGCGATTGGACAAGGGGCACAAGTCCTCAGCCTCTGGAGGCAACTCCTGTCAGGCGTGAAGGAAAGGTATCCCTTCAAGGAAGATGTTATACGTCACCCAGGCAAGTGGACCACCACGGAGAAAGGTATCCAGTACCTGAGGGAATTAGCTGTGCTGGAAGTGATTTATGATGACCTGAACAACAAGCAGTTACCCAAAGACCCAGATGAAGTCAAATGCACCCGACCCATGTGGCGGAAGTTTGTACGGAGCACACCAGCGTCACATGCAAACTCATTGACAGTAATGACCTGGAGGGATGGAGAGGAACAAACAGTGGATGAACTGGCTGGCCAGCTCCAGCAGTATGAAGAAAGTCTCTTCCTCCCTACGGGCCTGTGTCTCTGCTGTGGAGAAACTGTCTCGGGAGGTCCAGCAACTCAAAGAGGATATGTCTTATTCTCCACCTGCACGGGCCAGTGTCTCAGCCATTAGGAGCAAACGTCCCTCTGCTCAAGAGAGGAGATATCGTGGGTACACACCCCAGGGCACCCTGTGATTTTACCTGCATGACCACGGAGAGGACATGAGGAAGTGGGATGGAAAACCTACCTCAGCCCTACAGGCATGGGTACATGAGTTGCAAGGAAAAACAACCACAAAAGGGGTTCTTCCAGGAAAACTGCTGCTCCAGTCTCCAGTGAGCAGTTTCCCAGAGAGAGTAGAAGGGCTGATTCCACTTCTGACCTTAATAAAGGGACTTCTGATTTGTACTTACAAGAAGTGGATAGCGAATATGATGACCAAGACTAGAGGGGCCTTGCCTCCAGCCAGGTGGAGGAAAGGGACAACCGGGTTTACTGGACTGTGTGGATTCGATGGCCTGGCACATCAGACCCACAGAAGTATAAGGCTCTTGTAGACACCGGTGCACAGGGTACCCTGATGCCATCAAGTTATAAAGGGGCAGAACCCATTTGTATTTCTGGAGTGACAGGAGGATCCCAAGAGTTAACTGTATTGGAGGCCGAAGTGAGCCTAACTGGGAATGAGTGGCAGAAACACCCCATTGTGACTGGCCCAGAGGCTCTGTGCATCCTTGGCATAGACTACCTCAGGAGAGGGTATTTCAAGGACCCAAAAGGGTACCGGTGGGCTTTTGGTATAGCTGCCCTGGAGACGGAGGAAATTAAGCAGCTGTCCACCTTGCCCGGTCTCTCAGAGGATCCTTCTGTTGTGGGGTTGTTGAAAGTCAAAAAGAACAACAGGTACCAATCGCTACCACAACAGCACACTGGCGGCAATATCGCACCAACCGAGACTCCCTGCTTCCCATCCATAAGCTGATTCATTGACTGGAGAGCCAAGGAGTGATCAGCAAGACTCGCTCACCCTTTAACAGTCCCATATGGCCAGTGCGAAAGTCCAATGGAGAGTGGAGACTAACAGTAGACTATCATGGCTTGAACAAAGTCACGCCGCCACTGAGCGCTGCCGTGCCGGACATGCTAGAACTTCAATACGAACTGGACCTGACTACTGATCTTGAGCCCTTGCGGTATCACAGTTTGCTCAGTAATGCGCCACCCTAGATATTGCCAGGGAGCAGTCTGCTGCACCTTTTCTGGGGCAACTATCAAGCCGTTACGCTGGAGGCTTGTTACGACAACCTCCATGGCCCCTCGTATCATGGCCTCAGAGGGGGTTGCTACAAGGATATCATCCATATAATGATAAATTACGACTTCAGGCAATTGGGCACGGGCTGGACTAAGGGCCCGAGCCACGAACCATTGACATATGGTGGGACTATTTTTCATGCCTTGCGGGAGCACCGTCCAATGGTACTGTTGACTCGGCTGGGCTACATTGGTCGCGGGTACAGTAAAAACAAACCTCGGCGCGTCATCTGGGTGTAGCGGAATGGTAAAAAAACAGTCCTTAAGGTCTATTATAGTCATGTGCCAGTTCATAGATATCATGGTTGGTGAAGGGAGGCCTGGCTATAGAGCTCCCATGTCCTCTATAGCCTCATTTATACGTCTTAGATCGTGAAGGAGCCTCCACTTTCCTGATTTCTTCTGGATGACAAAAACTGGTGAGTTCCATGGGCTTGTGGATGGCACAATGTGCCCAGCGCACAGCTGCTCAGCAACAAGGTCCTGCAAGTGATGCAGCTTATCCGTGGGGAGGGGCCACTGATCCACCCATATAGGCTTTTTACAGGACCATTGCAACTTCAGGGTGTGCTGCCGATCAGTAGCCCCTAGGATGAATTTGTCCCCAGCATGATTCCTCATTGTGACAAACAGTCTCGTCCCCACAGCGTGAGAGGGGCCGGAAGAATGAACGGTCGGACATTGGCCCGCCGACCCTCCGGTCCCTCGATTTGAATTAATTGAACACTCTGCAGTGGTGCTGTTTGCCCTCTGATACCTGTAAGGGCAATCGGGACCTGTTTCGTCGGCCATTGAGCTGGCCAGTGTAACTGCGCAATGACTGCCACGTCAGCTCCGGTATCAATAAGGCCGCTGATGCACACAGACTGCTGAGGGCCACCGCCTGACAGGCAGCAAGTCAGCTGCGGTCGCCCCGCAGCGACAGGCTGCGCCCACCAGAGTTGTGGCGTGCCGGTGGAACCAAAACCTTCACCCTTCCGTTCCTGAGGCTCCGCCGCAGGAGGGACAGCTTGAAAGTAGACGAGCTGTGCTATTCGTGCTCCTGCCGGCACGTAACAGGGCGGAGTAGGCGTCCACAACATGATTTTAATTTCTTCTGTATAGTCTGCATCAATAACCCCCGGGAGAACAAACAAGCCCTGTAACGTGGCGGATGAACGTCGCAGTAAGAGTGCGCTGTAACCGCCACCTAGCGGCCCCCGCGCTCCGGCGGGGACCGCTTGAACAGCCGTAGAAGTCAGGTTCACTGGGTGGGAGGGGGCCAAGTCCACGCTGGCACTTCCCCATGTTCGGGCGGATAATTCGGAGGCACGGATGCCAGCAGGGGGCTGGAGGCAGTTTCCATCATCGCATGGGGGGCTACTTGTATCATCACGCGGCCCCTCCCCGCGCTCCTGCAACCGTTTCCCTGGATAGGCTGACCGTCTTTATCATACCGCGACCGGCATTGATTTGCAACGTGCCAGCCCTTCCTACATTTTGGACACGTTCCCAGTTGTGAGTCAGCCAGTTCCCGCCTCCGCCTGCCTGCCTGCGGGCACTGTCTCTTAAAGTGACCGGGATGGCCACAGGTGAAGCACGTCTGTTGGCTAAACTTAAAGTTTGCAAAAGCAGTAGCCATCGCCACAGCCAGGTGCTCTGTGGTCCCCACACAGTTGCATTCCTCTATCATTTCAACTACCGTAGGGTTTTTTAACGGACGGAGCACCTTCTGGCAATCTGCATTAGCATTTTCAATCATCAATTTTTGTAATAATATTTTCCACGCTTCCTCATTCTCTACTTGTTTGTCCAAAGCATCTTTTAATGTCTCGATAAATTTCATATACGGTTCCTGCGGTCCCTACCTAATATTAGTAAACGAGCGTTGGGGCTTCCCTACATCGGGGACCTTCATAAATGCTAGGTAGGCAAGATTCTTTGAATCATTTAGGGCTTCCATTGGGAGTTGTGCCTGGACATGGGCAGTGGCATATCGACCCTCTCCTACCAATGCGTCAACTCCCAAGAATCTCACTGGATCTGTCACGAGATGCTCCAAATATTCCAGTGCTTTTGCCTCACAGAGTCGCCGCCACTCCCCATTCCAGAGCATAAACTGAGCAGAGGAGAGCAACAATTGCGCCAGCGGGCGCAATCAAGCGGGCATAACGTATAACTCCTCATGACCAACCCTAGCATGTTCGCAGAGTAAGGGGCACTGAGGCCAAATTCAATCACTCCCCTTCTCAACTCCTTCACTACTTGGAAACTCAGAGCTTCCCACCGGGGCCTTTGATGAGCTTCATAAATCACCAGGAACACCCAGACCTCACGGAGCTTAGCCGCGAGGTCAGAGTCCCCTTCTTTCTCTGCCTCCCTTTGAATCCCCTTCCACACATCATGCACATGCGGGGGATATAAATCCGGCTCTTTCTCTGGGTCGACCAGTGCCGGATCAAATGGATTGGGATCATCACTGCCGCTACCCTGCTCCCCGCAGGCAGCCACCGCTCCAGCCTCAGTGGCCAGGGGCGCAGAAGGCCCTTTGGCCACAGATGCATTCCCTCCTGAGTTTTCACCTCTCAGCTTGTCTTTAGTACTGACATGCTTTTTTAGGGTCTCATTCAGAGTCCTCCAAGGCGCTAGCAGTCCTGCAGCCACCGAGTCCGAACAAGTGGCAGCATCCCAAAGCTGGGTGCCTGCTTCATTCCAAATTTTTGGATCATAAATGTTAGTAGAATAGAATCCCTTAACGGCGGTTGTCACTCACTGCAGGAGTCGTCTCAAGTCCCCATTATCCATGGTTACTTGATATTTTTTCAGGATCAATTCCATGGTCCTGCAAACAGTTTTTTCCTTCTTTGTCATGTTTAAACCCATGACTACCGCCCCCCGCTGCTCACCTCTGTTCTGCAGAGACGATTCGATGTCACTATCCTGTTTCCTTTCAACAGCTTTTCTCCCGTTTCCTTTCAACGGCTTTCTTCCTGTCTCTTTTCAACGGCTTTTTTTCCTGTTTCTTTTCAACAATTTTGTTCCTGTTTCTTTTCAACAGCTTCTATCCCGTTTCCTTCCAATGGCTTTTTTCCTGTTCTTTTTCAATGGCTTTGGCAGTTCAGTGGGGCTCGCCAACGGATTGGCAATTGTCGACTTTATGGCCCTTCAGACAGAATGTCCCAGTCCCTGTTCGGGCGCCATTTGTGGCAAACAAGGACACGGACTCCGTCTGAGAGGGCACGAAGACGAAGACAAAAAAAAAACCTTTTTTATACAGCACAAGCGCCTTTTTATACCTCACATTATGCCACATATACACTTCAAAGAATTCCCTAGTACATCCCCTAATCAAAGGTCATCTCAACATTCTTCCGCTAATTTCCTTATCTTTGTCACGCTCTCAGAACCGTTAACTGCCACCTCTTATCTGCCTTTTTCCCACGGCTTCTTTCACTTCCCATCTTCCCATGGCTTCTTGTTTAGCAACGCTATGATACTGCTTGTACTCTCAGACATTGATTCCTCCACACCCAGCACCCCGACATACCCAGCACCCAGACATGCCCAGTGCCCAACGCACCAGAACACAGCAAACCAGCCCCCAATAAACCCAATGATCAGCACATAGCACCTGGACATGCCCAGCACCTGCAGCACTCAGCACCCCAAACACCCACCATACAGCACCACCACAGGTCTCACACCCAGCACCCCCAGTGCTCGGAAATCAGCATACCCAACACTCAGCATCCAGCACCCCTCACCCCCCAGCACCCAGTGCCCTGCACCTGGCCAGCACCCAGACATGCTCAGCACCCAGCAACACAGGGGCAAAGAACCCAGCACCCCCAGCACCCAGAAACCTTCCATCCCAGCGTCCAGCACCACCACCACCCAGCACAGGGACATGCCCAGCACCCAGCACACCCAAAGACCATCACCCCTAGCGCCATGCACCCAGCACCGCCATTGCCTAGCACCCGGAAATGCCCAGCACTCAGACATGCCTAACAGGCAGCTTCCCTGCTCCCCATCGCCCAGAACCTCCAGTGCCCATCACCCAGCACCCGGACATGCCCAGCACCCACCACACAGCACCCACACTGCCCAACACACAGCACCCACACATACCCAGCACAACCAGGGGCCAGCACACAGCACACGCACATGCCTAGAAACAAGCACCCCCAGAGCACAGCACCCAGCAACCCCAGAGCACAGGCCCAGCACCGGATATGCCCAGCACCTCCAACACCAAGAGATACCCTGCACTCAGTTATGCATAGTACCCAGTAATACCAGGGCCCAGCACCCCCAGTACCTAACCCCCAGCAACCCCACCGTCCAACACCCACCACCCGGACATGCCCTGCACACAGCACCCCCACCCGCAGTGCCCAGAACTCAGCACCCACACATGTCCAGCACCCAAACATGCGCAGGACCCAACACACCAGAACGCAGGAAACCAGCAACCAACATCCCCAGGGATCAGGACATAGAACCCGGACATACCCAGCACCCAGCACCTGCAGCACTCAGCACCCAGCACCCCCAGTGCCCGGAAACCAGCACACCAAACACCTGACATCCAGCACCTCCACAGGTCTCATACCCACCACCCCCATTGCCCAGAAACGAGCGTACCCAACAACCAGCATCCAGCCCTCCCACCACACAGCAGCCCCAGGGCCCACCACCCAGCACCCTCACTGTCCACCACCCAGAACCCCAAGTGCCAAGCACACAGCATCCAAACATGCCCAACATCTGGACATGCCCAGCATCCACAAAACTCAGCACGCGGTCATGACCAGCAACTGAAATGCCCACAGCCAGCAACTCTAGCTCTCAGCAGCCACCACCCCCAGTGCCCAGCACCCGGTCATGCCAAGCACCTGGACATGCCCGGCACCCAACACCCCAGTGCCCAGCACACAATACGCCCAGCTCCCAGTAACCCCAGCACCCAGCAGCAAGACATACCCTGCACCCGCTTATGCATCGTACCCAGCACTCCCAGGGCCCAGCAACCAGCAACCCCAGGACCTAGACGCCAGCAACCGCACCGGCCAGCACCCAGCAACCCGAGTGCCCAGCCCCCAGCAACCTCAGGGCCCAGCCCCCAGCACCCGCACATTCCCAGCACGCAGCAACCCCACTGCCCAACACCCACCCTCCGGACATGCCCAGCACACAGCACCCCCAGGGACCACCACCCCCAGCGCCCAGTACCCAGCACCTGGACATGCCCAGCACCCAAACATGCCCAGCACGCTACACACCAGAACACAGCAAACCAGCCCCCAACATCCCCAGTGATCAGCACGTAGCACCCGGACATGCCCAGCACCCAGCACGCCCAGCGCCCTGCACCCAGTACACCAAACACCCACCACCATACAGGTCTCGCAGCCAGCACCTCCCCAGTGCCCAGAAACCAGCATACCCAACACCCCCACAGCCCAAGAACCCATTTACCCAGCATAAAGACATGCCCAGCACTCGAACATACACAGCACCCCCAGGGCCCAGCATTAACTCCCGGACAGGCGCACAACCCAGCACCCCAACCGCCAACAAACAGCACCTGGACATGCCCACCACTCAGCAGCCCCAGTGCCCAGCATCCAGCACTGCAACAGCCAGCAACCCAGCGTCCAGCACCCTCACCGCCGACCACCCAGAACCCCAAGTGCCGAACACACAGCATCCGCACATGCCCAGCACCTGGACACGCCCAGCACTTGGTCATGTCCAGCAACTGAAATGCCCACAGCCAGCACCCCTAGCTCCCAGCAGCCAGTACCCGCAGTGCCCAGCATCAGTCATGCCAAGGACGAGGACATGCCCAGCACCCAACACCCCAGTGGCCAACACCCAATACCCCCAGCACCCAGCAGCAAGACATACCCTGCACCCGCTTATGCATAGTACCCAGCACTCCCAGGGCCCAGCAACCAGCACCCACAGGACTTAGCACCCAGCAACCCCAGTGCCCAGCACCCAATACCCCCAGCTCCCAGTAGCCCCAGAACCCACCATCCAGCAGCAAGACATACCCTGCACCCGCTTATGCATAGTACCCAGCACTCCCAGCCCCCAGCAGTCGCGCCGCCCAGCACCCAGCAACCCCAGTGCACAGCACCCACTAACCCCAGTGCCCAGCATCCCCAGCGCACAGCATCCGGCATATGGGCATACCCAGCACACGGACATACCCACTAGCCAGCACCCCTAGTGCCCAGCACCCAAAACTCCCTCCATCCATCACCCAGACATGCCCAGTGCTCAGCGCCCCCAACAGCCAGGATCAGAAAATGCCCAGCAACAAGCACTCCCATGCCTACCACCGCCAGTGCCCAATAACCAGCACACAGACAATGCCCACCAGCCAACATCCAGAACCCAGCGCCAAGCACTCAGTACACAGGCATGCCCAGCACCCTGATATGCATAGTCCCCAGCACCCCCACTGCCCAGCAGTCCCAGTGCCCCGGACCCATCACTTGGACATGCTCAGCACCCAGAGATGTCCAGCACCCCGCATGCCCAGTCCCTGGAACCCAGTACCCCCAATGACCAGCACCCAGCGCAGCCAGTGCCCAGCACTGCCTGTAGCCAGCATCCACCACCCAGGCATGATCATCGCCTGCCCATTCCCAGCACCAAATCCTCCCAGTGCCCAGCACAGGGACATGGCGAGCACCCAGATATGCCCAACACCCAGCAACCGCAGCACCCAGACCTGTCCAGAACCCACTCCACTCAGGGCCTAGCACACAGTACCCCCACGACCCAGCACCGACACATGCCCAGCACCAAGCACTGCCAAAGATCCCAAGGGGTGCTAGGTGTGCTGGATGTTGCGCATTTGCGGTGCTGGAGATGGCTGGGTGCTGGGCAGCTGAGAAGGGGCTGTAAAGGGAAGGTGAGCACTGCGAACATATTTCAGTCCTGGCAAAACGTGTGTGGGAGCTCGACGGGGCGCTTGTCTGCTTTGCAGTTGGGCTGCGGCAAGGTTGACGGTTGAGTGCTACGGCAAGCGCCTAGCCCCGGTGGTGGTGGACACCTCAAAGGGCTGCCGGGGCAGGCGAGTGCAACGAACGCCAGTCATCTTGGTTCCCTCTGTGTTGGAGCGCCATCTGGTGGGTAGACGTTTCAGAGCCTGGCTCTGCTGAAGGTAAGATGTAGGTTGATGTTTAGGTGGGAGACCAAAGAGAAGGGAGCAGGGGTTGGTGGGGCTGAGGAGGGGCTGACAAGAGATCGTGAGGGCCAGCATCAGCCTTCATTCCTGGCCACGTCTGCCCCAGAGCCCCATGTGGTGGGTGGCCGCTTCGGAGCTTGGCCCTGATGAGGAGAAGGGATATGTCGAGGATAACTGGGGGAACAGACACAGAGCGCCGGTGTTGGTAGGGCTGCCTAGGGACTGCAAACGGAAGGCGAGGTCCAGCATCAGCCTTGATTCCTGGCTACCTCAGTGCCAAGCCCCATGTCTAGCGTGGCCACTTCGGAGCTTGGCCCTGATGAAGGTAAGGGCTAGGTTGAGGTTAGGTGGGAGAACAGGCACAGAACCACGGTGTTGGTGGGGGTGAGAAGGAGCTGCCAAGAGATCGTGAGGGCCAGCATCAACCTTGGTTCCTGGCTACTTCAGTGCCTGAGCCCCATGTCGAGGGTGGCCTCTTCGGAGCTTGGCCGTGAGGTCTAGCATCAGCCTTGGTTCCTGGCTACTTCAGTGCCAAGCCCCATGTGGCCGGTGGCCACTTCGGAGCTTGGCACTGATGAGGGTCTGGACTAGGTTGAGGTTAGGAGGGAGAACAGACAGAGAGCCACGGTGTTGGTGGGGCTGCCAAGGAAGGTGAGGGCCAGCATCAACCTTGATTCTTGGCTACCTCAGTGCCAAGATCCACGTGGAGAGAGGTCGCTTCGGAGCTTGTCTCCGATGAGGGTCAGGGATAGGTCGATGTTAGGTGCTAGGAGAGACACAGAGCCCCGGTGTTGGTGGGCCTGAGAAGGAGCTGCCAAGAGCCCGTGAGGGCCAGCCTCAGCCTTGCTTCCTGCCTACTTCAGTGCCAAGCCCCATGTGGTCAGTGGCCACTTCAGAGCTTGGCCCTGATGAGAGTCAGGGCTAGATTGAGGTTAGGTGGGAGAACAGGCAGAGAGCCCCGGTGTTGGTGGGCTTGCCTAGCGACTGCAAATGGAAGGTGAGGGCCAGCACCACCCTTGATTCATGGCTATCTCAGTGCCAAGCCCCATGTGGAGCGTGGCCGCTGCGGCGCTTTGCCCTGATGAGGGTAAGGGATATGTCGAGGCTAAGTGGGAGAACAGATACAGAGACCCGGTACTGGTGGGGCTGAGAAGGGGCTGCAAAGAGATCGTGAGGGCCAGCATCAACCTTGATTCCAGGCTACTTCAGTACCTAAGCCCCACGTGGGGAGTGGTCGCTTCGGAGCTTGGCTCCGATGAGGGTAAGGGATATGTTGAGGATAAGGTGGAGAACAGAGACAGAGCCCCGGTTTTGGTGGGGCTACCAAGGGAAGGTGAGGGCTAGCATCAAGATGCATTTCTGCTTACCTTAGTGCCAAGCTCCACGTGGAGGGTGGCCGCTTCGGAGCTTGGCCCTGATGAGGGTCTGGGCTAGGTTGAGGTTAGGTGGGAGAACAGGCACAGAGCCCCGCCATTGGTGGTGCTGAGAAGGGGCTGCCAAGGGACCGTGAGGACCAGCATCTACCTTGATTCTTGGCTGCCTCAGTGCCTAAGCCCCACATGAAGAGTGGTCGCTTCGGAGCTTGGCTCCGATGAAAGTAAGGGATAGGTCGCTGTTAGGTGCGAGCACAGACACAGAGCCCCGGTATTGGTGGGGCCGACAAGAGACCGTGAGGGCCAGCATCAACCTTGGTTCCTGGCTACTTCAGTGCCAAGCCCCATGTCGAGGGTGGCCGCTTTGGAGGTGGCCCTGGTGAGGGTCAGGCCTAGGTTCATGTCAGGCAAGAGAACAGACAGAGAGCCCCAGTGTTGGTGGGGCTGCCAAGGAAGGTGAGGGCCAGCATCAACCTTGATTCTTGGCTACTTCAGTGCCAAGATCCACGTGGAGAGAGGTCGCTTCGGAGCTTGTCTCTGATGAGGGTCAGGGATAGGTCGATGTTAGGTGCTAGGAGAGACACAGAGCCCCGGTGTTGGTGGGCCTGAGAAGGAGCTGCCAAGAGCCCGTGAGGGCCAGCCTCGTCCTTGATTCCTGCCTACTTCAGTGCCAAGCCCCATGTGGTCGGTGGCCACTTCGGAGCTTGGCCCTGATGAGGGTCAGGGCTAGGTTGAGGTTAGGTGGGAGAACAGGCACAGAGCCCCGGTGTTGGTGGGCTTGCCTAGGGACTGCAAATGGAAGGTGAGGGCCAGCACCACCCTTGGTTCCTGGCTACTTCAGTGCCTAGCTCCATGTGGAGTGTGGCCGCTGCGGCGCTTTGCCCTGATGAGGGTAAGGGATATGTCGAGGCTAAGTGGGAGAACAGATACAGAGACCCGGTACTGGTGGGGCTGAGAAGGGGCTGCAAAGAGATCGTGAGGGCCAGCATCAACCTTGATTCCAGGCTACTTCAGTACCTAAGCCCCACGTGGGGAGTGGTCTCTTCGGAGCTTGGCTCCGATGAGGGTAAGGGATAGGTCGCTGTTAGGTGCGAGCAGAGATACAGTGCCATGGTGTTGATGGGGCTGAGAACTGGCTTCCAAGAGATCGTGAGGACCACCATCGTCCTTGATTCCTGGCTATTTCTGTGCCTGAGCCGGCAGAGGTGGGTGGCCGTTTCGGAGCTTGCCTCTGAGGAGGATAAGGGATAGTTTGAGGTTCTGCGTAGATAACGAGATCCTTCTGCATTAGTTAACGCCACCCACCACATGGACCCACCACGGGACCCTTCCCGGTCCTACCACCCCTCTCCCTTGTTCTCAAACCTAAATATCAACCTTTGCCTTACCATCTCTCGAGCCCATTTCGTAAACGGCTTCCCACCAGAGGGCGCTCCAACACAGAAAGAACCAGGATTGAAAGCTGTTTCTGGCTCTTGCCTTTCGTGGCAGCCCTTTCCAAGGGAGCTGCTCTCGCTCTACCACCCAACCAGCAACCTTACCACAGCCCAACTGCAAAGCAGTCGATCCCCTCTTCGGGCTCCCATAAACTAACAGGCAGGACTGAAAGATGTTGGTGGCTCTCACCTTCCCTTGATAGACCCTTCTCAGCTGCCCAACACCCAGCCAGCTCCAGCACCCCAAATGTGCCATATCCACCACACCTAGCACTCCTTGCTACACATTGGTGGTGCCTGGTGCTAGGCATGTTCCGTTGCTGAGTCGTGGGTTGTTGGGCACTGCGGGGACTGGCTTCTTGTCATGTCCTCGTGCTGGGGATGCTGGGTGCTGTGTGCTGGGCTCCGGGGCTGCTGGGTGCTGTGTGCTGGGCTCCGGGGCTGCTGGGCATGTCGAGGTGCTGTGCATTGGCGGTGCGTGTGCTGGGTTGTGTGCATGTGTGGGAATCAGTGCTGGGCCATGGGAGTGCTGGGCCCTGGCAGTGCTGGGTGGAGGGTATGATGGGTGCATGTGTTGGTTTAACCCCAGCCAGCAAATAAACCCCACGCAGCCACTGGCTCACCTCCCCCCCCCACCCCGTGGGATTGGGGAGAGAATCGGGAGGGCACAAGTACGAAAACTCCCAGGTTGAGATAAAAACAGTTTAATGATTGAAATAAAACGAAGTAGAACAGTAATAATAACAATGAGAACAACAACAACAACAGACGATACAAAGCAGGCAATGCAGAATGCAACTACTCACCGCTGTCGACCGTGTGTCGCGAACGGGGGGGGGGGAGAGACCCCCTCCCCCGCCCCCTCCCATTTTTTATACTGAGCAGGATGTCACATGCTATAGAATACCCCATTGGCCAGCTGGGTCAACTACGCTGGCTGTGCTCCCCATCCCCCCGCCCCCCCAACTCCCCCCGAGCTTCCTGTGGGAGGCCGAAAAGAGAAAACAAAAGTCTCCCGGTGGAAGCACCGCCCAGCAACAGCCAAAGTATTAAGGGGGCCATCAACGCTCCTCTCACACCAAACCCAAAAGCCAGCACACTCCCCCAAGCTACTGGGAAGAAAGTTAACTCTGTCCCAGCCGGAAGCAGGACAGTGCAGTGCACTGGAGTTCTGAGTGCTGGGTCCTAGGGGTACTGTGTATGTTCGGGTGCTGGGCATATCTGCGTGCGGGTAGTGGGCAGTTGGGGTGATGGTGGTACTGGATGCTGGGCATTGGGTATGCTGGTTTCTGGGCACTGGGGGTGGTGGGTGCTGAGCGCAGCGTGTGCTGGGTGCTATGTGCAGATCACTGGGGATGGTGGGGGCTGGTTTGCTGCTTTCTGGTGTGTTGGGCGCTGGGCATGTTTGGGTGCTGGGCATGTCTGGGTGCTGGGCACGTCTGGGTGCTGGGCACGGGCAGTGGGGGTGCTGGGTACGTCCGGGTGGTGGGTATTGGGCGGTGGGAGTGCTGGGTGCTAAGTACTGGGGATGCTGGGCCCTGGCATTGCTTGGTACTATGCATAACTGAGTGCAGGGTATGTCTTGGTGCTGGCCATATCCGGTGCTGGCCATATCCGGTGCTAGGTGTGTGCTCTGGGTTTGCTGGGTGCTGTGCTGTGAGGGTGCTGGATTCCTGGCATGTGCGTGTGCTGTGCCCTGGTTGTGCTGGGTATGTGTGGGTGCTGGGTGTTGGGCAGTATGGGTGCTGTGTGGTGGGCGCTGAGCATGTCCCGGTGCTGGGTGATGGGCACTGGAGGTCCTGGGCGATGGGGAGCAGGGAAGCTGCCTGGTAGGAATGTCTCAGTGCTGGGCATATCCGGGTGCTTGGTACTGCGCACCGGTGGTGGTGGTACTGGGTGCTGGGCATGTCCCGGTGCTAGGCAATGGCGGTGCTGGGTGCTTGGCGCTGGGCGTGATAGTCTTTGGGTGTGCTGGGTGGTGGGGGTGCTGGGCATGTGCGGGTGTTGGTTGCTGGGCCCTGGGTGTACTGAGTGCTGGACACTGGGGTGGTTGGTTTCTGGGCACTGGGGCTTCTGGGTTGTGTGCACTGGGGTTGCTGGGTGCTGGGCATGTCTGGGTGCTGGGCAATGGCTGGCTGCTGGGTTCTGGGCCCTGAGGTTGCTGGGTGCTGGGCACCGGCCTTGCTGGGTGCTGGCTGGTGTGGGTGCTGGGGGCTAAGTGCTGGTTGCTGGGCCCTGGGAGTGCTGGGTATTATGCATAAGCAGGTGCAGGGTATCTCTTGCTGCTTGATGCTGGGGCTAGTGGGTGCTGGGCACTGGGGCGGCTGGGCATGTCCAGGGGCTGTGTGTTGGTGCTGGGTGTGCTAGGTTGTGCGCATGTCTGGGAATGAGTGCTGGGCCGTGGGGGTGCTGGGTGGAGGGTATGATGGGTGCATGTCATGGTTTAACCTGGCATGTGTGTGTGCTGGGCCCTGGTTGTGCTGGGTATGTGTGGGTGCTGGGTATTGGGCAGTGTGGGTGCTGTGTGGCGGGGCCTGGGCATGTCCAGGTGCTGGGCGGTCGGGGTGCTGGGCGGTCGCGATGCTGGGCGGTGGGCAGCAGGGAAGCTGCCTGCTGGGCACATCTGGGTGCTGGGCATGTCCAGGTGCTGGGCAGTGGTAGTGCTGGGTGCGTGGTGCTGGGGGTGGTGGTCCCTGGTGGTGCTGCATGCTGGGCATGTCCGGGTGCTGGGTGGTTGGAGTGTTGGGTGCATGCGAATGTTGGTTTCTGAGCCCTGGGAGTGCTGGGCGCTGGGGCTGTTGGTTTCTGGGCACTGGGGCTTCTGGATTGTGTGCACTGGGGTTGCTGGGTGCTGGGCATGTCTGGGTGCTGGGCAATGGCTGGCTGCTGGGTTCTGGGCCCTGAGGTTCCTGGGTACCAGCCTTACTGGGTGCTGGTTGGTGTGGGTGCTGGAGGCTAAGTACTCGGGGTGCTGGTTGCTGGGCCCTGGGAGTGCTGGGTACCATGCGTAAGCGGGTGCAGGGTATCTCTTGCTGCTGGGTGCTGGGGATGCTGGGTGCTGGCACTGGGGCTGCTGGGTGCTGGGCATCTCCAGGGGCTGTGTGTTGGTGCTGGGTGTGCTAGGTTGTGCACATGTCTGAAAATGAGTGCTGGGCCATGGGGGTGCTGGGTGGAGGGTACGATGGGTGCATTTCGTGGTTTAACCCCAGCCAGCAAATAAACCCCACGCAGCCGCTGGCTCTCCTCCCCCCCCACTCCGTGGGATGGGGGAGAGAATCGGGAGGGCACAAGTACGAAAACTCCCAGGTTGAGATAAAAACAGTTTAATGATTGAAATAAAACGAAGTAGAACAGTAATAATAACAATGAGACCAACAACAACAACAGACAATACAAAGCAGGCAATGCAGAATGCAACTGCTCACCGCTGCCCACCGCGTGTCATGAACTGGGGCGGGGCGGGGGGGAGAGTCGTTTCCTCCCCCCGACCCTCCCATTTTTTATACTGAGCAGGATGTCACATGCTATAGAATACCCCATTGGCCAGCTAGGTCAACTACCCCGGCTGTGCTCCCCACCCCCCCTTCCGCCTCCCCCCCCCCCCCGAGCTTCCTGTGGGAGGCCGAAAAGAGAAAACAAAAGTCTCCCGGTGCAAGCACCGCCCAGCAACAGCCAAAGCATTAAGGGGCCATCAACGCTCCTCTCACACCAAACCCAAAAGCCAGCACACCCCCCAAGCTACTGGGAAGAAAGTTAACTCTGTCCCAGCTGGAAGCAGGACAGTGCTGAGTGCTGTGTCTGTCCGGGTGCTGGGCATGTCTGGGTGCGGGGTACTGCGCACTGGGGGTGCTGGGTGTGAGGCGTGTGGGGGTGCTGGATGGTGGGTGTTTGGTGTGCTGAGTACAGAGCACTGGGGATGGTGGCTGCTGAGCGCTGTGGGTACTATGCGTAAGCGGGTGCAGGGTATCTCTTGCTGCTGGGTGCTGGGGCTGCTGGGTGCTGGGGCTGCTGGGTGCTGGGGCTACTGGGTGCTGGGGATATTGTGTGCTGGGCACAGGCGTGCTTGGTACTGGGCATGTCTAGGTGCTTGGCATGACCGGGTGCTGGGCGCTGGGGATGCTGGTTGCTGTGGTGCTGGCTGCTGGGCCCTGGGGGTGCTGGGTGCTGAGCGCTGCGGGTGCTGGGCATTCCGGGTGCTATGTGCTGATCACTGGCGATGTTGGGGGCTGGTTTGCTGGGATCTGGGCAGTGGTGTGTTGAGTGCTGGGCATGTTTGGGTGCTGGGCATTTCTGGGTGCTGCATACTGGGCACTGGCGGTGTGGGGTGGTGGGGGTGCTGTGTGCTTGGCATGTCCGGGTGGTGGGTGTTGGGCAGTGGCAGTGTTGGGTTCTAGGTACTGGGGTGCTGGGCCCGGTATTGCTAGGTACTCTGCATAACTGAGTGCAGGGTATGTCTTGGTGCTGGATGCCTGGTGCTGGAGCTACTGGGTGCTGGGTTGTGGGCATATGCAGTGCTTCATGCTGGGCATATGCGGTGCTGGGTGGCTGTGCTGGGGTTGCTGGGTGCAGTGCTCTAGGGATGCTGGATTCCTGGCACGTGCGTGGGCTGTGTGCTGGGCCCTGGTTGTGCCGGGTATGTGTGGGTGCTGGGTGTTGGGCAGTGTGGGTGCTGTGTGGTGGGCCCTGGATACGACCGGGTGCAGGGTGCTGAGCACCGGGGTGTTGGGTTCTTGGCACGACTGGGTGCTGAGTGCTAGGCACTGGGGTTGGTGGCTGCTGGGAGCTAGAGGTGCTGGCTGTGGGCATTTCCAGTTCCTCGTCATGACCGGGTGCTGGGTCTTGTGGGTGTTGGGTGTGCCCCGGTGCTGGGCATGTCCGGATGCTGTGTGCTCGGCACTTGTTGTTCTGGGTGGTGGGCAGTGAGGGTGCTGGGCGCTGGAGATGCTGGGCAATGCGGTGCTGGGCAGTGGGGCTGCTGGGTGCTGGGCATGTCCAGGGGCTGTGTGTTGGCGGTGGGTGTGCTAGGTTGTGCGCATGTCTGGGAATGAGTGCTGGGCCATGGGGGTGCTGGGTGGAGGGTATGATGGGTGCATGTCGTGGTTTAACCCCAGCCTGCAAAAAAAACCCACGCAGCCGCTGGCTCTCCTCCCCCCCCACTCCGTGGGATGGGGGAGAGAATCGGGAGGGCACAAGTAGGAAAACTCCCAGGTTGAGATAAAAACAGTTTAATGGTTGAAATAAAACGAAGTAGAACAGTAATAATAACAATGAGAGCAACAACAACAACAGACGATACAAAGCAGGCAATGCAGAATGCAACTGCTCACCGCTGCCCACCGCGTGTCATGAACTGGGGGGGGTGTGTGTGTGTCGTTTCCCCTCCCCCCCCCTCCCATTTTTTATACTGAGCAGGATGTCACATGCTATAGAATACCCCATTGGCCAGCTAGGTCAACTACGCCGGCTGTGCTCCCCACCCCCGCCCCCCCCCCATCCCGAGCTTCCTGTGGGAGGCCGAAACGAGAGAACAAAAGTCTCCCGGTGGAAGCACCCCCCAGCAACAGCCAAAGCATTAAGGGGCCATCAACGCTCCTCTCACACCAAACCCAAAAGCCAGCACACCCCCCAAGCTACTGGGAAGAAAGTTAACTCTGTCCCAGCCGGAAGCAGGACAGTGCTGAGTGCTGTGTATGTCCGGGTGCTGGGCATGTCTGGGTGCGGGGTACTGGGCACTGGGGGTGCTGGGTGGTGGGGGAGCTGGATGGTGGGTGTTTGGTGTGCTGAGTACAGAGCACTGGGGGTGCTGGGTGTGAGACGCGTGGGGGTGATGGATGGTGGGTGTTGGGTATGCTGGTTGCTGGGCACTGGGGATGCTGGGTGTGAGACGTGTGGGGGTGCTGGATGGTAGGTGTTTGGTGTGCTGAGTACAGAGCACTGGGGGTGGTGGATGCTGAGCGCTGCGGGTGCTGGGTGCTGGGCATGTCCGGGTGCTATGTGCTGATCACTGGAGATGTTGGGGGCTGGTTTGCTGGGATCTGGGCAGTGGTGTGTTGAGTGCTGGGCATGTTTGGGTGCTGGCCATGTCTGGGTGCTGGGTACTGGGCGCTGGCTGTGTGGGGCAGTGGGGGTGCTGTGTGCTGGGCACGTCCGGGTGGTGGGTGTTGGGCAGTGGCAGTGTTGGGTTCTAGGTACTGGGGTGCTGGGCCCTGGTATTGCTGGCTACTATACATAACTGAGTGCAGGGTATGTCTTGGTGCTGGATGCTGGGTACTGGAGGTACTGGGTGCTGGGTGTTGGGCATATGCGGTGCTAGGTGCTGGGCATATGCGGTGCTGGGTGGCTGTGCTGGGGTTGCTGGGTGCTGTGCTGTGAGGGTGCTGGATTCCTGACATGTGCGTGTGCTGTGTGCTGGGCCCTGGTTGTGCCGGGTATGTGTGAGTGCTGGGTGTTGGGCAGTGTGGGTGCTGTGTGGCGGGGCCTGGGCATGTCTGGGTGCTGGGCGGTCGGGATGCTGGGCGGTGGGCAGCAGAGAAGCTGCCTGCTGGGCATGTCTGAGTGCTGGGCATGCGTGGGTGCTGGGTACTGGGCAGTGGCGGTGGTGGGCGGTGGTGGTGCTGTGTGCTGGGCATGTCTGGGTGCTGGGCATGTGTGGGTGCTGGGTACTGGGCAGTGGGGGTGGTGGCGGTGGTGGTGCTGTGTGCTGGGCATGTTGGGCTGCTGGGTTTTGGGCGGTGGGCGTGCTGGGTGTGTGCGTGTGTTGGTTTCTGGGCACTGGGGGTGCTGGGTGTTGTGCACTGGGGTTGCTGGGTGCTGGGCATGTCCGGGTGGCGGGCACCGCTGGGTGCTGGGCCCTGAGGTTGCTGCGTGCTGGGCACTGGGCTTGCTGGTGCTGCTGGTGCGGGTGCTGGGGGCTAGGTGTTGTCCGAAAAGCGGATTCGTGCCCGGCGTGGAAGGAACTGTTGGAGTGACCATGGGTCGGAATAGGAGCGCGTTCCCGGAGTAATGAGGAGTCCCAATGTGGGTATGGTCATTCTCCTTTATTTCAAGATATTGTGCTACTTTTATAAGCTAGCCACAGTAACACGCGCACCTCCGAATCCTCTATTGGTTTACAGTCAGCAAGCACACGAATCTGAACATACACAGATTGGTCAAAAGCAGGTGTCCACGCGAACGCTTCCTGCGCCTGCATTCCGTTACATAATCTACTGATATTTACATTCCTCAGCCTGTTTTTCCTACTCTACTATCACTTCAGAGACTCTAAAACTACAATTGCTCTTTAGCAGCCTTCTACTATTACTAACAAATCCTCAGTGCTTGGAATGTTCATAGGATGACCGTTATTTAATAAAAATCCCTCCACAAGGAACCAATTCCACACGCTCAGGAGAGAGATTGTTTTATGCAGGCCTGGGTGCTCGGTGGACTTGCCACAAATGAAGCACACCAGGTCTAATCACCTTTCTGTTTGTATCCATGCTTCTCATACATATTTTCAGTTTCTCTTTTACATATTCCTTAAATTTCCGAGAACCGATTATAATATTACATCATCCTAGACACATGCGCACTAAAACCTTTAGGGTCTCCTTGAGGGTCTCGGGTGGTCTGTGGTGGTCGGCGGGGTAGTGAACTCTTCGTGAACCTGTTCCTTTCTTTCCTTATAAGGTCGAGGTTTGTCTCCGAGCCACGTCTGGACTCCGTTTGTTTACGGTTCTCGTTTCCAAGGTTACTCTTCACTAGAGTCTAACACTGCTTCCAGGAGACACGATTTAGACTACAATTCTACACACCTGCAAACACCACACCTGCTAGTTCCCTAACTTCTAAGCCACAAGTCTTCATTGTGTAGAATTACAGAAGCGAGCCGAGGTACTGGGGCTACTGGTTGCTGGGCCCTGGGAGTGCTGGATACCATGCATAATTGGGTGCAGGGTATGTCTTGCTGGTGGATGCTGGGCACTGGGGCTGCTGGGCATGTCTCGATGCTGTGTGTTGGCGGTGGTTGTGCGCATGTCCGGGAATTCGTGCTGGGCCCTGGGAGTGCTGGGTGCGGGGAGCTAGGGGTGCTGGCTGTGGGCATTTCCAGGTACTGGTCATGACCAGTGCTGGTTGTTGGGTCTTGTGGGTGCTGGGCGTGTGCAGGTGCTGGGCACGTCCGGATGCTGTGGGCTCGGCACTTGGGGTTCTGGGTGGTGGGCAGTGAGGGTGCGCACCAAACACCCACCATCCAGCACGCCCACAAGTCTCACACCCAGCACCCGCAGTGGCAGGAACCAGCATACCCAACACCCAGCTTCCAGCACACCCACTGCCCAGGACCTGCATACGCTGCATTGAACACAGCACCCCCAGCACCCGGTAACCGATAGCCCCAGCGCCCAGCACGCCAGGGTCCAGCAACCAACACACGCACACGCCCAGAACCCAGCACCCCCACCACCCAAAACCCAGCACCCCGACGTGCCCAGCACACAGCAGCCCCAGGTACCACCACCCCCAGCGCCAAGCACCCAGCACCACCATTGCTCAGCACCTGGACATGCCCAGCACCTAGCACCACCCCCCCCAGTGCCCAACACCCAGCACCCACACATACCCAGCACAACCAGGGCCCAGCACACAGTACACGCACATGCCAGGAATCCAGCACCCTCACAGCACAGCACCCAGCAACCCCAGCACAGCCACCCAGCACCGCATATGCCCAACACCCAGCACTGCATATGCCCAGCACCCGGGACCTCCAGCACCAAGCATCCAGCACCAAGACATACCCTGCACTCAGTTTTGCATATTGCCGAGCAATGCCAGGGCCCAGCACCCCCAGTACCTAGCACCCAGCACTCCCACTGCCCAGTACCCAGCACCCCGACATGCCCAGCACACAGCACCCGCACCGCCCCGCACTGCCAGTTCCCAGTACCCAGCACCCAGACATGCCCAGCACGCAGACAAACATGCCCAGCGCCCAACACACCAGAACACAGCAAACCAGCCCCCAAGAACACCAGTGATCAGCACATAGCACCTGGACATGCCCAGCACCTGCAGCACTCAGCACCCCAAACACCCACCATACAACACACCCACAGGTCTCACACACTTCCGCCCAGTGCCCGGAAACCAGCATACCCAACACTCAGCATCCAGCACCCCCACCCCCCAGCACCCAGTGCCCAGCACGCTGCACTTAGACATGGCCAGCACCCGGACATGCTCAGCACTCAGCAACACAGGGGCACAGAACCCAGCACCCCCAGCGCCCAGAAACCAACCACCCCAGCGTCCAGCACCCAGTACACCCAGGGCCCGGCAACCAACACCCGCACATGCCCAGCACCCCCACCACCCAGCACAGGGACATGCCCAGCACCCAGCACACCCAAAGACCATCACCCCCAGCGCCAAGCACCCAGCACCGCCATTGCCTAGCACCCGGACATGCCCAGCACCCAGCACCACCACCGCCCACCACTGCCAGCGCACAGTACCCAGCACCCGGACATGCCCAGCACTCAGACATGCCTAGCAGGCAGCTTCCCTGCTCCCCATCGCCCAGAACCTCCAGTGCCCATCACCCAGCACCCAGACATGCCCAGCGCCCACCACACAGCACCCACACTGCCCAACACCCACACATACCCAGCACAACCAGGGAAGAGCACACAGCACATGCACGTGCCAAGAAACAAGCACCCCCAGAGCACAGAACCCAGCAACTCCAGAGCACAGGCCCAGCACCGGATATGCCCAGCACCCAGTACCTCCAGCACCAAGAGATACCCTGCACTCAGTTATGCATAGTACCCAGCAACACCAGGGCCCCGCAACCGCACCAGCCAGCACCCAGCAACCCGAGTGCCCAGCCCCCATCAACCTCAGGGCCCAGCCCCCAGCATCCGCACATTCCCAGCACCCAGCAACCCCACTGCCCAACCCACCCCCCGGACATGCCCAGCACACAGCACCCCCAGGGACCACCACCCCCAGCGCCCAGTACCCAGCACCTGGACATGCCCAGCACCCAAACATGCCCAGCACGCTACACACCAGAACACAGCAAACCAGCCCCCAACATCCCCAGTGATCAGCACGTAGCACCCGGACATGCCCAGCACCCAGCACGCCCAGCGCCCTGCACCCAGTACACCAAACACCCACCACCATACAGGTCTCGCAGCCAGCACCTCCCCAGTGCCCAGAAACCAGCATACCCAACACCCCCACAGCCCAAGAACCCGTTTACCCAGCATCCAGACATGCCCAGCACTCGGACATACACAGCACCCCCAGGGCCCAGCACTAACTCCTGGACAGGCGCACAACCCAGCACCCCAACCGCCAACAAACAGCACCTGGACATGCCCACCACTCAGCAGCCCCAGTGCCCAGCACCCAGCACCGCAACAGCCAGCATCCCCAGCGTCCAGCACCCTCACCGCCGACCACCCAGAACCCCAAGTGCCGAGCACACAGCATCCGCACATGCCCAGCACCTCGAGACGCCCAGCACCTGGTCATGTCCAGCAACTGAAATGCCCAAAGCCAGCACCCCTAGCTCCCAGCAGCCAGTACCCCCAGTGCCCAGCATCAGTCATGCCAAGGACGAGGACATGCCCAGCACCCAACACCCCAGTGGCCAACACCCAATACCCCCAGCACCCAGCAGCAAGACATACCCTGCACCCGCTTATGCATAGTACCCAGCAACCAGCACCCACAGGACTTAGCACCCAGCAACCCCAGTGCCCAGCACCCAATACCCCCAGCTCCCAGTAGCCCCAGAACCCACCATCCAGCAGCAAGACATACCCTGCACCCGCTTATGCATAGTACCCACCACTCCCAGCCCCCAGCAGTCGCGCCGCCCAGCACCCAGCAACCCCAGTGCACAGCACCCACTAACCCCAGTGCCCAGCATCCCCAGCGCACAGCATCCGGCATATGGGCATACCCAGCACACGGACATACCCACTAGCCAGCACCCCTAGTGCCCAGCACCCAAAACTCCCTCCATCCATCACCCAGACATGCCCAGTGCTCAGCGCCCCCAACAGCCAGGATCAGAAAATGCCCAGCAACAAGCACTCCCATGCCTACCACCGCCAGTGCCCAATAACCAGCACACAGACAATGCCCACCAGCCAACATCCAGAACCCAGCGCCAAGCACTCAGTACACAGGCATGCCCAGCACCCTGATATGCATAGTCCCCAGCACCCCCACTGCCCAGCAGTCCCAGTGCCCCGGACCCATCACTTGGACATGCTCAGCACCCAGAGATGTCCAGCACCCCGCATGCCCAGTGCCTAGAACCTAGTACCCCCAATGACCAGCACCCAGCGCAGCCAGTGCCCAGCACTGCCTGTAGCCAGCATCCACCACCCAGGCACGATCATCGCCTGCCCATTCCCAGCACCAAATCCTCCCAGTGCCCAGCACAGGGACATGGCGAGCACCCAGATATGCCCAACACCCAGCAACCGCAGCACCCAGACCTGTCCAGAACCCACTCCACTCAGGGCCTAGCACACAGTACCCCCACGACCCAGCACCGACACATGCCCAGCACCAAGCACTGCCAAAGATCCCAAGGGGTGCTAGGTGTGCTGGATGTTGCGCATTTGCGGTGCTGGAGATGGCTGGGTGCTGGGCAGCTGAGAAGGGGCTGTAAAGGGAAGGTGAGCACTGCGAACATATTTCAGTCCTGGCAAAACGTGTGTGGGAGCTCGACGGGGCGCTTGTCTGCTTTGCAGTTGGGCTGCGGCAAGGTTGACGGTTGAGTGCTACGGCAAGCGCCTAGCCCCGGTGGTGGTGGACACCTCAAAGGGCTGCCGGGGCAGGCGAGTGCAACGAACGCCAGTCATCTTGGTTCCCTCTGTGTTGGAGCGCCATCTGGTGGGTAGACGTTTCAGAGCCTGGCTCTGATGAAGGTAAGATGTAGGTTGATGTTTAGGTGGGAGACCAAAGAGAAGGGAGCAGGGGTTGGTGGGGCTGAGGAGGGGCTGACAAGAGATCGTGAGGGCCAGCATCAGCCTTCATTCCTGGCCACGTCTGCCCCAGAGCCCCATGTGGTGGGTGGCCGCTTCGGAGCTTGGCCCTGATGAGGAGAAGGGATATGTCGAGGATAACTGGGGGAACAGACACAGAGCGCCGGTGTTGGTGGGGCTGAGAAGGGGGTGCCAAGGGACCGTGAGGGCCAACATCAGCCTTGGTTCCTGGCTATCTCAATGCCAAGCCCCATGTGGAGCGTGGCCGCTTCGGAGCTCTGCCCTGATGAGGGTCAGGGCTAGGTTGAGGTTAGGTGGGAGAACAGACACAGAGATCAGGTGTTGGTGGGGCTGCCTAGGGACAACAAAGGAAAGGTGAGGGCTAGCATCAGCCTTGGTTCCTGGCTACTTCAGTGCCAAGCCCCATGTGTAGCGTGGCCACTTCGGAGCTTGGCCCTGATGAGGGTCAGGGCAAGGTTGAGGTTAGGAGGGAGAACAGGCAGAGAGCCCCGGTGTTGGTGGGCTTGCCTAGGGACTGCAAATGGAAGGTGAGGGCCAGCACCACCCTTGATTCCTTGCTATCTCAGTGCCAAGCCCCATGTGGAGTGTGGCCGCTGCGGAGCTTTGCCCTGATGAGGGTAAGGGATATGTGGAGGCTAAGTGGGAGAACAGATACAGAGCCCCGGTACTGGTGGGGCTGAGAAGGGGCTGCAAAGAGATCGTGAGGGCCAGCATCAACCTTGATTCCAGGCTCATTCAGTACCTAAGCCCCACGTGGGGAGTGGTCGCTTCGGAGATGGGCTCCGATGAGGGTAAGGGATAGCTTGATGTTAGGTGCGAGCAGAGACACAGAGCCCCGGTATTGGTGGGGCTGAGACGGGGCTGCCCTTCAGTGCCTGAGCCCCATGTTGAGGGTGGCCTCTTCGGAGCTTGGCTCCGATGAGGGTAAGAGATATGTCGAGGATAAGGTGGAGAACAGAGACAGAGCCCCGGTTTTGGTGGGGCTACCAAGGGAAGGTGAGGGCTAGCATTAGGCTGGATTTCTGGTTACCTTAGTGCCAAGCTCCATGAGGTCGGTGGCCGCTTCGGAGCTTGGCCCTGAAGAGGGTCTCGGCTAGTTCGAGGTTACGTGGGAGAACAGGCACAGAGCCTCGGTGTTGGTGGGGCTGAGAAGGGGCTGCCAAGGGACCGTGAGGGCCAGCATCAGCCTTGGTTACTGGCTACTTCTGTGCCTAGCTCCATGTGGCCGGTGGCCACTTCGGAGCTTGGCCCTGATGAGGGTCTGGGCTAGGTTGATGTTAGGTGGGAAAACAGGCACAGAGCCCCGGTGTTGGTGGGGCTGCCTAGGGACTGCAAATGGAAGGTGAGGGCCACCATCAACCTTGGTTCCTGGCTACTTCAGTGCCTGAGCCCCATGTCGAGGGTGGCCTCTTCGGTGCTTGGCCGTGAGGGCTAGCATCAGCCTTGGTTCCTGGCTACTTCAGTGCCTAGCTCCATGTGGCCGGTGGCCACTTCGGAGCTTGGCCCTGATGAGGATCTCGGCTAGGTTGAGGTTAGGAGGGAGAACAGGCAGAGAGCCCCGGTGTTGGTGGGCTTGCCTAGGGACTGCAAATGGAAGGTGAGGGCCAGCACCACCCTTGATTCCTTGCTATCTCAGTGCCAAGCCCCATGTGGAGTGTGGCCGCTGCGGAGCTTTGCCCTGATGAGGGTAAGGGATATGTGGAGGCTAAGTGGGAGAACAGATACAGAGCCCCGGTACTGGTGGGGCTGAGAAGGGGCTGCAAAGAGATCGTGAGGGCCAGCATCAACCTTGATTCCAGGCTCATTCAGTACCTAAGCCCCACGTGGGGAGTGGTCGCTTCGGAGATGGGCTCCGATGAGGGTAAGGGATAGCTTGATGTTAGGTGCGAGCAGAGACACAGAGCCCCGGTATTGGTGGGGCTGAGACGGGGCTGCCCTTCAGTGCCTGAGCCCCATGTTGAGGGTGGCCTCTTCGGAGCTTGGCTCCGATGAGGGTAAGAGATATGTCGAGGATAAGGTGGAGAACAGAGACAGAGCCCCGGTTTTGGTGGGGCTACCAAGGGAAGGTGAGGGCTAGCATTAGGCTGGATTTCTGGTTACCTTAGTGCCAAGCTCCATGAGGTCGGTGGCCGCTTCGGAGCTTGGCCCTGAAGAGGGTCTCGGCTAGTTCGAGGTTACGTGGGAGAACAGGCACAGAGCCTCGGTGTTGGTGGGGCTGAGAAGGGGCTGCCAAGGGACCGTGAGGGCCAGCATCAGCCTTGGTTACTGGCTACTTCTGTGCCTAGCTCCATGTGGCCGGTGGCCACTTCGGAGCTTGGCCCTGATGAGGGTCTGGGCTAGGTTGATGTTAGGTGGGAAAACAGGCACAGACCCCCGGTGTTGGTGGGGCTGCCTAGGGACTGCAAATAGAAGGTGAGGGCCACCATCAACCTTGGTTCCTGGCTAGTTCAGTGCCTAGCTCCATGTGGCCGGTGGCCACTTTGGAGCTTGGCCCTGATGAGGATCTCGGCTAGGTTGAGGTTAGGAGGGAGAGCAGCCAGAGAGCCCCGGTGTTGGTGGGCTTGCCTAGGGACTGCAAATGGAAGGTGAGGGCCAGCACCACCCTTGATTCCTTGCTATCTCAGTGCCAAGCCCCATGTGGAGTGTGGCCGCTGCGGAGCTTTGCCCTGATGAGGGTAAGGGATATGTCGAAGCTAAGTGGGAGAACAGATACAGAGCCCCGGTATTGTTGGGGCTGAGAAGGGGCTGCCAAGAGATCGTGAGGGCCAGCATCAACCTTGATTCCAGGCTCATTCAGTACCTAAGCCCCACGTGGGGAGTGGTCTCTTCGGAGCTTGGCTCCGATGAGGGTAAGAGATATGTCGAGGATAAGGTGGAGAACAGAGACAGAGCCCCGGTTTTGGTGGGGCTACCAAGGGACCGTGAGGGCCAGCATCGAGATGCATTTCTGCTTACCTTAGTGCCAAGCTCCACGTAGAGCGTGGCCTCTTCGGAGCTTGGCCCTGATGAGGGTCTGGGCTAGGTTGAGGTAAGGTGGGAGAACAGAGACAGAACCCCGGCATTGGTGCCGCTGAGAAGGGGCTGCGCAGTGATCGTGAGGACCGGCATCTACCTTGGTTCTTGGCTGCCTTAGTGCCTAAGCCCCACATGAAGAGTGGTCCCTTTGGAGCTTGGCTCCGATGAGGGTAAGGGATAGGTCGCTGTTAGATGCGAGCACAGACACAGAGCCCCGGTATTGGTGGGGCCGACAAGAGACCGTGAGGGCCAGCATCAAGATGCATTTCTGGTTACCTAAGTGCCAAGCTCCACGTGGAGGGTGGCCACTTCGGAGCTTGGCCCTGATGAGGGTCAGGGATAGGTCGATGTTAGGTGCGAGCAGAGACACAGAGCCCCGGTGTTGGTGGGCCTGAGAAGGAGCTGCCAAGAGCCCGTGAGGGCCAGCATCAGCCTTGCTTCCTGCCTACTTCAGTGCCAAGCCCCATGTGGTCGGTGGCCACTTCGGAGCTTGGCCCTGATGAGGGTCTGGGCTAGGTTGAGGTTAGGTGGGAGAACAGGCACAGAGCCCCGGTGTTGGTGGGGCTGCCTAGGGACTGCAAATGGAAGGTGAGGGCCACCATCAACCTTGGTCCCTGGCTACTTCAGTGCCTGAGCCCCATGTCGAGGGTGGCCTCTTCGGTGCTTGGCCGTGAGAGCCAGCATCAGCCTTGGTTCCTGGCTACTTCAGTGCCTAGCTCCATGTGGCCGGTGGCCACTTCGGAGCTTGGCCCTGATGAGGATCTCGGCTAGGTTGAGGTTAGGAGGGAGAACAGGCAGAGAGCCCCGGTGTTGGTGGGCTTGCCTAGGGACTGCAAATGGAAGGTGAGGGCCAGCACCACCCTTGATTCCTTGCTATCTCAGTGCCAAGCCCCATGTGGAGTGTGGCCGCTGCGGAGCTTTGCCCTGATGAGGGTAAGGGATATGTGGAGGCTAAGTCGGAGAACAGATACAGAGCCCCGGTACTGGTGGGGCTGAGAAGGGGGTGCAAAGAGATCGTGAGGGCCAGCATCAACCTTGATTCCAGGCTACTTCAGTACCTAAGCCCCACGTGGGGAGTGGTCTCTTCGGAGATGGGCTCCGATGAGGGTAAGGGATAGCTTGATGTTAGGTGCGAGCAGAGACACAGAGCCCCGGTATTGGTGGGGCTGAGACGGGGCTGCCCTTCAGTGCCTGAGCCCCATGTTGAGGGTGGCCTCTTCGGAGCTTGGCTCCAATGAGGGTAAGGGATATGTCGAGGATAAGTGGGAGAACAGCGACAGAGCCCCGGTGTTGCTGGGGCTACCAAGGGAAGGTGAGGGCTAGCACCAAGCTGGATTTCTGGTTACCTTATTGCCAAGCCCCATGTGGAGGGTGGCCGCTTCGGAGGTGGCCCTGATGAGGGTCAGGGATATGTCGAGGATAAGTGGGAGAACAGCGACAGAGCCCCGGTGTTGGTGAGGCTGAGAAGGGGCTGCCAAGGGACCGTGAGGGCCAGCATCAGCCTTGGTTCCTGGCTACTTCAGTGCCTAGCTCCATTAGGAGTGTAGCCGCTACGGCGCTTTGCCCTGATGAGGGTAAGGGATATGTCGAGGCTAAGTGGGAGAAGAGATACCGAGCCCCGGTATTTGTGGGGCCGACAAGAGACTGTGAGGGCTAGCATCAACCTTGGTTCCTGGCTACATCAGTGCCAAGGCCCATGTGGAGGGTGGCCGCCTCGGAGGTGGCCCTGGTGAGGGTCAGGGCTAGGTTGATGTTAGGCGGGAGAACAGACAGAGAGCACCTGTTTTGGTGGGGCTGCCAAGGAAGGGGAGGGCCACCATCAACCTTGATTCTTGGCTGCCTCAGTGCCAAGATTAACGTGGAGAGTTGTCGCTTCGGAGCTTGGCTCCGATGAGGGTCAGGGATAGGTCGATATTAGGTGCGAGCAGAGACACAGAGCCCTGGTGTTGGTGGGCCTGAGAAGGAGCTGCCAAGAGCCCCTGTGGGCCAGCATCAGCCTTGCTTCCTGCCTACTTCAGTGCCAAGCCCCATGTGGCCGGTGGCCACTTCGGAGCTTGGCCCTGATGAGGGTCTGGACTAGGTTGAGGTTAGGAGGTAGAACAGGCACAGAGCCCCGGTGTTGGTGGGGCTGCCTAGGGACTGCAAATGGAAGGTGAGGGCCACCATCAACCTTGGTTCCTGGCTACTTCAGTGCCTGAGCCCCATGTCGAGGGTGGCCTCTTCGGAGCTTGGCCGTGAGGGCGAGCATCAGCCTTGGTTCCTGGCTACTTCAGTGCCTAGCTCCATGTGGCCGGTGACCACTTCGGAGCTTGGCCCTGATGAGGGTCAGGGCTAGGTTGAGGTTAGGAGGGAGAACAGGCAGAGAGCCCCGGTGTAGGTGGGCTTGCCTAGGGACTGCAAATGAAAGGTGAGGGCCACCATCAACCTTGGTTCCTGGCTACTTCAGTGCCTGAGCCCCATGTCGAGGGTGGCCTCTTCGGAGCTTGGCCGTGAGGGCGAGCATCAGCCTTGGTTCCTGGCTACTTCAGTGCCAAGCCCCATGTGGCCGGTGGCCACTTCGGAGCTTGGCCCTGATGAGGGTCAGGGCTAGGTTGAGGTTAGGTGGGAGAACAGGCACAGAGCCCCGGTGTTGGTGGGGCTGCCTAGGGACTGCAAATGGAAGGTGAGGGCCAGCACCACCCTTCGTTCCTGGCTATCTCAGTGCCAAGCCCCATGTGGAGTGTGGCCGCTGCCGCGCTTTGCCCTGATGAGGGTCTGGGCTAGGTTGAGGTAAGGTGGGAGAACAGAGACAGAGCCTCGGTTTTGGTGGGGCTACCAAGGGAAGGTGAGGGCTAGCATCAAGCTGGATTTCTGCTTACCTTAGTGCCAAGCTCCACGTGGAGGCTGGCCGCTTCGGAGCTTGGCCCTGATGAGGGTCTGGGCTAGGCTGAGGTAAGGTGGGAGAACAGAGACAGAGCCCCGGCATTGGTGCGGCTCAGAAGGGGCTGCGCAGTGATCGTGAGAGCCAGCATCAACCTTGTTTCCTGGCTACTTCAGTGCCAAGCCCCATGTGGAGGGTGGCCACTTCGGAGGTGGCTCTGGTGAGGGTCAGGGCTAGGTTGAGGTTAGGCGGGAGAACAGACAGAGAGCCCCGGTGTTGGTGGGGCTGCAAAGGAAGGTGAGGGCCAGCATCAACCTTGATTCTTGGCTACCTCAGTGCCAAGATCCACGTGGAGAGAGGTCGCTTCGGAGCTTGGCTCCGATGAGGGTCAGGGATAGGTCGATGTTAGGTGCTAGCAGAGACACCGAGCCCCGGTGTTGGTGGGCCTGAGAAGGAGCTGCCAAGAGCCCGTGAGGGCCAGCATCAGCCTTGCTTCCTGCCTACTTCAGTGCCTAGCTCCATGTGGCCGGTGGCCACTTCGGAGCTTAGCCCTGATGAGGGTCTGGGCTAGGTTGAGGTTAGGAGGTAGAACAGGCACAGAGCCCCGGTGGTGGTGGGGGTGCCTAGGGACTGCAAATGGAAGGTGAGGGCCAGCACCACCCTTCGTTCCTGGCTATCTCAGTGCCAAGCCCCGTGTGGAGTGTGGCCGCTGCGGCGCTTTGCCCTGATGAGGGTCTGGGCTAGGTTGAGGTAAGATGGGAGAACAGAGACAGAGCCCCGTTTTTGGTGGGGCTGCCAAGGGAAGGTGAGGTCTAGCATCAAGCTGGATTTCTGCTTACCTTAGTGCCAAGCTCCAAATGGAGGGTGGCCGCTTCAGAGCTTCGCCCTAATGAGGGTCTGGGCTAGGTTGAGGTAAGGTGGGAGAACAGAGATAGAGCCCCGGCATTGGTGCGGCTGAGAAGGGGCTGCGCAGTGATCGTGAGGACCAGCATCAACCTTGGTCCTGGCTACTTCAGTGCCAAGCCCCATGTGGAGGGTGGCCACTTCGGAGCTTGGCCCTGATGAGGGTCTCGGATAGGTTGAGGTTAGGAGGGAGAACAGGCACAGAGCCCCGGTGTTGGTGGGCTTGCCTAGGGACTGGAAATGGAAGGTGAGGGCCAGCACCACCCTTGATTCATGGCTATCTCAGTGCCAAGCCCCATGTGGAGTGTGGCCGCTGCGGCGCTTTGCCCTGATGAGGGTCTGGGCTAGGTTGAGGTAAGGTGGAAGAACAGAGACAGAGCCCCGGTTTTTGTTGGGGCTACCAAGGGAAGGTGAGGGCTAGCATCAACCTTGGTTCCTGGCTACTTCAGTGCCTAGCTCCATGTGGTCGTTGGCCACTTCGGAGCTTGGCCCTGATGAGGGTCTGGGCTAGGTTGAGGTTAGGAGGGAGAACAGGCACAGAGCCCCGGTGGTGGTGGGGTTGCCTAGGGACTGCAAATGGAAGGTGAGGGCTAGCACCACCCTTCGTTCCTGGCTATCTCAGTGCCAAGCCCCATGTGGAGTGTGGCCGCTGCGGCGCTTTGCCCTGATGAGGGTCAGGGCTAGGTTGAGGTAAGGTGGGAGAACAGAGACAGAGCCCCGGTTTTTGTTGGGGCTACCAGGGAAGGTGAGGGCCACCATCAACCTTGATTCCTGGCTACTTCAGTGCCTGAGCCCCATGTCGAGGGTGACCTCTTCGGAGCCTGGCCCTGAAGGCCAGCATCAGCCTTGGTTCCTGGCTACTTCAGTGCCTAGCTCCATGTGGTCGGTGGCCACTTCGGAGCTTGGCCCTGATGAGGGTCAGGGCTAGGTTGAGGTTAGGTGGCAGAACAGGCACAGAGCCCCGGTGTTGGTGGGGCTGAGAAGGGGCTGCCTAGGGACCGTGAGGGCCAGCATCAGCCTTGGTTCCTGGCTACTTCAGTGCCTAGCTCCATGTGGTCGGTGGCCACTTCGGAGCTTGGCCCTGATGAGGGTCAGGGCTAGGTTGAGGTTAGGAGGGAGAACAGGCACAGAGCCCCGGTGGTGGTGGGGTTGCCTAGGGACTGCAAATGGAAGGTGAGGGCCAGCACCACCCTTCGTTCCTGGCTATCTCAGTGCCAAGCCCCATGTGGAGTGTGGCCGCTGCGGCGCTTTGCCCTGATGAGGGTCTGGGCTAGGTTGAGGTAAGATGGGAGAACAGAGACAGAGCCCCGTTTTTGGAGGGGCTACCAAGGGAAGGTGAAGTCTAGCATCAAGCTGGATTTCTGGTTACCTTAGTGCCAAGCTCCACATGGAGGGTGGCCGCTTCAGAGCTTGGCCCTGATGAGGGTCTGGGCTAGGTTGAGGTTAGGTGGGAGAACAGGCACAGAGCCCCGGTGGTGGTGGGGGTGCCTAGAGACTGGAAATGGAAGGTGAGGGCCAGCACCACCCTTCGTTCCTGGCTATCTCAGTGCCAAGCCCCATGTGGAGTGTGGCCGCTGCGGAGCTTTGCCCTGTTGAGGGTCTGGGCTAGGTTGAGGTAAGATGGGAGAACAGAGACAGAGCCCCGTTTTTGGAATGGCTACCAAGGGAAGGTGAGGTCTAGCATCAAGCTGGATTTCTGCTTACCTTAGTGCCAAGCTCCACGTGGAGGGTGGCCGCTTCGGAGCTTGGCCCTGATGAGGGTCTGGGCTAGGCTGAGGTAAGGTGGGAGAACAGAGACAGAGCCCCGGCATTGGTGCGGCTCAGAAGGGGCTGCGCAGTGATCGTGAGAGCCAGCATCAACCTTGTTTCCTGGCTACTTCAGTGCCAAGCCCCATGTGGAGGGTGGCCGCTTCGGAGGTGGCCCTGGTGAGGGTCAGGGCTAGGTTGAGGTTAGGCGGGAGAACAGACAGAGAGCCACGGTGTTGGTGGGGCTGCAAAGGAAGGTGAGGGCCAGCACCACCCTTGATTCATGGCTATCTCAGTGCCAAGCCCCATGTGGAGTGTGGCCGCTGCGGCGCTTTGCCCTGATGAGGGTCTGGGCTAGGTTGAGGTAAGATGGGAGAACAGAGACAGAGCCCCGTTTTTGGAGGGGCTACCAAGGGAAGGTGAAGTCTAGCATCAAGCTGGATTTCTGGTTACCTTAGTGCCAAGCTCCACATGGAGGGTGGCCGCTTCAGAGCTTGGCCCTGATGAGGGTCTGGGCTAGGTTGAGGTTAGGTGGGAGAACAGGCACAGAGCCCCGGTGGTGGTGGGGGTGCCTAGAGACTGGAAATGGAAGGTGAGGGCCAGCACCACCCTTCGTTCCTGGCTATCTCAGTGCCAAGCCCCATGTGGAGTGTGGCCGCTGCGGAGCTTTGCCCTGTTGAGGGTCTGGGCTAGGTTGAGGTAAGATGGGAGAACAGAGACAGAGCCCCGTTTTTGGAATGGCTACCAAGGGAAGGTGAGGTCTAGCATCAAGCTGGATTTCTGCTTACCTTAGTGCCAAGCTCCACGTGGAGGGTGGCCGCTTCGGAGCTTGGCCCTGATGAGGGTCTGGGCTAGGCTGAGGTAAGGTGGGAGAACAGAGACAGAGCCCCGGCATTGGTGCGGCTCAGAAGGGGCTGCGCAGTGATCGTGAGAGCCAGCATCAACCTTGTTTCCTGGCTACTTCAGTGCCAAGCCCCATGTGGAGGGTGGCCGCTTCGGAGGTGGCCCTGGTGAGGGTCAGGGCTAGGTTGAGGTTAGGCGGGAGAACAGACAGAGAGCCACGGTGTTGGTGGGGCTGCAAAGGAAGGTGAGGGCCAGCACCACCCTTGATTCATGGCTATCTCAGTGCCAAGCCCCATGTGGAGTGTGGCCGCTGCGGCGCTTTGCCCTGATGAGGGTCTGGGCTAGGTTGAGGTAAGGTGGAAGAACAGAGACAGAGCCCCTGTTTTTGTTGCGGCTACCAAGGGAAGGTGAGGGCCAGCATCGACCTTGGTTCCTGGCTACTTCAGTGCCAAGGCCCATGTGGAGGGTGGCCGCCTCGGAGGTGGCCCTGGTGAGGGTCAGGGCTAGGTTGATGTTAGGCGGGAGAACAGACAGCAAGCCCCGGTTTTGGTGGGGCTGCCAAGGAAGGTGAGGGCCAGCATCAACCTTGATTCTTGGCTGCTTCAGTGCCAAGATCCACGTGGAGAGTTGTCGCTTCGGAGCTTGGCTCCGATGAGGGTCTGGGATAGGTCGATGTTAGGTGCGAGCAGAGACACAGAGCCCCCATGTTGGTGGGCCTGAGAAGGAGCTGCCAAGAGCCCGAGTGGGCCAGCATCAGCCTTGCTTCCTGCCTACTTCAGTGCCAAGCCCCATGTGGCCGGTGGCCACTTCGGAGCTTGGCCTTGATGAGTATCTCGGCTAGGTTGAGGTTAGGAGGTAGAACAGGCACAGAGCCCCGGTGTTGGTGGGGCTGCCTAGGGACTGCAAATGGAAGGTGAGGGCCACCATCAACCTTGGTTCCTGGCTACTTCAGTGCCTGTGCCCCATGTCGCCGGTGGCCTCTTCGGAGCTTGGCCGTGAGGGCTAGCATCAGCCTTGGTTCCTGGCTAATTCAGTGCCTAGCTCCATGTGGCCGGTGGCCGCTTCGGAGGTGGCCCTGATGAGGGTCAGGGATATGTCGAGGATAAGTGGGAGAACAGCGACAGAGCCCCGGTGTTGGTGGGGCTGAGAAGGGGCTGCCAAGAGACCGTGAGGGCCAGCATCCACCTTGGTTCCTAGCTACTTCAGAGCCTAGCTCCATGTGGCCACTTTGGAGCTTGGCCCTGATGAGGGTAAGGGATAGGTCGCTGTTAGTTGCGAGCAGAGACACAGAGCCCCGGTATTGGTGGGGACGACAAAAGACCGTGAGGGCCAGCATCGAGATGCATTTCTGGTTACCTTAGTGCCAAGCTCCATGAGGTCGGTGGCCACTTCGGAGCTTGGCCCTGATGAGGGTCAGGGCTAGGTTGAGGTTAGGTGGGAGAACAGGCACAGAGCCCCGGTGTTGGTGGGGCTGCCTAGGGACTGCAAATGGAAGGATGAGGGCCACCATCAACCTTGGTTCCTGGCTACTTCAGTGCCTGAGCCCCATGTCGAGGGTGGCCTCTTCGGTGCTTGGCCGTGAGGGCTAGCATCAGCCTTGGTTCCTGGCTACTTCAGTGCCTAGCTCTATGTGGCCGGTGGCCACTTCGGGGCTTGGCCCTGATGAGGGTCAGGGCTAGGTTGAGGTAAGGTGGGAGAACAGAGACAGAGCCCCGGCATTGGTGCGGCTGAGAAGGGGCTGCGAAGTGATCGTGAGAGCCAGCATCAACCTTGGTCCTGGCTACTTCAGTGCCAAGCCCCATGTGGAGGGTGGCCGCTTCGGAGGTGGCCCTGGTGAGGGTCAGGGATATGTCGAGGATAAGTGGGAGAACAGCGACAGAGCCCCGGTGTTGGTGGGGCTGAGAAGGAGCTGCCAAGAGACCGTGAGGGCCAGCATCCGCCTTGGTTCCTTTCTACTTCAGTGCCTAGCTCCATGTGGCCACTTCGGAGCTTGGCCCTGATGAGGGTAAGGGATAGGTCGCTGTTAGGTGCGAGCAGAGATACAGTGCCATGGTGTTGATGGGGCTGAGAAGTGGCTGCCAAGAGATCGTGAGGGCCAGCATCGTCCTTGATTCCTGGCTATTTCTGTGCCTGAGCCGGAGGAGGTGGGTGGCCGTTTCGGAGCTTGCCTCTGAGGAAGATAAGGGATAGTTTGAGGTTCTGCGTAGATAACGAAATCCTTCTGCATTAGTTAACGCCACCCACCACATGGACTCCAACGACCCTTCCCGGTCCCACCACCCCTCTCCCTTATTCTCAAACCTAAATATCAACCTTTACCTTACCATCTCTCGAGCCCATTTCGTAAACGGCTTCCCACCAGAGGGCGCTCCAACACAGAAAGAACCAGGATTGAAAGCTGTTTCTGGCTCTTGCCTTTCGTGGCAGCCCTTTCCGAGGGAGCTGCTCTCGCTCTACCACCCAACCAGCAACCTTACCACAGCCCAACTGCAAAGCAGTCGATCCCCTCTTCGGGCTCCCATAAACTAACAGGCAGGACTGAAAGATGTTGGTGGCTCTCACCTTCCCTTGATAGACCCTTCTCAGCTGCCCAACACCCAGCCAGCTCCAGCACCCCAAATGTGCCATATCCACCACACCTAGCACTCCTTGCTACACATTGGTGGTGCCTGGTGCTAGGCATGTTCCGTTGCTGAGTCGTGGGTTGTTGGGCACTGCGGGGACTGGCTTCTTGTCATGTCCTGGTGCTGGGGATGCTGGGTGCTGTGTGCTGGGCTCCGGGGCTGCTGGGTGCTGTGTGCTGGGCTCCGGGGCTGCTGGGCATGTCGAGGTGCTGTGCATTGGCGGTGCGTGTGCTGGGTTGTGTGCATGTGTGGGAATCAGTGCTGGGCCATGGGAGTGCTGGGCCCTGGCAGTGCTGGGTGGAGGGTATGATGGGTGCATGTGTTGGTTTAACCCCAGCCTGCAAATAAACCCCACGCAGCCGCTGGCTCACCTCCCCCCCCCACCCCGTGGGATGGGGGAGAGAATCGGGAGGGCACAAGTAGGAAAACTCCCAGGTTGAGATAAAAACAGTTTAATGATTGAAATAAAACGAAGTAGAACAGTAATAATAACAATGAGAACAACAACAGACGATACAAAGCAGGCAATGCAGAATGCAACTGCTCACCGCTGTCGACCGTGTGTCGCGAACGGGGGGGTGGGGAGAGAGCCCCCTCCCCCGCCCCCTCCCATTTTTTATTCTGAGCAGGATGTCACATGCTATAGAATACCCCATTGGATAGCCGGGTCAACTATGCCGGCTGTGCTCCCCATCGCCCCGCCCCCCCAACGCCCCCCGAGCTTCCTGTGGGAGGCCGAAAAGAGAAAACAAAAGTCTCCCGGTACAAGCACCGCCCAGCAACAGCCAAAGCATTAAGGGGCCATCAACGCTCCTCTCACAACAAACCCAAAAGCCAGCACACCCCCCAAGCTACTGGGAAGAAAGTTAACTCTGTCCCAGCCGGAAGCAGGACAGTGCAGTGCACTGGAGTTCTGAGTGCTGGGTCCTAGGGGTACTGTGTATGTTCGGGTGCTGGGCATATCCGCGTGCGGGTACTGGGCAGTTGGGGTGGTGGTGGTACTGGATGCTGGGCACTGGGTATGCTGGTTTCTGGGCACTGGGGGTGGTGGGTGCTGAGCGCAGCGTGTGCTGGCTGCTATGTGCAGATCACTGGGGATGGTGGGGGCTGGTTTGCTGCTTTCTGGTGTGTTGGGCGCTGGGCATGTTTGGGTGCTGGGCATGTCTGGGTGCTGGGCACGTGCAGTGGGGGTGCTGGGTACGTCCGGGTGGTGGGTATTGGGCGGTGGGAGTGCTGGGTGCTAATTACTGGGGATGCTGGGCCCTGGCATTGCTTGGTACTATGCATAACTGAGTGCAGGGTATGTCTTGGTGCTGGCCATATCCGGTGCTGGCCATATCCGGTGCTAGGTGTGTGCTCTGGGTTTGCTGGGTGCTGTGCTGTGAGGGTGCTGGATTCCTGGCATGTGCGTGTGCTGTGCCCTGGTTGTGCTGGGTATGTGTGGGTGTTGGGCAGTATGGGTGCTGCGTGGTGGGCGCTGGGCATGTGCCGGTGCTGGGTGATGGGCACTGGAGGTTCTGGGCGATGGGGAGCAGGGAAGCTGCCTGGTAGGAATGTCTCAGTGCTGGGCATATCCGGGTGCTTGGTACTGTGCACTGGTGGTAGTACTGGGTGCTGGGCATGTCCCGGTGCTAGGCAATGGCGGTTCTGGGTGCTTGGCGCTGGGCGTGATAGTCTTTGGGTGTGCTGGGTGGTGGGGGTGCTGGGCATGTGCGGGTGTTGGTTGCTGGGCCCTGGGTGTACTGGGTGCTGGACACTGGGGTGGTTGGTTTCTGGGCACTGGGCCTTCTGGGTTCTGTGGACTGGGGTTGCTGGGTGCTGGGCATGTCTGGGTGCTGGGCAATGGCTGGCTGCTGGGTTCTGGGCCCTGAGGTTGCTGGGTGCTGGGCACCGGCCTTGCTGGGTGCTGGCTGGTGTGGGTGCTGGGGGCTAAGTGCTGGTTGCTGGGCCCTGGGAGTGCTGGGTATTATGCATAAGCAGGTGCAGGGTATCTCTTGCTGCTTGATGCTGGGGCTAGTGGGTGCTGGGCACTGGGGCGGCTGGGCATGTCCAGGGGCAGTGTGTTGGCGGTGGTTGTGCGCATGTCTGGGAATGAGTGCTGGGCCATGGGGGTCCTGGGTGGAGGGTATGATGGGTGCATGTCATGGTTTAACCTGGCATGTGTGTGTGCTGGGCCCTGGTTGTGCTAGGTATGTGTGGGTGCTGGGTATTGGGCAGTGTGGGTGCTGTGTGGCGGGGCCTGGGCATGTCCAGGTGCTGGGCGGTCGGGGTGCTGGGCGGTCGCGATGCTGGGCGGTGGGCAGCAGGGAAGCTGCCTGCTGGGCACATCTGGGTGCTGGGCATGTCCAGGTGCTGGGCAGTGGTAGTGCTGGGTGCGTGGTGCTGGGGGTGGTGGTCCCTGGTGGTGCTGCATGCTGGGCATGTCCGGGTGCTGGGTGGTTGGAGTGTTGGGTGCATGCGAATGTTGGTTTCTGAGCCCTGGGAGTGCTGGGCACTGGGGCTGTTGGTTTCTGGGCGCTGGGGCTTCTGGGTTGTGTGCACTGGGGTTGCTGGGTGCTGGGCATGTCTGGGTGCTGGGCAATGGCTGGCTGCTGGGTTCTGGGCCCTGAGGTTGCTGGGTACCGGCCTTGCTGGGTGCTGGCTGGTGTGGGTGCTGGAGGCTAAGTACTCGGGGTGCTGGTTGCTGGGCCCTGGGAGTGCTGGGTACCATGCGTAAGCGGGTGCAGGGTATCTCTTGCTGCTGGGTGCTGGGGGTGCTGGGCACTGGGGCTGCTGGGTGCTGGGCATATCCAGGGGCTGTGTGTTGGTGGTGGGTGTGCTAGGTTGTGCGCATGTCCGAGAATGAGTGCTGGGCCATGGGGGTGCTGGGTGGCGGGTACGATGGGTGCATGTTGTGGTTTAACCCCAGCCTGCAAATAAACCCCACGCAGCCGCTGGCTCTCCTCCCCCCCCCACCCCGTGGGATTGGGGAGAGAATCGGGAGGGCACAAGTAGGAAAACTCCCGGGTTGAGATAAAAACAGTTTAATGATTGAAATAAAACGGAGTAGTACAGTAATAATAACAATGAGAACAACAACAACAACAGACGATACAAAGCAGGCAATGCACAATGCAACTGCTCACCGCTGTCGACTGTGTGTAGCGAACGGGGGGGGGGAGAGCCCCCTCCCCCGCCCCCTCCCATTTTTTATACTGAGCAGGATGTCACATGCTATAGAATACCCCACTGGCCAGCTAGGTCAACTACCCCGGCTGTGTTCCGCCACCCCCCCCGCCACCCCCCCGGGTGAGACAAAAGTCTCCCGGTGCAAGCACCGCCCAGCAACAGCCAAAGCATTAAGGGGCCATCAACGCTCCTCTCACACCAAACCCAAAAGCCAGCACACCCCCCAAGCTACTGGGAAGAAAGTTAACTCTGTCCCAGCCAGAAGCAGGACAGTGCTGAGTGCTGTGTATGTCCGGGTGCTGGGCATGTCTGGGTGCGGGGTACTGCGCACTGGGGGTGCTGGGTGTGAGACGTGTGGGGGTGCTGGATGGTGGGTGTTTGGTGTGCTGAGTACAGAGCACTGGGGATGGTGGCTGCTGAGCACTGTGGGTACTATGCGTAAGCGGGTGCAGGGTATCTCTTGCTGCTGGGTGCTGGGGCTACTGGGTGCTGGGGATATTGTGTGCTGGGCACAGGCGTGCTTGGTGCTGGGCATGTCCAGGTGCTTGGCATGACCGGGTGCTGGGCGCTGGGGATGCTGGTTGCTGCGGTGCTTGCTGCTGGGCCCTGGGGGTGCTGGGTGCTGAGCGCTGCGGGTGCTGGGCATTCCGGGTGCTATGTGCTGATCACTGGCAATGTTGGGGGCTGGTTTGCTGGGATCTGGGCAGTGGTGTGTTGAGTGCTGGGCATGTTTGGGTGCTGGCCATGTCTGGGTGCTGCATACTGGGCACTGGCGGTGTGGGGTGGTGGGGGTGCTGTGTGCTGGGCATGTCCGGGTGGTGGGTGTTGGGCAGTGGGAGTGTTGGGTGCTAGGTACTGGGGTGCTGGGCCCGGTATTGCTAGGTACTCTGCATAACTGAGTGCAGGGTATGTCTTGGTGTTGGATGCCTGGTGCTGGAGCTACTGGGTGCTGGGTTGTGGGCATATGCGGTGCTTCATGCTGGGCATATGCGGTGCTGGGTTGCGACGAGCGAGGGAAGGCAGGCAGTCGACTCAATGTGAGTGATAAGGCCAGCTTCAACTTTATTGTAAAACCCTACACATATTTATACACTAAGTTCTACCTTATGCATACTTGTCTCACAATCATTGGCTTAGCTCTAAAAATTACATTATCATATTCCTCCTACTTTCGGTTACTGCTATGTGGTCCGGGTTCCATCCTGTTTTTCTTATACTGTACTTTCTCAAAGTTGCTTATCTGCACAGAGCAAGGTCAGCATGACTTTCTTTTCTCCCTTCTCAGCATGACTCAGAATTTTCCCACCGTGGCCTAGTCTGGCTAACTTTCTCCAACAATTCCCCCTTTTTCTTTTTGGACCACCAATACATTGTGGTTCATTTTTACAACATTATTTAAAATACAGTGATATGCTATTTTTACTATAACTATAATTGTTAATAAAATACCAAGCCAGCGCTTGCGTAGTGCCTATGTTAGGCACTAGGGAAGCAAATACATTGGCTGTGGTTGACCATAATTCTATATTGTCGTTACAATCTGCCTGCAATTGATGTATAGACCTTTTGTGTCGATTTGTCGCTACTGTAGTTATATTAAGCCAACTTTGTCGGCTAACTGTGAGCAGAGTTAATTTACCTACATAACAAGGCCCTCCAAAGGCGTTCTTTGGAATGCCAGGCCATGCTCGATCCCCACAGATCAAAAAATATCCAGGGGGAAGAGCTTTGGCCATATCATTGTTCCACAAAGAGTTACTGGTTCCCTTCATACTCCGTCCATAGGCACTGAATGTTTTGGAAGCGTTATAATTCCCACAATATTGGCCTATTTCGAATCCTTTCGTAAAAGGTGAAACAACAGTCCAACCGGTGGTATTAACAAAAGGGTTGTTATCATCAGTGCGGCTGCTTATGCCGATCAATGACTGAAAGGTCTGGGCCTGTGCGGCAAAGCGGCTAAAGCTGCCAAACACAAAACATGTCTGAGTAGTAACATTATCAGTTGCATTTCCAATTTTTTCTGACCCCAAAAGGTCAATTTCTTGGGGGTCCCAAGGGAGAGTGTGATTTAGGGCTCTTATTAGTTGTACCGAGCAATCTGCTACAGTAACATTTATAAAATTAACTGTTACAGATGTCCAATTATCAAAATCTCTGGCAATAATTTCAGGAAAGCCTATCAGACATGTTTTAAAGGGCTCAGTTGCCGTAGCTGAACTCAGGCAAAAATCTGTCATCCCAGTTTTATTCGCCCACGCCACCCATAAGTTCGCACGGCTGGGCAACGGCATCGCTGGGATCAGTACAGACAGAGCTGCATTGATCATCATCAGCAACAGCAGCTTTGGTCCAGCGGCTTGGAATCCACTTCGGCCCTGTGGAAGTACACACATATAACCTCTACCCATATACTTCACTTCTGCTGGACCTTTCCACAGTCCAGTTGCTGGATCTCTATACATAACGAAAACTGGCTTGTCATCCTTATTTTCTTTAGGATAACCATGCACCCATGCTGGTGGCTCTTTCTGATCTGCAAAAATACATAAATGATTTAGCACAAAAAGAGTCTTAACAAGTCTTTCTTGTACATCTGAGATTTCCCTAAATTTTTGCAAATATTGTTTCAGCGTTTGATGCGCCCTTTCAATGATAGCTTGTCCCGTGGGTGAGTGCGGAATACCAGTAGTATGTCGCACTCCCCATGTTTGGAAAAAACGTTTCACTTTGGCGCTTGTGTATGCAGGGCCATTGTCAGTTTTTATCGTTTGTGGCACTCCCATAACTGCAAAACAACTAGTCAAATGTCGCATTACGTGGAGTGCTCGTTCTCCTGTTTGTGCCGTGGCCCATATAAATTTGCTATAGGTGTCAATCGTAACATGTATATATCTCAGTCTGCCAAAGTCAGCAACGTGAGTCACATCCACTTGCCACAATTCTCTGGCCTCGAGTCCCCTGGGATTCACACCGATTCCGAGACCAGGCCCATGGTGGCTACACGTAGGACAGGCCCGCACAATCCCCTGTAAAATGTCCGTAAAATATCCATAAATGTACACAAAATGTCCACTGCGTTCATTTAGTCCATGACTTTGGGCTCCATCTGTTATGGTGGTCACTCAGGTCAGCAGAGGTGGTGCGTTGCGTGGAGTTACTGGGCACCAAAGTTGGCTCAGGTCGGGTCACTGCTGCACTTGCGCTGCTTCTTGTAAAGTTTGTCCTCCGTTGGTTCAGGTGGTTCCTGCTGCTTGGGCATGGGCTTATCCACAGTCACAGACGTCTCGGGGTGTCCTGTCCCGCATGGACTCAGCCACAGGTCACAGTCCCTTCGATTCGAGTTCACGCTGCAGTTCCAGCCTGTCCAGCACAGCAGCACAGAAGCAGCAGCGATGCCCTGGCCATCTGCCAGCCCAGGCGCATCCCTATTGCTGTTATCAGAATGTTTCCAGGCACAGCACAGTAAGACGATAAGCAGTGCAGCAGTACAGCAAGCAGCAAGAGCAAAAAAGCAGCCACTAACGAGCACAAGACTCTAATACACATTAAGGCAAGCAAGCTCCATGGCAAGCACAAGAGCCTGCGAATTAATAGCTAAACAGCAGTAACAGCTATAAATTCAATCTAGCACATTCCAATCAAACGTGTCGTTATCTTGAATTGTAGTCTTTGGTTGCATTCCGGTAAATATCCATTCTAATACTCTCACAGTCTCCCCCTTTTTCTTTTTGCACTGCGTGAGTGCACCAATAAAATGTGTGGGGCCGTGCAAAACGGTTAAGTCCACAGGTAAGTCAGGGTCAATACGATCCACTGCTCGGTCAACGATGTGGGTACTGAGTTTTTGAATCACAATCGATAAGTCCTCGTAATATAAAAAGTCCTTGGAGACCACTGGATGATCGCCCCAACAACAACGCTCCATGAGATTGTCCATTGATAACTATGGGCCCTTTAATTCCTGTAGCAATTTTTCGCGGCCGGTCGTCAATTAGCGTGACATCTACTGCTGTTGCCAGATCCAGTCCGAGGCTCCCCCTGGTTGCTGGTCGAAGTTGGGTTGCTGGTCGAAGCTGGGCAATGGCGTCTGGTATCTCTGCACTGTCGTTTGGTTGGGGGCTGCCGTTGGCCTGAAGGTGACCGGAGCCGCGATTGGTGTCGGCGCGCTGCGGCTCTTGGCGCTCGGTTTCCCGTTTCCCGAACGCCGGCAGACCGTAGTATTATGATTATTCATTTGACAGTTCTGGCAGCTCCCGACATTGTCGACGCAGATGTCCTGGGTAGCCACATCGGAAGCACTTATACTCTCGTCGGCCAGTCGTCTTACTTTGGTGGGCATCCGGAGGCTTCAGTGGGGCAAGAGCTGCAAACGCCTGTCCCTGCGCCTTGAGTAATTTTTCCCCTAGTTCTCTGATTGTTTCAACTAACATGGCTTGAGCTCCTACAGGAACTCTACTCATTCGCTCTAACATGACTTCTATGGTGGCGTCTAAGGGTAAGGTGACAAGGATGCCCTTCGTATAAGTATTACAAGTCTCTAATACACACTGTCTCAGCAAAGGTCCTTTCATAAAATCTGCCATATCTGCGCGTCAATAGCGTCTGTGACTCTATCTACAAAAGATGCAAAAGGCTCCTCTCTTCCTTGTTTAATTGACATATATGAGGGAGGAGCTCGTGTAGTTTTAACTTTCTGCAAGGCTTCTCGTGCTAATTTCATAGATTCTAACAACACGTCTGGACCAGTTTGCATCTGCATTTCTACAGAGGCAAAAGGACCTATACCCATTAGTTGTTCTACAGTTACTCCAGCTAAACGATCATTTGGGGCTCGGGGCGAGCGCGCAGATATTTCACAAAGTCTTTGCCAGTGAGCTTGCCAAAGTAATTGTTGTGATTGCTTCAAAATAAGCCTCATTATGTTCTTAATATCTTCTGGACATAGCATTCCGCTACCCCAGATATAGTTTAGCATTTGCCTTGCAGGCTCACTATGCACTCCCGACTCATTAACTGTGTTTCGCAATTGATTTAATATTTTCCAATCTAGGGCCTGATGCACCCCAGTCATAGCCCCCGCGTTATCTACCTGGTAGATTACCGGGAAGGCTTGAGGGCTAATTTGATCTAATAAATCAAAATCTTTTGTTCAACAGCTTCTCGTGCTATTTTGTCCCAACTAACCCGCACTAAACGCGGGTCGGGGGGGGGTGGGGGGGTGGGGATGGGGGGTGGGGGGGGTGAGGGGTGGGGGGGTGGGGGGGTGAGAGGTGGGGGGTGGGGCCTTTAGAAGACTTTCAGCTTGAGCAGTCTCCTGTTCGCTACCGTCTACCCTCTCATTTTCACTTGGACCTTCCCTCTCCCCTCCCTTTCCCCCGGCGGTGCGGAGGGACAAGCCCTTTCTGTCGGTGGATCAGGAGGGGGACGAGAGGGTTGGCGAACAACGGGAACAGGAATTCCCGAAGGCGGAGGTGAAAAGTAGTCACCCCCTGCTGTGAGACGTCCAGCGGCAGGATTGGACTGCTCAAGCCGATCTGAGGCGGCTGTAGCTATTCGCCTTTCAGTTTTATATCTTTTTATACAATTAATAACATCTCTCCAAGATTTCATTAATTTTTTTGCTGATTTATCATCATCGATTACTAGATCCCACAAACAATCTCCATAAAAACGCCACTCGTCTACTTCAAACATACTTTCAGGGTCTTTAAAAAACCCTTTCGCTTTCCCTAACGCAATTAAATCAGCCAGGTCTTTTAATTGGCTTACTCCCCGCTCTTCTAAAAAGCATTTTAAAATATCGAAGGCTACCTCTACTTCCATTGCGCGCTTCTCTTGACCCTCTTAATTATCCGGTCGTTTGCAGCCTTTTCCCACGGGTAGCCTTCTATCGGACGGCGAACCCCTTTTAATCATCCTGGGTTCAAGCACGGATCAGGCACGCCGCGACAGCATATACTGATCTTCTGCTCCCTGGTCGCTGCTACCAGTGCTTCTCCGATCTCGCTGTCTGGTGGAAAACAGGGATGGGGGGTCCCTGTTCGGGCGCCACTTGCGACGAGCGAGGGAAGGCAGGCAGTCGACTCAATGTGAGTGATAAGGCCAGCTTCAACTTTATTGTAAAACCCTACACATATTTATACACTAAGTTCTACCTTATGCATACTTGTCTCACAATCATTGGCTTAGCTCTAAAAATTACATTATCATATACCTCCTACTTTCGGTTACTGCTATGTGGTCCGGGTTCCATCCTGTTTTTCTTATACTGTACTTTCTCAAAGTTGCTTATCTGCACAGAGCAAGGTCAGCATGACTTTCTTTTCTCCCTTCTCAGCATGACTCAGAATTTTCCCACCGTGGCCTAGTCTGGCTAACTTTCTCCAACACTGGGTGGCTGTGCTGGGGTTGCTGGTGCTGTGCTCTGGGGATGCTGGATTCCTGGCACGTGCGTGGGCTGTGTGCTGGGCCCTGGTTGTGCCGGGTATGTGTGGGTGCTGGGTGTTGGGCAGTGTGGGTGCTGTGTGGTGGGCCCTGGACAGGACCGGGTGCAGGGTGCTGAGCACCGGGGTGTTGGGTGCTTGGCACGACTGGGTGCTGAGTGCTAGGCACTGGGGTTGGTGGCTGCTGGGAGCTAGAGGTGCTGGCTGTGGGCATTTCCAGTTGCTGGTCATGACCGGGTGCTGGGTCTTGTGGGTGCTGGGTGTGCCCCGGTGCTGGGCATGTCCTGATGCTGTGTGCTCGGCACTTGTTGTTCTGGGTGGTGGGCAGTGAGGGTGCTGGGCGCTGGGGATGCTGGGCAATGCGGTGCTGGGCAGTGGGGCTGCTGGGTGCTGGGCATGTCCAGGGGCTGTGTGTTGGCGGTGGGTGTGCTAGGTTGTGCGCATGTCTGGGAATGAGTGCTGGGCCATGGGGGTGCTGGGTGGAGGGTATGATGGGTGCATGTCGTGGTTTAACCCCAGCCTGCAAAAAAACCCCACGCAGCCGCTGGCTCTCCTCCCCCCCCCACCCCGTGGGATGGGGGAGAGAATCGAGAAGGCACAAGTAGGAAAGCTCCCGGGTTGAGATAAAAACAGTTTAATGATTGAAATAAAACGAAGCAGAACAGTAATAATAACAATGAGAACAACAACAACAACAGACGATACAAAGCAGGCAATGCACAATGCAACTGCTCACCGCTGCCGACCGCGTGTCATGAACTGGGGCGGGGGGGGGGGGGGGAGAGTCGTGTCCTCCCCCTGCCCCCTCCCATTTTTTATTCTGAGCAGGATGTCACATGCTATAGAATACCCCATTGGCCAGCTAGGTCAACTACCCCGGCTGTGTTCCGCCACCCCCCCCGCCACCCCCCCGGGTGAGACAAAAGTCTCCCGGTGCAAGCACCGCCCAGCAACAGCCAAAGCATTAAGGGGCCATCAACGCTCCTCTCACACCAAACCCAAAAGCCAGCACACCCCCCAAGCTACTGGGAAGAAAGTTAACTCTGTCCCAGCCGGAAGCAGGACAGTGCTGAGTGCTGTGTATGTCCGGGTGCTGGGCATGTCTGGGTGCGGGGTACTGCGCACTGGGGGTGCTGGGTGGTGGGGGAGCTGGATGGTGGGTGTTTGGTGTGCTGAGTACAGAGCACTGGGGGTGCTGGGTGTGAGACGTGTGGGGGTGCTGGATGGTGGGTGTTGGGTATGCTGGTTGCTGGGCACTGGGGATGCTGCGTGTGAGACGTGTGGGGGTGCTGGATGGTAGGTGTTTGGCGTGCTGAGTACAGAGCACTGGGGGTGGTGGATGCTGAGCGCTGCGGGTGCTGGGTGCTGGGCATGTCCGGGTGCTATGTGCTGATCACTGGAGATGTTGGGGGCTGGTTTGCTGGGATCTGGGCAGTGGTGTGTTGAGTGCTGGGCATGTTTGGGTGCTGGCCATGTCTGGGTGCTGGGTACTGGGCGCTGGCTGTGGTGGGGCAGTGGGGGTGCTGTGTGCTGGGCACGTCCGGGTGGTGGGTGTTGGGCAGTGGCAGTATTGGGTTCTAGATACTGGGGTGCTGGGCCCTGGTATTGCTGGCTACTATACATAACTGAGTGCAGGGTATGTCTTGGTGCTGGATGCTGGGTACTGGAGGTACTGGGTGCTGGGTGTTGGGCATATGCGGTGCTAGGTGCTGGGCATATGCGGTGCTGGGTGGCTGTGCTGGGGTTGCTGGGTGCTGTGCTGTGAGGGTGCTGGATTCCTGACATGTGCGTGTGCTGTGTGCTGGGCCCTGGTTGTGCCGGGTATGTGTGAGTGCTGGGTGTTGGGCAGTGTGGGTGCTGTGTGGCGGGGCCTGGGCATGTCTGGGTGCTGGGCGGTCGGGATGCTGGGCGGTGGGCAGCAGAGAAGCTGCCTGCTGGGCATGTCTGAGTGCTGGGCATGCGTGGGTGCTGGGTACTGGGCAGCGGCGGTGGTGGGCGGTGGTGGTGCTGTGTGCTGGGCATGTCTGGGTGCTGGGCATGTGTGGGTGCTGGGTACTGGGCAGTGGGGGTGGTGGCGGTGGTGGTGCTGTGTGCTGGGCATGTTGGGCTGCTGGGTTTTGGGCGGTGGGCGTGCTGGGTGTGTGCGTGTGTTGGTTTCTGGGCACTGGGGGTGCTGGGTGTTGTGCACTGGGGTTGCTGGGTGCTGGGCATGTCCGGGTGGCGGGCACCGCTGGGTGCTGGGCCCTGAGGTTGCTGCGTGCTGGGCACTGGGCTTGCTGGTGCTGCTGGTGCGGGTGCTGGGGGCTAGGTGTTGTCCGAAAAGCGGATTCGTGCCCGGCGTGGAAGGAACTGTTGGAGTGACCATGGGTCGGAATAGGAGCGCGTTCCCGGAGTAATGAGGAGTCCCAATGTGGGTATGGTCATTCTCCTTTATTTCAAGATATTGTGCTACTTTTATAAGCTAGCCACAGTAACACGCGCACCTCCGAATCCTCTATTGGTTTACAGTCAGCAAGCACACGAATCTGAACATACACAGATTGGTCAAAAGCAGGTGTCCACGCGAACGCTTCCTGCGCCTGCATTCCGTTACATAATCTACTGATATTTACATTCCTCAGCCTGTTTTTCCTACTCTACTATCACTTCAGAGACTCTAAAACTACAATTGCTCTTTAGCAGCCTTCTACTATTACTAACAAATCCTCAGTGCTTGGAATGTTCATAGGATGACCGTTATTTAATAAAAATCCCTCCACAAGGAACCAATTCCACACGCTCAGGAGAGAGATTGTTTTATGCAGGCCTGGGTGCTCGGTGGACTTGCCACAAATGAAGCACACCAGGTCTAATCACCTTTCTGTTTGTATCCATGCTTCTCATACATATTTTCAGTTTCTCTTTTACATATTCCTTAAATTTCCGAGAACCGATTATAATATTACATCATCCTAGACACATGTGCACTAAAACCTTTAGGGTCTCCTTGAGGGTCTCGGGTGGTCTGTGGTGGTCGGCGGGGTAGTGAACTCTTCGTGAACCTGTTCCTTTCTTTCCTTATAAGGTCGAGGTTTGTCTCCGAGCCACGTCTGGACTCCGTTTGTTTACGGTTCTCGTTTCCAAGGTTACTCTTCACTAGAGTCTAACACTGCTTCCAGGAGACACGATTTAGACTACAATTCTACACACCTGCAAACACCACACCTGCTAGTTCCCTAACTTCTAAGCCACAAGTCTTCATTGTGTAGAATTACAGAAGCGAGCCGAGGTACTGGGGCTACTGGTTGCTGGGCCCTGGGAGTGCTGGATACCATGCATAATTGGGTGCAGGGTATGTCTTGCTGGTGGATGCTGGGCACTGGGGCTGCTGGGCATGTCTCGATGCTGTGTGTTGGCGGTGGGTGTGCTGGGTTGTGCGCATGTCCGGGAATTCGTGCTGGGCCCTGGGAGTGCTGGGTGCGGGGAGCTAGGGGTGCTGGCTGTGGGCATTTCCAGGTACTGGTCATGACCAGTGCTGGTTGTTGGGTCTTGTGGGTGCTGGGCGTGTGCAGGTGCTGGGCACGTCCGGATGCTGTGTGCTCGGCACTTGGGGTTCTGGGTGGTGGGCAGTGAGGGTGCGCACCAAACACCCACCATCCAGCACGCCCACAAGTCTCACACCCAGCACCCGCAGTGGCAGGAACCAGCATACCCAACACCCAGCTTCCAGCACACCCACTGCCCAGGACCTGCATACGCTGCATTGAACGCAGCACCCCCAGCACCCGGTAACCGATAGCCCCAGCGCCCAGCACGCCAGGGTCCAGCAACCAACACACGCCAAAAACCCAGCACCCAGCACCCCCACCGCCCAAAACCCAGCACCCCGACGTGCCCAGCACACAGCAGCCCCAGGGACCACCACCCCCAGCGCCAAGCACCCAGCACCACCATTGCTCAGCACCTGGACATGCCCAGCACCTAGCACCACCCCCCCCAGTGCCCAACACCCAGCACCCACACTTACCCAGCACAACCAGGGCCCAGCACACAGTACACGCACATGCCAGGAATCCAGCACCCTCACAGCACAGCACCCAGCAACCCCAGCACAGCCACCCAGCACCGCATATGCCCAACACCCAGCACTGCATATGCCCAGCACCCGGGACCTCCAGCACCAAGCATCCAGCACCAAGACATACCCTGCACTCAGTTTTGCATATTGCCGAGCAATGCCAGGGCCCAGCACCCCCAGTACCTAGCACCCAGCACTCCCACTGCCCAGTACCCAGCACCCCGACATGCCCAGCACACAGCACCCGCACCGCCCCGCACTGCCAGTTCCCAGTACCCAGCACCCAGACATGCCCAGCACGCAGACAAACATGCCCAGCGCCCAACACACCAGAACACAGCAAACCAGCCCCCAAGAACACCAGTGATCAGCACATAGCACCTGGACATGCCCAGCACCTGCAGCACTCAGCACCCCAAACACCCACCATTACAACACACTCACAGGTCTCACACACTTCCGCCCAGTGCCCGGAAACCAGCATACCCAACACTCAGCATCCAGCACCCCCACCCCCCAGCACCCAGTGCCCAGCACGCTGCACTTAGACGTGGCCAGCACCCGGACATGCTCAGCACCCAGCAACACAGGGGCACAGAACCCAGCACCCCCAGCGCCCAGAAACCAACCACCCCAGCGTCCAGCACCCAGTACACCCAGGGCCCGGCAACCAACACCCGCACATGCCCAGCACCCCCACCACCCAGCACAGGGACACGCCCAGCACCCAGCACACCCAAAGACCATCACCCCCAGCGCCAAGCACCCAGCACCGCCATTGCCTAGCACCCGGACATGCCCAGCACCCAGCACCACCACCGCCCACCACGGCCAGCGCACAGTACCCAGCACCCGGACATGCCCAGCACTCAGACATGCCTAGCAGGCAGCTTCCCTGCTCCCCATCGCCCAGAACCTCCAGTGCCCATCACCCAGCACCCAGACATGCCCAGCGCCCACCACACAGCACCCACACTGCCCAACACCCACACATACCCAGCACAACCAGGGAAGAGCACACAGCACACGCACGTACCAAGAAACAAGCACCCCCAGAGCACAGAACCCAGCAACTCCAGAGCACAGGCCCAGCACCGGATATGCCCAGCACCCAGTACCTCCAGCACCAAGAGATACCCTGCACTCAGTTATGCATAGTACCCAGCAACACCAGGGCCCCGCAACCGCACCAGCCAGCACCCAGCAACCCGAGTGCCCAGCCCCCATCAACCTCAGGGCCCAGCCCCCAGCACCCGCACATTCCCAGCACCCAGCAACCCCACTGCCCAACCCACCCCCCGGACATGCCCAGCACATAGCACCCCCAGGGACCACCACCCCCAGCGCCCAGTACCCAGCACCTGGACATGCCCAGCACCCAAACATGCCCAGCACGCTACACACCAGAACACAGCAAACCAGCCCCCAACATCCCCAGTGATCAGCATGTAGCACCCGGACGTGCCCAGCACCCAGCACGCCCAGCACCCAGTACACCAAACACCCACCACCATACAGGTCTCGCAGCCAGCACCTCCCCAGTGCCCAGAAACCAGCATACCCAACACCCCCACAGCCCAAGAACCCGTTTACCCAGCATCCAGACATGCCCAGCACTCGGACATACACAGCACCCCCAGGGCCCAGCACTAACTCCTGGACAGGCACACAACCCAGCACCCCAACCGCCAACAAACAGCACCTGGACATGCCCACCACTCAGCAGCCCCAGTGCCCAGCACCCAGCACCGCAACAGCCAGCATCCCCAGCGTCCAGCACCCTCACCGCCGACCACCCAGAACCCCAAGTGCCGAGCACACAGCATCCGCACATGCCCAGCACCTCGAGACGCCCAGCACCTGGTCATGTCCAGCAACTGAAATGCCCAAAGCCAGCACCCCTAGCTCCCAGCAGCCAGTACCCCCAGTGCCCAGCATCAGTCATGCCAAGGACGAGGACATGCCCAGCACCCAACACCCCAGTGGCCAACACCTAATACCCCCAGCATCCAGCAGCAAGACATACCCTGCACCCGCTTATGCATAGTACCCAGCACTCCTAGCCCCCAGCAGTCGCGCCGCCCAGCACCCAGCAACCCCAGTGCACAGCACCCACTAACCCCAGTGCCCAGCATCCCCAGCGCACAGCATCCGGCATATGGGCATACCCAGCACACGGACATACCCACTAGCCAGCACCCCTAGTGCCCAGCACCCAAAACTCCCTCCATCCATCACCCAGACATGCCCAGTGCTCAGCGCCCCCAACAGCCAGGATCAGAAAATGCCCAGCAACAAGCACTCCCATGCCTACCACCGCCAGTGCCCAATAACCAGCACACAGACAATGCCCACCAGCCAGCATCCAGAACCCAGCGCCAAGCACTCAGTACACAGGCATGCCCAGCACCCTGATATGCATAGTCCCCAGCACCCCCACTGCCCAGCAGTCCCAGTGCCCCGGACCCATCACTTGGACATGCTCAGCACCCAGAGATGTCCAGCACCCCGCATGCCCAGTCCCTGGAACCCAGTACCCCCAATGACCAGCACCCAGCGCAGCCAGTGCCCAGCACTGCCTGTAGCCAGCATCCACCACCCAGGCACGATCATCGCCTGCCCATTCCCAGCACCAAATCCTCCCAGTGCCCAGCACAGGGACATGGCGAGCACCCAGATATGCCCAACACCCAGCAACCGCAGCACCCAGACCTGTCCAGAACCCACTCCACTCAGGGCCTAGCACACAGTACCCCCACGACCCAGCACCGACACATGCCCAGCACCAAGCACTGCCAAAGATCCCAAGGGGTGCTAGGTGTGCTGGATGTTGCGCATTTGCGGTGCTGGAGATGGCTGGGTGCTGGGCAGCTGAGAAGGGGCTGTAAAGGGAAGGTGAGCACTGCGAACATATTTCAGTCCTGGCAAAACGTGTGTGGGAGCTCGACGGGGCGCTTGTCTGCTTTGCAGTTGGGCTGCGGCAAGGTTGACGGTTGAGTGCTACGGCAAGCGCCTAGCCCCGGTGGTGGTGGGGACCTCAAAGGGCTGCCGGGGCAGGCGAGTGCAACGAACGCCAGTCATCTTGGTTCCCTCTGTGTTGGAGCGCCATCTGGTGGGTAGACGTTTCAGAGCCTGGCTCTGATGAAGGTAAGATGTAGGTTGATGTTTAGGTGGGAGACCAAAGAGAAGGGAGCAGGGGTTGGTGGGGCTGAGGAGGGGCTGACAAGAGATCGTGAGGGCCAGCATCAGCCTTCATTCCTGGCCACGTCTGCCCCAGAGCCCCATGTGGTGGGTGGCCGCTTCGGAGCTTGGCCCTGATGAGGAGAAGGGATATGTCGAGGATAACTGGGGGAACAGACACAGAGCGCCGGTGTTGGTGGGGCTGAGAAGGGGGTGCCAAGGGACCGTGAGGGCCAACATCAGCCTTGGTTCCTGGCTATCTCAATGCCAAGCCCCATGTGGAGCGTGGCCGCTTCGGAGCTCTGCCCTGATGAGGGTCAGGGCTAGGTTGAGGTTAGGTGGGAGAACAGACACAGAGATCCGGTGTTAGTGGGGCTGCCTAGGGACAGCAAAGGAAAGGTGAGGGCGAGCATCAGCCTTGGTTCCTGGCTACTTCAGTGCCAAGCCCCATGTGTAGCGTGGCCACTTCGGAGCTTGGCCCTGATGAGGGTAAGGGCAAGGTTGAGGTTAGGTGGAGAACAGGCACAGAACCACGGTGTTGGTGGGGCTGCCTAGGGACTGCAAAAGGAAGGTGAGAGCCACCATCAACCTTGGTTCCTGGCTACTTCAGTGCCTGAGCCCCATGTCGAGGGTAGCCTCTTCGGAGCTTGGCTCCGCTAAGAGTAAGGCATATGTCGAGGATAAGTGGGAGAACAGAGACAGAGCTTCGGTTTGGTGGGGCTACCATGGGAAGGTGAGGGCCAGCATCAAGCTGCATTTCTGGTTACCTTAGTGCCAAGCTCCACGTGGAGGGTGGCCGCTTCGGAGCTTGGCCCTGATGAGGGTCAGGGATAGGTCGATGTTAGGTGCGAGCAGAGACACAGAGCCCTGGTGTTGGTGGGCCTGAGAAGCAGCTGCCAAGAGCCCGTGAGGGCCAGCCTCAGCCTTGCTTCCTGCCTACTTCAGTGCCAAGCCCCATGTAGTCGGTGGCCACTTCGGAGTTGGCCCTGATGAGGGTCTGGGCTAGGTTGAGGTTAGGTGGGAGAACAGGCACAGAGCCCCGGTGTTGGTGGGGCTGCCTAGGGACTGCAAATGGAAGGTGAGAGCCACAATCAACCTTGGTTTCTGGCTACTTCAGTGCCTGAGCCCCATGTCGAGGGTGGCCTCTTCGGAGCTTGGCCGTGAAGGCTAGCATCAGCCTTGGTTCCTGGCTACTTCAGTGCCTAGCTCCATGTGGCCGGTGACCACTTCGGAGCTTGGCCCTCATGAGGGTCTGGGCTAGGTTGAGGTAAGGTGGGAGAACAGAGACAGAGCCCCGGCATTGGTGCGGCTGAGAAGGGGCTGCGCAGTGATCGTGAGGACCAGCATCTACCTTGGTTCTTGGCTGCCTCAGTGCCTAAGCCCCACATGAAGAGTGGTCCCTTTGGAGCTTGGCTCCGATGAGGGTAAGGGATAGGTCGGTGTTAGATGCGAGCACAGACACAGAGCCCCGGTATTGGTGGGGCCGACAAGAGACCGTGAGGAGCAGCACCAAGCTGCATTTCTGGTTACCTTAGTGCCAAGCTCCACGTGGAGGGTGGCCGCTTCGGAGCTTGGCTCCGATGAGGGTCAGGGATAGGTCGATGTTAGGTGCGAGCAGAGACACAGAGCCCCGGTTTTGGTGGGCATGAGAAGGAGCTGCCAAGAGCCCGTGAGGGCCAGTATCAGCCTTGCTTCCTGGCTACTTCAGTGCCAAGCCCCATGTGGTCGGTGGCCACTTCGGAGCTTGGCCCTGATGAGGGTCAGGGCTAGGTTGAGGTTAGGAAGGAGAACAGGCAGAGAGCCCCGGTGTTGGTGGGCTTGCCTAGGGACTGCAAATGGAAGGTGAGGGCCAGCACCACCCTTGATTCCTGGCTATCTCAGTGCCAAGCCCCATGTGGAGTGTGGCCGCTGCGGAGCTTTGCCCTGATGAGGGTAAGGGATATGTGGAGGCTAAGTGGGAGAAGATACAGAGCCCCGGTACTGGTGGGGCTGAGAAGGGGCTAAAAAGAGATCGTGAGGGCCAGCATCAACCTTGATTCCAGGCTCATTCAGTACCTAAGCCCCACGTGGGGAGTGGTCGCTTCGGAGCTTGGCTCCGATGAGGGTAAGGGATAGGTTGATGTTAGGTGCGAGCAGAGACACAGAGCCCCGGTATTGGTGGGGTTGAGACGGGGCTGCCCTTCAGTGCCTGAGCCCCATGTTGAGGGTGGCATCTTCGGAGCTTGGCTCCGATGAGGGTAAGAGATATGTCGAGGATAAGGTGGAGAACAGAGACAGAGCCCCGGTTTTGGTGGGGCTACCAAGGGAAGGTGAGGGCCAGCATCAAGATGCATTTCTGGTTACCTTAGTGCCAAGCTCCACGTGGAGGGTGGCCGCTTCGGAGCTTGGCCCTGATGAGGGTAAGGGATAGGTTGAGGTTAGGTGGGAGAACAGGCAAAGAGCACCGGTGTTGGTGGGTCTGAGAAGGGGCTGCCAAGGGACCGTGAGGGCCAGCATCAGCCTTGGTTTCTGGCTACTTCAGTGCCTAGCTCCATGTGGCCGGTGGCCACTTCGGAGCTTGGCCCTGATGAGGGTCTGGGCTAGGTTGAGGTAAGGTGGGAGAACAGAGACAGAACCCCGGCATTGGTGCCGCTGAGAAGGGGCTGCGCAGTGATCGTGAGGACCGGCATCTACCTTGGTTCTTGGCTGCCTTAGTGCCTAAGCCCCACATGAAGAGTGGTCCCTTTGGAGCTTGGCTCCGATGAGGGTAAGGGATAGGTCGCTGTTAGATGCGAGCACAGACACAGAGCCCCGGTATTGGTGGGGCCGACAAGAGACCGTGAGGGCCAGCATCAAGATGCATTTCTGGTTACCTTAGTGCCAAGCTCCACGTGGAGGGTGGCCGCTTCGGAGCTTGGCCCTGATAAGGGTCAGGGATAGGTCGATGTTAGGTGCGAGCAGAGACACAGAGCCCCGGTGTTGGTGGGCCTGAGAAGGAGCTGCCAAGAGCCCGTGAGGGCCAGCATCAGCCTAGCTTCCTGGCTACTTCAGTGCCAAGCCCCATGTGGTCGGTGGCCACTTCGGAGCTTGGCCCTGATGAGGGTCAGGGCTAGGTTGAGGTTAGGAGGGAGAACAGGCAGAGAGCCCCGGTGTTGGTGGGCTTGCCTAGGGACTGCAAATGGAAGGTGAGGGCCAGCACCACCACTGATTCCTGGCTATCTCAGTGCCAAGCCCCATGTGGAGTGTGGCCGCTGCAGAGCTTTGCCCTGATGAGGGTAAGGGATATGTGGAGGCTAAGCGGGAGAACAGATACAAAGCCCCGGTACTGGTGGGGCTGAGAAGGGGCTGCAAAGAGATCGTGAGGGCCAGCATCAACCTTGATTCCAGGCTACTTCAGTACCTAATCCCCACGTGGGGAGTGGTCTCTTCGGAGATGGGCTCCGATGAGGGTAAGGGATAGGTTGATGTTAGGTGCGAGCAGAGACACAGAGCCCCGGTATTGGTGGGGCTGAGACGGGGCTGCCCTTCAGTGCCTGAGCCCCATGTTGAGGGTGGCCTCTTCGGAGCTTGGCTCCGATGAGGGTAAGAGATATGTCGAGGATAAGGTGGAGAACAGAGACAGAGCCCCGGTTTTGGTGGGGCTACCAAGGGAATGTGAGGGCTAGCATCAGGCTGGATTTCTGGTTACCTTAAGTGCCAAGCTCCATGAGGTCGGTGGCCGCTTCGGAGCTTGGCCCTGATGAGGGTCTCGGCTAGGTCGAGGTTACGTGGGAGAACAGGCACAGAGCCTCGGTGTTGGTGGGGCTGTCAAGGGACCGTGAGGGCCAGCATCAGCCTTGGTTACTGGCTACTTCTGTGCCTAGCTCCATGTGGCCGGTGGCCACTTCGGAGCTTGGCCCTGATGAGGGTCTGGGCTAGGTTGAGGTAAGGTGGGAGAACAGAGACAGAACCCCGGCATTGGTGCCGCTGAGAAGGGGCTGCGCAGTGATCGTGAGGACCGGCATCTACCTTGGTTCTTGGCTGCCTTAGTGCCTAAGCCCCACATGAAGAGTGGTCCCTTTGGAGCTTGGCTCCGATGAGGGTAAGGGATAGGTCGGTGTTAGATGCGAGCACAGACACAGAGCCCTGGTATTGGTGGGGCCGACAAGAGACCGTGAGGTGCAGCATCAAGATGCATTTCTGGTTACCTTAGTGCCAAGCTCCACGTGGAGGGTGGCCGCTTGGAGCTTGGCCCTGATGAGGGTCAGGGATTGGTCGATATTAGGTGCGAGCAGAGACACAGAGCCCCCGTGTTGGTGGGCCTGAGAAGGAGCTGCCAAGAGCCGGTGACGGCCATACCAGGCTTGCTTCCTGCCTACTTCAGTGCCAAGCCCCATGTGGTCGGTGGCCACTTCGGAGCTTGGCCCTGATGAGGGTCAGGGATAGGTCGATGTTAGGTGCGAGCAGAGACACAGAGCCCCGGTTTTGGTGGGCCTGAGAAGGAGGTGCCAAGAGCCCGTGAGGGCCAGTATCAGCCTTTGTTCCTGGCTACTTCAGTGCCTAGCTCCATGTGGTCGGTGGCCACTTCGGAGCTTGGCCCTGATGAGGGTCAGGGCTAGGTTGAGGTTAGGAGGGAGAGCAGCCAGAGAGCCCCGGTGTTGGTGGGCTTGCCTAGGGACTGCAAATGGAAGGTGAGGGCCAGCACCACCCTTGATTCCTTGCTATCTCACTGCCAACCCCCATGTGGAGTGTGGCCGCTGCGGCGCTTTGCCCTGATGAGGGTAAGGGATATGTCGAAGCTAAGTGGGAGAACAGATACAGAGCCCCGGTATTGTTGGGGCTGAGAAGGGGCTGCCAAGAGATCGTGAGGGCCAGCATCAACCTTGATTCCAGGCTACTTCAGTACCTAATCCCCACGTGGGGAGTGGTCTCTTCGGAGCTTGGCTCCGATGAGGGTAAGAGATATGTCGAGGATAAGGTGGAGAACAGAGACAGAGCCCCGGTTTTGGTGGGGCTACCAAGGGAAGGTGAGGGCTAGCATCAAGCTGGATTTCTGGTTACCTTAGTGCCAAGCTCCACGTAGAGCGTGGCCTCTTCGGAGCTTGGCCCTGATGAGGGTCTGGGCTAGGTTGAGGTAAGGTGGGAGAACACAGACAGAGCCCCGGTATTGGTGCGGCTGAGAAGGGGCTGCGCAGTGATTTGAGGACCAGTATCTACCTTGGTTCTTGGCTGCCTCAGTGCCTAAGCCCCACATGAAGAGTGGTCGCTTCGGAGCTTGGCTCCGATAAGGGTAAGGGATAGGTCGGTGTTAGATGCGAGCAGAGACACAGAGCCCCGGTACCGGTGGGGCTGAGAGGGGGCTGCAAAGAGATCGTGAGGGCCAGCATCAACCTTGATTCCAGGCTCATTCAGTACCTAAGCCCAACGTGGGGAGTGGTCGCTTCGGAGCTTGGCCCTGATGAGTGTCTGGGCTAGGTTGAGGTAAGGAGGTAGAAAAGGTACAGAGCCCCGTGTTGCTGGGGCTGCCTAGGGACTGCAAATGGAAGGTGAGGGCCACCATCAACCTTGGTTCCTGGCTACTTCAGTGCCTGTGCCCCATGTCGCCGGTGGCCTCTTCGGAGCTTGGCCGTGAGGGTTAGCATCAGCCTTGGTTCCTGGCTACTTCAGTGCCTAGCTCCATGTGGCCGGTGGCCGCTTCGGAGCTTGGCTCCGATGAGGGTAATGTATAGGTGGGTGTTAGATGCGAGCAGAGACACAGAGCCCCGGTATTGGTGGGGCCGACAAGAGACCGTGAGGGCCAGCATCGAGATGCATTTCTGGTTACCTTAGTGCCAAGCTCCATGAGGTCGGTGGCCACTTCGGAGCTTGGCCCTGATAAGGGTCTGGGCTAGGTTGAGGTTAGGAGGGAGAACAGGCAGAGAGCCCCGGTGTTGGTGGGCTTGCCTAGGGACTGCAAATGGAAGGTGAAAGCCAGCACCACCCCTGATTCCTGGCTATCTCAATGCCAAGCCCCATATGGAGCGTGGCCGCTTCGGAGCTCTGCCCTGATGAGGGTTAGGGCTAGGTTGAGGTTAGGTGGGAGAACAGACACAGAGATCCGGTGTTAGTGGGGCTGCCTAGGGACAGCAAAGGAAAGGTGAGGGCGAGCATCAGCCTTGGTTCCTGGCTACTTCAGTGCCAAGCCCCATGTGTAGCGTGGCCACTTCGGAGCTTGGCCCTGATGAGGGTAAGGGCAAGGTTGAGGTTAGGTGGGAGAACAGGCACAGAACCACGGTGTTGGTGGGGCTGCCTAGGGACTGCAAAAGGAAGGTGAGAGCCACCATCAACCTTGGTTCCTGGCTACTTCAGTGCCTGAGCCCCATGTCGAGGGTAGCCTCTTCGGAGCTTGGCTCCGCTAAGAGTAAGGCATATGTCGAGGATAAGTGGGAGAACAGAGACAGAGCTTCGGTTTGGTGGGGCTACCAAGGGAAGGTGAGGGCCAGCATCAAGCTGCATTTCTGGTTACCTTAGTGCCAAGCTCCACGTGGAGGGTGGCCGCTTCGGAGCTTGGCTCCCATGAGGGTCAGGGATAGGTCGATGTTAGGTGCGAGCAGAGACACAGAGCCCTGGTGTTGCTGGGCCTGAGAAGCAGCTGCCAAGAGCCCGTGAGGGCCAGCCTCAGCCTTGCTTCCTGCCTACTTCAGTGCCAAGCCCCATGTAGTCGGTGGCCACTTCGGAGTTGGCCCTGATGAGGGTCTGGGCTAGGTTGAGGTTAGGTGGGAGAACAGGCACAGAGCCCCGGTGTTGGTGGGGCTGCCTAGGGACTGCAAATGGAAGGTGAGAGCCACAATCAACCTTGGTTTCTGGCTACTTCAGTGCCTGAGCCCCATGTCGAGGGTGGCCTCTTCGGAGCTTGGCCGTGAGGGCTAGCATCAGCCTTTGTTCCTGGCTACTTCAGTGCCAAGCCCCATGTGGTCGGTGGCCACTTCGGAGCTTGGCCCTGATGAGGGTCAGGGCTAGGTTGAGGTTAGGAAGGAGAACAGGCAGAGAGCCCCGGTGTTGGTGGGCTTGCCTAGGGACTGCAAATGGAAGGTGAGGGCCAGCACCACCCTTGATTCCTGGCTATCTCAGTGCCAAGCCCCATGTGGAGTGTGGCCGCTGCGGAGCTTTGCCCTGATGAGGGTGAGGGATATGTGGAGGCTAAGTGGGAGAAGATACAGAGCCCCGGTACTGGTGGGGCTGAGAAGGGGCTGCAAAGAGATCGTGAGGGCCAGCATCAACCTTGATTCCAGGCTCATTCAGTACCTAAGCCCCACGTGGGGAGTGGTCGCTTCGGAGCTTGGCTCCGATGAGGGTAAGGGATAGGTTGATGTTACGTGCGAGCAGAGACACAGAGCCCCGGTATTGGTGGGGTTGAGACGGGGCTGCCCTTCAGTGCCTGAGCCCCATGTTGAGGGTGGCCTCTTCGGAGCTTGGCTCCGATGAGGGTAAGAGATATGTCGAGGATAAGGTGGAGAACAGAGACAGAGCCCCGGTTTTGGTGGGGCTACCAAGGGAAGGTGAGGGCCAGCATCAAGATGCATTTCTGGTTACCTTAAGTGCCAAGCTCCATGAGGTCGGTGGCCACTTCGGAGCTTGGCCCTGATGAGGGTAAGGGATAGGTTGAGGTTAGGTGGGAGAACAGGCAAAGAGCACCGGTGTTGGTGGGTCTGAGAAGGGGCTGCCAAGGGACCGTGAGGGCCAGCATCAGCCTTGGTTACTGGCTACTTCAGTGCCTAGCTCCATGTGGCCGGTGGCCACTTCGGAGCTTTGCCCTGATGAGGGTCTGGGCTAGGTTGAGGTAAGGTGGGAGAACAGAGACAGAACCCCGGCATTGGTGCCGCTGAGAAGGGGCTGCGCAGTGATCGTGAGGACCGGCATCTACCTTGGTTCTTGGCTGCCTTAGTGCCTAAGCCCCACATGAAGAGTGGTCCCTTTGGAGCTTGGCTCCGATGAGGGTAAGGGATAGGTCGGTGTTAGATGCGAGCACAGACACAGAGCCCCGGTATTGGTGGGGCCGACAACAGACCGTGAGGGCCAGCATCAAGATGCATTTCTGGTTACCTTAGTGCCAAGCTCCACGTGGAGGGTGGCCGCTTCGGAGCTTGGCCCTGATGAGGGTCAGGGATTGGTCGATGTTAGGTGCGAGCAGAGACACAGAGCCCCCGTGTTGGTGGGCCTGAGAAGGAGCTGCCAAGAGCCGGTGACGGCCAGTACCAGGCTTGCTTCCTGCCTACTTCAGTGCCAAGCCCCATGTGGTCGGTGGCCACTTCGGAGCTTGGCCCTGATGAGGGTCAGGGATAGGTCGATGTTAGGTGCGAGCAGAGACACAGAGCCCCGGTTTTGGTGGGCCTGAGAAGGAGCTGCCAAGAGCCCGTGAGGGCCAGTATCAGCCTTTGTTCCTGGCTACTTCAGTGCCTAGCTCCATGTGGTCGGTGGCCACTTCGGAGCTTGGCCCTGATGAGGGTCTGGGCTAGGTTGAGGTTAGGAGGGAGAGCAGCCAGAGAGCCCCGGTGTTGGTGGGCTTGCCTAGGGACTGCAAATAGAAGGTGAGGGCCAGCACCACCCTTGATTCCTTGCTATCTCACTGCCAAGCCCCATGTGGAGTGTGGCCGCTGCGGCGCTTTACCCTGATGAGGGTAAGGGATATGTCGAAGCTAAGTGGGAGAACAGATACAGAGCCCCGGTATTGTTGGGGCTGAGAAGGGGCTGCCAAGAGATCGTGAGGGCCAGCATCAACCTTGATTCCAGGCTACTTCAGTACCTAATCCCCACGTGGGGAGTGGTCTCTTCGGAGCTTGGCTCCGATGAGGGTAAGAGATATGTCGAGGATAAGGTGGAGAACAGAGACAGAGCCCCGGTTTTGGTGGGGCTACCAAGGGAAGGTGAGGGCTAGCATCAAGCTGGATTTCTGGTTACCTTAGTGCCAAGCTCCACGTAGAGCGTGGCCTCTTCGGAGCTTGGCCCTGATGAGGGTCTGGGCTAGGTTGAGGTAAGGTGGGAGAACACAGACAGAGCCCCGGTATTGGTGCGGCTGAGAAGGGGCTGCGCAGTGATTTGAGGACCAGTATCTACCTTGGTTCTTGGCTGCCTCAGTGCCTAAGCCCCACATGAAGAGTGGTCGCTTCGGAGCTTGGCTCCGATAAGGGTAAGGGATAGGTCGGTGTTAGATGCGAGCAGAGACACAGAGCCCCGGTACCGGTGGGGCTGAGAGGGGGCTGCAAAGAGATCGTGAGGGCCAGCATCAACCTTGATTCCAGGCTCATTCAGTACCTAACCCCAACGTGGGGAGTGGTCGCTTCGGAGCTTGGCCCTGATGAGTGTCTGGGCTAGGTTGAGGTAAGGAGGTAGAAAAGGCACAGAGCCCCGTGTTGCTGGGGCTGCCTAGGGACTGCAAATGGAAGGTGAGGGCCACCATCAACCTTGGTTCCTGGCTACTTCAGTGCCTGTGCCCCATGTCGCCGGTGGCCTCTTCGGAGCTTGGCCGTGAGGGCTAGCATCAGCCTTGGTTCCTGGCTACTTCAGTGCCTAGCTCCATGTGGCCGGTGGCCGCTTCGGAGCTTGGCTCCGATGAGGGTAAAGTATAGGTGAGTGTTAGATGCGAGCAGAGACACAGAGCCCCGGTATTGGTGGGGCCGACAAGAGACCGTGAGGGCCAGCATCGAGATGCATTTCTGGTTACCTTAGTGCCAAGCTCCATGAGGTCGGTGGCCACTTCGGAGCTTGGCCCTGATGAGGGTCTGGGCTAGGTTGAGGTTAGGAGGGAGAACAGGCAGAGAGCCCCGGTGTTGGTGGGCTTGCCTAGGGACTGCAAATGGAAGGTGAGGGCCAGCACCACCCCTGATTCCTGGCTATCTCAGTGCCAAGCCCCATGTGGAGTGTGGCCGCTGCGGAGCTTTGCCCTGATGAGGGTAAGGGATATGTCGAGGCTAAGTGGGAGAACAGCTACAGAGCCCCGGTACTGGTGGGGCTGAGAAGGGGCTGCCAAGAGATCGTGAGGGCCAGCATCAACCTTGATTCCAGGCTACTTCAGTACCTAAGCCCCACGTGGGGAGTGGTCTCTTCGGAGATGGGCTCCGATGAGGGTAAGGGATAGGTTGATGTTAGGTGCGAGCAGAGACACAGAGCCCCGGTATTGGTGGGGCTGAGACGGGGCTGCGCTTAAGTGCCTGAGCCCTATGTTGAGGTTGGCCTCTTCGGAGCTTGGCTCCGATGAGGGTCAGGGATATGTCGAGGATAAGTGGGAGAACAGCGACAGAGCCCCGGTGTTGGTGGGGCTGAGAAGGGGCTGCCAAGAGACCGTGAGGGCCAGCATCCTACTTGGTTCCTAGCTACTTCAGTGCCTAACTCCATGTGGCCACTTGGAAGCTTGGCCCTGATGAGGGTCAGGGCTAGGTTGAGGTTAGGTGGGAGAACAGGCACAGAGCCCCGGTGTTGGTGGGGCTGCCTAGGGACTGCAAATGGAAGTATGAGGGCCACCATCAACCTTGGTTCCTGGCTACTTCAGTGTCTGAGCCCCATGTCGAGGGTGGCCTCTTCGGTGCTTGGCCGTGAGGGCTAGCATCAGCCTTGGTTCCTGGCTACTTCAGTGCCTAGCTCCATGTGGCCGGTGGCCACTTCGGAGCTTGGCCCTGATGAGGGTCAGGGCTAGGTTGAGGTAAGGTGGGAGAACAGAGACAGAGCCCCGCCATTGGTGCGGCTGAGAAGGGGCTGCGAAGTGATCGTGAGAGCCAGCATCAACCTTGTTTCCTGGCTACTTCAGTGCCAAGCCCCATGTGGAGTGTGGCCGCTTCGGAGCTTGGCCCTGATGAGGGTCAGGGATAGGTCGATGTTAGGTGCGAGCAGAGACACAGAGCCCCGGTGTTGGTGGAGATGAGAAGGAGCTGCCAAGAGACCGTGAGGGCCAGCATCCGCCTTGGTTCCTTGCTACTTCAGTGCCTAGCTCCATGTGGCCACTTGGGAGCTTGGCCCTGATGAGGGTAAGGGATAGGTCGCTGTTAGGTGCGAGCAGAGATACAGTGCCACGGTGTTGATGGGGCTGAGAAGTGGCTGCCAAGAGATCGTGAGGGCCAGCATCGTCCTTGATTCCTGGCTATTTCTGTGCCTGAGCCGGAGGAGGTGGGTGGCCGTTTCGGAGCTTGCCTCTGAGGAAGATAAGGGATAGTTTGTGGTTCTGCGTAGATAACGAGATCCTTCTGCATTAGTTAACGCCACCCACCACATGGACTCCAACGACCCTTCCCGGTCCCACCACCCCTCTCCCTTATTCTCAAACCTAAATATCAACCTTTGCCTTACCATCTCTCGAGCCCATTTCGTAAACGGCTTCCCACCAGAGGGCGCTCCAACACAGAAAGAACCAGATTGAAAGCTGTTTCTGGCTCTTGCCTTTCGTGGCAGCCCTTTCCGAGGGAGCTGCTCTCGCTCTACCACCCAACCAGCAACCTTACCACAGCCCAACTGCAAAGCAGTCGATCCCCTCTTCGGGCTCCCATAAACTAACAGGCAGGACTGAAAGATGCTGGTGGCTCTCACCTTCCCTTGATAGACCCTTCTCAGCTGCCCAACACCCAGCCAGCTCCAGCACCCCAAATATGCCATATGCACCACACCTAGCACTCCTTGCTACACATTGGTGGTGCCTGGTGCTAGGCATGTTCCGTTGCTGAGTGGTGGGTTGTTGGGCACTGCGGGGACTGGCTTCTTGTCATGTCCTGGTGCTGGGGCTGCTCAGTGCTGTGTGCTGGGCTCCGGGGCTGCTGGGTGCTGTGTGCTGGGCTCTGGGGCTGCTGGGCATGTCGAGGTGCTGTGCATTGGCGGTGCGTGTGCTGGGTTGTGTGCATGTGTGGGAATCAGTGCTGGGCCATGGGAGTGCTGGGCCCTGGCAGTGCTGGGTGGAGGGTATGATGGGTGCATGTGTTGGTTTAACCCCAGCCTGCAAATAAACCCCACGCAGCCGCTGGCTCACCTCCCCCCCCCACCCCGTGGGATGGGGGAGAGAATCGGGAGGGCACAAGTAGGAAAGCTCCCGGGTTGAGATAAAAACAGTTTAATGATTGAAATAAAACGAAGTAGAACAGTAATAATAACAATGAGAACAACAACAACAACAGACGATACAAAGCAGGCAATGCACAATGCAACTGCTCACCGCTGCCGACCGCGTGTCGCGAACGAGGGGGGGAGAGCCCCCTCCCCCTCCCCCTCCCATTTTTTATTCTGAGCAGGATGTCACATGCTATAGAATACCCCATTGGATAGCTGGGTCAACTATGCCGGCTGTGCTCCCCATCCCCCCGCCCCCCCAACGCCCCCCGAGCTTCCTGTGGGAGGCCGAAAAGAGAAAACAAAAGTCTCCCGGTACAAGCACCGCCCAGCAACAGCCAAAGCATTAAGGGGCCATCAACGCTCCTCTCACACCAAACCCAAAAGCCAGCACACCCCCCCCAAGCTACTGGGAAGAAAGTTAACTCTGTCCCAGCCGGAAGCAGGACAGTGCAGTGCACTGGAGTTCTGAGTGCTGGGTCCTAGGGGTACTGTGTATGTTCGGGTGCTGGGCATATCCGCGTGCGGGTACTGGGCAGCTGGGGTGGTGGTGGTACTGGATGCTGGGCATTGGGTATGCTGGTTTCTGGGCACTGGGGGTGGTGGGTGCTGAGCGCAGCGTGTGCTGGCTGCTATGTGCAGATCACTGGGGATGGTGGGGGCTGGTTTGCTGCTTTCTGGTGTGTTGGGCGCTGGGCATGTTTGGGTGCTGGGCATGTCTGGGTGCTGGGCACGGGCAGTGGGGGTGCTGGGTACGTCCGGGTGGTGGGTATTGGGCGGTGGGAGTGCTGGGTGCTAATTACTGGGGATGCTGGGCCCTGGCATTGCTTGGTACTATGCATAACTGAGTGCCGGGTATGTCTTGGTGCTGGCCATATCCGGTGCTGGCCATATCCGGTGCTAGGTGTGTGCTCTGGGTTTGCTGGGTGCTGTGCTGTGAGGGTGCTGGATTCCTGGCATGTGCGTGTGCTGTGCCTTGGTTGTGCTGGGTATGTGTGGGTGTTGGGCAGTATGGGTGCTGCGTGGTGGGCGCTGGGCATGTGCCGGTGCTGGGTGATGGGCACTGGAGGTCCTGGGCGATGGGGAGCAGGGAAGCTGCCTGGTAGGAATGTCTCAGTGCTGGGCATATCCGGGTGCTTGGTACTGTGCACTGGTGGTGGTGGTACTGGGTGATGGGCTCTGGATGTCCTGGGCGATGGGGAGCAGGGAAGCTGCCTGGTAGGAATGTCTCAGTGCTGGGCATATCCGGGTGCTTGGTACTGTGCACTGGTGGTGGTGGTACTGGGTGCTGGGCATGTCCCGGTGCTAGGCAATGGCGGTGCTGGGTGCTTGGCGCTGGGCGTGATAGTCTTTGGGTGTGCTGGGTGGTGGGGGTGCTGGGCATGTGCGGGTGTTGGTTGCTGGGCCCTGGGTGTACTGAGTGCTGGACACTGGGGTGGTTGGTTTCTGGGCACTGGGGCTTCTGGGTTCTGTGGACTGGGGTTGCTGGGTGCTGGGCATGTCTGGGTGCTGGGCAATGGCTGGCTGCTGGGTTCTGGGCCCTGAGGTTGCTGGGTGCTGGGCACCGGCCTTGCTGGGTGCTGGCTGGTGTGGGTGCTGGGGGCTAAGTGCTGGTTGCTGGGCCCTGGGAGTGCTGGGTATTATGCATAAGCAGGTGCAGGGTATCTCTTGCTGCTTGATGCTGGGGCTAGTGGGTGCTGGGCACTGGGGCGGCTGGGCATGTCCAGGGGCAGTGTGTTGGCGGTGGGTGTGCTAGGTTGTGCGCATGTCTGGGAATGAGTGCTGGGCCATGGGGGTGCTGGGTGGAGGGTATGATGAGTGCATGTCATGGTTTAACCTGGCATGTGTGTGTGCTGGGTCCTGGTTGTGCTAGGTATGTGTGGGTGCTGGGTATTGGGCAGTGTGGGTGCTGTGTGGCGGGGCCTGGGCATGTCCAGGTGCTGGGCGGTCGGGGTGCTGGGCGGTCGCGATGCTGGGCGGTGGGCAGCAGGGAAGCTGCCTGCTGGGCACATCTGGGTGCTGGGCATGTCCAGGTGCTGGGCAGTGGTAGTGCTGGGTGCGTGGTGCTGGGGGTGGTGGTCCCTGGTGGTGCTGCATGCTGGGCATGTCCGGGTGCTGGGTGGTTGGAGTGTTGGGTGCATGCGAATGTTGGTTTCTGAGCCCTGGGAGTGCTGGGCACTGGGGCTGTTGGTTTCTGGGCGCTGGGGCTTCTGGGTTGTGTGCACTGGGGTTGCTGGGTGCTGGGCATGTCTGGGTGCTGGGCAATGGCTGGCTGCTGGGTTCTGGGCCCTGAGGTTGCTGGGTACCGGCCTTGCTGGGTGCTGGCTGGTGTGGGTGCTGGAGGCTAAGTACTCGGGGTGCTGGTTGCTGGGCCCTGGGAGTGCTGGGTACCATGCGTAAGCGGGTGCAGGGTATCTCTTGCTGCTGGGTGCTGGGGATGCTGGGTGCTGGGGGTGCTGGGCACTGGGGCTGCTGGGTGCTGGGCATATCCAGGGGCTGTGTGTTGGTGGTGGGTGTGCTAGGTTGTGCGCATGTCCGAGAATGAGTGCTGGGCCATGGGGGTGCTGGGTGGAGGGTACGATGGGTGCATGTCGTGGTTTAACCCCAGCCTGCAAATAAACCCCACGCAGCCGCTGGCTCTCCTCCCCCCCACACCCCGTGGGATGGGGGAGAGAATCGGGAGGGCACAAGTAGGAAAACTCCCGGGTTGAGATAAAAACAGTTTAATGATTGAAATAAAACGAAGTAGTACAGTAATAATAACAATGAGAACAACAACAACAACAGACGATACAAAGCAGGCAATGCACAATGCAACTGCTCACCGCTGCCGACTGTGTGTAGCGAACGGGGGGGGGGGGAGAGCCCCCTCCCCCGCCCCCTCCCATTTTTTATACTGAGCAGGATGTCACATGCTATAGAATACCCCATTGGCCAGCTAGGTCAACTACCCCGGCTGTGCTCCCCACCCCCGCCCCCTCCCCCCCCGAGCTTCCTGTGGGAGGCTGAAAAGAGAGAACAAAAGTCTCCCGGTGCAAGCACCGCCCAGCAACAGCCAAAGCATTAAGGGGCCATCAACGCTCCTCTCACACCAAACCCAAAAGCCAGCACACCCCCCAAGCTACTGGGAAGAAAGTTAACTCTGTCCCAGCCGGAAGCAGGACAGTGCTGAGTGCTGTGTATGTCCGGGTGCTGGGCATGTCTGGGTGCGGGGTACTGCGCACTGGGGGTGCTGGGTGTGAGACGTGTGGGGGTGCTGGATGGTGGGTGTTTGGTGTGCTGAGTACAGAGCACTGGGGATGGTGGCTGCTGAGCACTGTGGGTACTATGCGTAAGCGGGTGCAGGGTATCTCTTGCTGCTGGGTGCTGGGGCTACTGGGTGCTGGGGATATTGTGTGCTGGGCACAGGCGTGCTTGGTGCTGGGCATGTCCAGGTGCTTGGCATGACCGGGTGCTGGGCGCTGGGAACGCTGGTTGCTGCGGTGCTGGCTGCTGGGCCCTGGGGGTGCTGGGTGCTGAGCGCTGCGGGTGCTGGGCATTCCGGGTGCTATGTGCTGATCACTGGCGATGTTGGGGGCTGGTTTGCTGGGATCTGGGCAGTGGTGTGTTGAGTGCTGGGCATGTTTGGGTGCTGGGCATTTCTGGGTGCTGCATACTGGGCACTGGCGGTGTGGGGTGGTGGGGGTGCTGTGTGCTGGGCATGTCCGGGTGGTGGGTGTTGGGCAGTGGGAGTGTTGGGTGCTAGGTACTGGGGTGCTGGGCCCGGTATTGCTAGGTACTCTGCATAACGGAGTGCACGGTATGTCTTGGTGCTGGATGCCTGGTGCTGGAGCTACTGGGTGCTGGGTTGTGGGCATATGCGGTGCTTCATGCTGGGCATATGCGGTGCTGGGTGGCTGTGCTGGGGTTGCTGGTGCTGTGCTCTGGGGATGCTGGATTCCTGGCATGTGCGTGTGCTGTGTGCTGGGCCCTGGTTGTGCCGGGTATGTGTGGGTGCTGGGTGTTGGGCAGTGTGGGTGCTGTGTGGTGGGCCCTGGACACGACCGGGTGCAGGGTGCTGAGCACCGGGGTGTTGGGTGCTTGGCACGACTGGGTGCTGAGTGCTAGGCACTGGGGTTGGTGGCTGCTGGGAGCTAGAGGTGCTGGCTGTGGGCATTTCCAGTTGCTGGTCATGACCGGGTGCTGGGTCTTGTGGGTGCTGGGTGTGCCCCGGTGCTGGGCATGTCCTGATGCTGTGTGCTCGGCACTTGTTGTTCTGGGTGGTGGGCAGTGAGGGTGCTGGGCGCTGGGGATGCTGGGCAATGCGGTGCTGGGCAGTGGGGCTGCTGGGTGCTGGGCATGTCCAGGGGCTGTGTGTTGGCGGTGGGTGTGCTAGGTTGTGCGCATGTCTGGGAATGAGTGCTGGGCCATGGGGGTGCTGGGTGGAGGGTATGATGGGTGCATGTCGTGGTTTAACCCCAGCCTGCAAAAAAACCCCACGCAGCCGCTGGCTCTCCTCCCCCCCCCACCCCGTGGGATGGGGGAGAGAATCGAGAAGGCACAAGTAGGAAAGCTCCCGGGTTGAGATAAAAACAGTTTAATGATTGAAATAAAACGAAGTAGAACAGTAATAATAACAATGAGAACAACAACAACAACAGACGATACAAAGCAGGCAATGCACAATGCAACTGCTCACCGCTGCCGACCGCGTGTCATGAACTGGGGCGGGGGGGGGGGGGGAGAGTCGTGTCCTCCCCCTGCCCCCTCCCATTTTTTATTCTGAGCAGGATGTCACATGCTATAGAATACCCCATTGGCCAGCTAGGTCAACTACCCCGGCTGTGTTCCGCCACCCCCCCCGCCACCCCCCCGGGTGAGACAAAAGTCTCCCGGTGCAAGCACCGCCCAGCAACAGCCAAAGCATTAAGGGGCCATCAACGCTCCTCTCACACCAAACCCAAAAGCCAGCACACCCCCCAAGCTACTGGGAAGAAAGTTAACTCTGTCCCAGCCGGAAGCAGGACAGTGCTGAGTGCTGTGTATGTCCGGGTGCTGGGCATGTCTGGGTGCGGGGTACTGCGCACTGGGGGTGCTGGGTGGTGGGGGAGCTGGATGGTGGGTGTTTGGTGTGCTGAGTACAGAGCACTGGGGGTGCTGGGTGTGAGACGTGTGGGGGTGCTGGATGGTGGGTGTTGGGTATGCTGGTTGCTGGGCACTGGGGATGCTGCGTGTGAGACGTGTGGGGGTGCTGGATGGTAGGTGTTTGGCGTGCTGAGTACAGAGCACTGGGGGTGGTGGATGCTGAGCGCTGCGGGTGCTGGGTGCTGGGCATGTCCGGGTGCTATGTGCTGATCACTGGAGATGTTGGGGGCTGGTTTGCTGGGATCTGGGCAGTGGTGTGTTGAGTGCTGGGCATGTTTGGGTGCTGGCCATGTCTGGGTGCTGGGTACTGGGCGCTGGCTGTGGTGGGGCAGTGGGGGTGCTGTGTGCTGGGCACGTCCGGGTGGTGGGTGTTGGGCAGTGGCAGTATTGGGTTCTAGATACTGGGGTGCTGGGCCCTGGTATTGCTGGCTACTATACATAACTGAGTGCAGGGTATGTCTTGGTGCTGGATGCTGGGTACTGGAGGTACTGGGTGCTGGGTGTTGGGCATATGCGGTGCTAGGTGCTGGGCATATGCGGTGCTGGGTGGCTGTGCTGGGGTTGCTGGGTGCTGTGCTGTGAGGGTGCTGGATTCCTGACATGTGCGTGTGCTGTGTGCTGGGCCCTGGTTGTGCCGGGTATGTGTGAGTGCTGGGTGTTGGGCAGTGTGGGTGCTGTGTGGCGGGGCCTGGGCATGTCTGGGTGCTGGGCGGTCGGGATGCTGGGCGGTGGGCAGCAGAGAAGCTGCCTGCTGGGCATGTCTGAGTGCTGGGCATGCGTGGGTGCTGGGTACTGGGCAGTGGCGGTGGTGGGCGGTGGTGGTGCTGTGTGCTGGGCATGTCTGGGTGCTGGGCATGTGTGGGTGCTGGGTACTGGGCAGTGGGGGTGGTGGCGGTGGTGGTGCTGTGTGCTGGGCATGTTGGGCTGCTGGGTTTTGGGCGGTGGGCCTGCTGGGTGTGTGCGTGTGTTGGTTTCTGGGCACTGGGGGTGCTGGGTGTTGTGCACTGGGGTTGCTGGGTGCTGGGCATGTCCGGGTGGCGGGCACCGCTGGGTGCTGGGCCCTGAGGTTGCTGCGTGCTGGGCACGGGGCTTGCTGGTGCTGCTGGTGCGGGTGCTGGGGGCTAGGTGTTGTCCGAAAAGCGGATTCGTGCCCGGCGTGGAAGGAACTGTTGGAGTGACCATGGGTCGGAATAGGAGCGCGTTCCCGGAGTAATGAGGAGTCCCAATGTGGGTATGGTCATTCTCCTTTATTTCAAGATATTGTGCTACTTTTATAAGCTAGCCACAGTAACACGCGCACCTCCGAATCCTCTATTGGTTTACAGTCAGCAAGCACACGAATCTGAACATACACAGATTGGTCAAAAGCAGGTGTCCACGCGAACGCTTCCTGCGCCTGCATTCCGTTACATAATCTACTGATATTTACATTCCTCAGCCTGTTTTTCCTACTCTACTATCACTTCAGAGACTCTAAAACTACAATTGCTCTTTAGCAGCCTTCTACTATTACTAACAAATCCTCAGTGCTTGGAATGTTCATAGGATGACCGTTATTTAATAAAAATCCCTCCACAAGGAACCAATTCCACACGCTCAGGAGAGAGATTGTTTTATTCAGGCCTGGGTGCTCAGTGGACTTGCCTCAAATGAAGCACACCAGTTCTAATCACCTTTCTGTTTGTATCCATGCTTCTCATACATATTTTCAGTTTCTCTTTTACATATTCCTTAAATTTCCGAGAACCGATTATAATATTACATCATCCTAGACACATGTGCACTAAAACCTTTAGGGTCTCCTTGAGGGTCTCGGGTGGTCTGTGGTGGTCGGCGGGGTAGTGAACTCTTCGTGAACCTGTTCCTTTCTTTCCTTATAAGGTCGAGGTTTGTCTCCGAGCCACGTCTGGACTCCGTTTGTTTACAGTTCTCGTTTCCAAGGTTACTCTTCACTAGAGTCTAACACTGCTTCCAGGAGACACGATTTAGACTACAATTCTACACACCTGCAAACACCACACCTGCTAGTTCCCTAACTTCTAAGCCACAAGTCTTCATTGTGTAGAATTACAGAAGCGAGCCGAGGTACTGGGGCTACTGGTTGCTGGGCCCTGGGAGTGCTGGATACCATGCATAATTGGGTGCAGGGTATGTCTTGCTGGTGGATGCTGGGCACTGGGGCTGCTGGGCATGTCTCGATGCTGTGTGTTGGCGGTGGGTGTGCTGGGTTGTGCGCATGTCCGGGAATTCGTGCTGGGCCCTGGGAGTGCTGGGTGCGGGGAGCTAGGGGTGCTGGCTGTGGGCATTTCCAGGTACTGGTCATGACCAGTGCTGGTTGTTGGGTCTTGTGGGTGCTGGGCGTGTGCAGGTGCTGGGCACGTCCGGATGCTGTGTGCTCGGCACTTGGGGTTCTGGGTGGTGGGCAGTGAGGGTGCGCACCAAACACCCACCATCCAGCACGCCCACAAGTCTCACACCCAGCACCCGCAGTGGCAGGAACCAGCATACCCAACACCCAGCTTCCAGCACACCCACTGCCCAGGACCTGCATACGCTGCATTGAACGCAGCACCCCCAGCACCCGGTAACCGATAGCCCCAGCGCCCAGCACGCCAGGGTCCAGCAACCAACACACGCCAAAAACCCAGCACCCAGCACCCCCACCGCCCAAAACCCAGCACCCCGACGTGCCCAGCACACAGCAGCCCCAGGGACCACCACCCCCAGCGCCAAGCACCCAGCACCACCATTGCTCAGCACCTGGACATGCCCAGCACCTAGCACCACCCCCCCCAGTGCCCAACACCCAGCACCCACACATACCCAGCACAACCAGGGCCCAGCACACAGTACACGCACATGCCAGGAATCCAGCACCCTCACAGCACAGCACCCAGCAACCCCAGCACAGCCACCCAGCACCGCATATGCCCAACACCCAGCACTGCATATGCCCAGCACCCGGGACCTCCAGCACCAAGCATCCAGCACCAAGACATACCCTGCACTCAGTTTTGCATATTGCCGAGCAATGCCAGGGCCCAGCACCCCCAGTACCTAGCACCCAGCACTCCCACTGCCCAGTACCCAGCACCCCGACATGCCCAGCACACAGCACCCGCACCGCCCCGCACTGCCAGTTCCCAGTACCCAGCACCCAGACATGCCCAGCACGCAGACAAACATGCCCAGCGCCCAACACACCAGAACACAGCAAACCAGCCCCCAAGAACACCAGTGATCAGCACATAGCACCTGGACATGCCCAGCACCTGCAGCACTCAGCACCCCAAACACCCACCATTACAACACACCCACAGGTCTCACACACTTCCGCCCAGTGCCCGGAAACCAGCATACCCAACACTCAGCATCCAGCACCCCCACCCCCCAGCACCCAGTGCCCAGCACGCTGCACTTAGACATGGCCAGCACCCGGACATGCTCAGCACCCAGCAACACAGGGGCACAGAACCCAGCACCCCCAGCGCCCAGAAACCAACCACCCCAGCGTCCAGCACCCAGTACACCCAGGGCCCGGCAACCAACACCCGCACATGCCCAGCACCCCCACCACCCAGCACAGGGACACGCCCAGCACCCAGCACACCCAAAGACCATCACCCCCAGCGCCAAGCACCCAGCACCGCCATTGCCTAGCAGCCGGACATGCCCAGCACCCAGCACCACCACCGCCCACCACGGCCAGCGCACAGTACCCAGCACCCGGACATGCCCAGCACTCAGACATGCCTAGCAGGCAGCTTCCCTGCTCCCCATCGCCCAGAACCTCCAGTGCCCATCACCCAGCACCCAGACATGCCCAGCGCCCACCACACAGCACCCACACTGCCCAACACCCACACATACCCAGCACAACCAGGGAAGAGCACACAGCACACGCACGTGCCAAGAAACAAGCACCCCCAGAGCACAGAACCCAGCAACTCCAGAGCACAGGCCCAGCACCGGATATGCCCAGCACCCAGTACCTCCAGCACCAAGAGATACCCTGCACTCAGTTATGCATAGTACCCAGCAACACCAGGGCCCCGCAACCGCACCAGCCAGCACCCAGCAACCCGAGTGCCCAGCCCCCATCAACCTCAGGGCCCAGCCCCCAGCACCCGCACATTCCCAGCACCCAGCAACCCCACTGCCCAACCCACCCCCCGGACATGCCCAGCACATAGCACCCCCAGGGACCACCACCCCCAGCGCCCAGTACCCAGCACCTGGACATGCCCAGCACCCAAACATGCCCAGCACGCTACACACCAGAACACAGCAAACCAGCCCCCAACATCCCCAGTGATCAGCATGTAGCACCCGGACGTGCCCAGCACCCAGCACGCCCAGCACCCAGTACACCAAACACCCACCACCATACAGGTCTCGCAGCCAGCACCTCCCCAGTGCCCAGAAACCAGCATACCCAACACCCCCACAGCCCAAGAACCCGTTTACCCAGCATCCAGACATGCCCAGCACTCGGACATACACAGCACCCCCAGGGCCCAGCACTAACTCCTGGACAGGCGCACAACCCAGCACCCCAACCGCCAACAAACAGCACCTGGACATGCCCACCACTCAGCAGCCCCAGTGCCCAGCACCCAGCACCGCAACAGCCAGCATCCCCAGCGTCCAGCACCCTCACCGCCGACCACCCAGAACCCCAAGTGCCGAGCACACAGCATCCGCACATGCCCAGCACCTCGAGACGCCCAGCACCTGGTCATGTCCAGCAACTGAAATGCCCAAAGCCAGCACCCCTAGCTCCCAGCAGCCAGTACCCCCAGTGCCCAGCATCAGTCATGCCAAGGACGAGGACATGCCCAGCACTCAACACCCCAGTGGCCAACACCTAATACCCCCAGCATCCAGCAGCAAGACATACCCTGCACCCGCTTATGCATAGTACCCAGCACTCCTAGCCCCCAGCAGTCGCGCCGCCCAGCACCCAGCAACCCCAGTGCACAGCACCCACTAACCCCAGTGCCCAGCATCCCCAGCGCACAGCATCCGGCATATGGGCATACCCAGCACACGGACATACCCACTAGCCAGCACCCCTAGTGCCCAGCACCCAAAACTCCCTCCATCCATCACCCAGACATGCCCAGTGCTCAGCGCCCCCAACAGCCAGGATCAGAAAATGCCCAGCAACAAGCACTCCCATGCCTACCACCGCCAGTGCCCAATAACCAGCACACAGACAATGCCCACCAGCCAGCATCCAGAACCCAGCGCCAAGCACTCAGTACACAGGCATGCCCAGCACCCTGATATGCATAGTCCCCAGCACCCCCACTGCCCAGCAGTCCCAGTGCCCCGGACCCATCACTTGGACATGCTCAGCACCCAGAGATGTCCAGCACCCCGCATGCCCAGTCCCTGGAACCCAGTACCCCCAATGACCAGCACCCAGCGCAGCCAGTGCCCAGCACTGCCTGTAGCCAGCATCCACCACCCAGGCACGATCATCGCCTGCCCATTCCCAGCACCAAATCCTCCCAGTGCCCAGCACAGGGACATGGCGAGCACCCAGATATGCCCAACACCCAGCAACCGCAGCACCCAGACCTGTCCAGAACCCACTCCACTCAGGGCCTAGCACACAGTACCCCCACGACCCAGCACCGACACATGCCCAGCACCAAGCACTGCCAAAGATCCCAAGGGGTGCTAGGTGTGCTGGATGTTGCGCATTTGCGGTGCTGGAGATGGCTGGGTGCTGGGCAGCTGAGAAGGGGCTGTAAAGGGAAGGTGAGCACTGCGAACATATTTCAGTCCTGGCAAAACGTGTGTGGGAGCTCGACGGGGCGCTTGTCTGCTTTGCAGTTGGGCTGCGGCAAGGTTGACGGTTGAGTGCTACGGCAAGCGCCTAGCCCCGGTGGTGGTGGGGACCTCAAAGGGCTGCCGGGGCAGGCGAGTGCAACGAACGCCAGTCATCTTGGTTCCCTCTGTGTTGGAGCGCCATCTGGTGGGTAGACGTTTCAGAGCCTGGCTCTGATGAAGGTAAGATGTAGGTTGATGTTTAGGTGGGAGACCAAAGAGAAGGGAGCAGGGGTTGGTGGGGCTGAGGAGGGGCTGACAAGAGATCGTGAGGGCCAGCATCAGCCTTCATTCCTGGCCACGTCTGCCCCAGAGCCCCATGTGGTGGGTGGCCTCTTCGGAGCTTGGCCCTGATGAGGAGAAGGGATATGTCGAGGATAACTGGGGGAACAGACACAGAGCGCCGGTGTTGGTGGGGCTGAGAAGGGGGTGCCAAGGGACCGTGAGGGCCAACATCAGCCTTGGTTCCTGGCTATCTCAATGCCAAGCCCCATGTGGAGCGTGGCCGCTTCGGAGCTCTGCCCTGATGAGGGTCAGGGCTAGGTTGAGGTTAGGTGGGAGAACAGACACAGAGATCCGGTGTTAGTGGGGCTGCCTAGGGACAGCAAAGGAAAGGTGAGGGCTAGCATCAGCCTTGGTTCCTGGCTACTTCAGTGCCTAGCTCCATGTGGCCGGTGACCACTTCGGAGCTTGGCCCTGATGAGGGTCTGGGCTAGGTTGAGGTAAGGTGGGAGAACAGAGACAGAGCCCCGGCATTGGTGCGGCTGAGAAGGGGCTGCGCAGTGATCGTGAGGACCGGCATCTACCTTGGTTCTTGGCTGCCTCAGTGCCTAAGCCCCACATGAAGAGTGGTCCCTTTGGAGCTTGGCTCCGATGAGGGTAAGGGATAGGTCGGTGTTAGATGCGAGCACAGACACAGAGCCCCGGTATTGGTGGGGCCGACAAGAGACCGTGAGGAGCAGCATCAAGCTGCATTTCTGGTTACCTTAGTGCCAAGCTCCACGTGGAGGGTGGCCGCTTCGGAGCTTGGCCCTGATGAGGGTCAGGGATAGGTCGATGTTAGGTGCGAGCAGAGACACAGAGCCCCGGTTTTGGTGGGCCTGAGAAGGAGCTGCCAAGAGCCCGTGAGGGCCAGTATCAGCCTTTGTTCCTGGCTACTTCAGTGCCAAGCCCCATGTGGTCGGTGGCCACTTCGGAGCTTGGCCCTGATGAGGGTCTGGGCTAGGTTGAGGTTAGGAGGGAGAACAGGCAGAGAGCCCCGGTGTTGGTGGGCTTGCCTAGGGACTGCAAATGGAAGGTGAGGGCCAGCACCACCCCTGATTCCTGGCTATCTCAGTGCCAAGCCCCATGTGGAGTGTGGCCGCTGCGGAGCTTTACCCTGATGAGGGTAAGGGATATGTGGAGGCTAAGTGGGAGAACAGATACAGAGCCCCGGTACTGATGGGGCTGAGAAGGGGCTGCAAAGAGATCGTGAGGGCCAGCATCAACCTTGATTCCAGGCTCATTCAGTACCTAAGCCCCACGTGGGGAGTGGTCGCTTCGGAGCTTGGCTCCGATGAGGGTAAGGGATAGGTTGATGTTAGGTGCGAGCAGAGACACAGAGCCCCGGTATTGGTGGGGCTGAGACGGGGCTGCCCTTCAGTGCCTGAGCCCCATGTTGAGGGTGGCCTCTTCGGAGCTTGGCTCCGATGAGGGTAAGAGATATGTCGAGGATAAGGTGGAGAACAGAGACAGAGCCCCGGTTTTGGTGGGGCTACCAAGGGAAGGTGAGGGCTAGCATCAGGCTGGATTTCTGGTTACCTTAAGTGCCAAGCTCCACGTGGAGGGTGGCCACTTCGGAGCTTGGCCCTGATGAGGGTCTCGGCTAGGTCGAGGTTACGTGGGAGAACAGGCACAGAGCCTCGGTGTTGGTGGGGCTGAGAAGGGGCTGTCAAGGGACCGTGAAGGGCCAGCATCAGCCTTGGTTACTGGCTACTTCTGTGCCTAGCTCCATGTGGCCGGTGACCACTTCGGAGCTTGGCCCTGATGAGGGTCTGGGCTAGGTTGAGGTAAGGTGGGAGAACAGAGACAGAACCCCGGCATTGGTGCCACTGAGAAGGGGCTGCGCAGTGATCGTGAGGACCGGCATCTACCTTGGTTCTTGGCTGCCTTAGTGCCTAAGCCCCACATGAAGAGTGGTCCCTTTGGAGCTTGGCTCCGATGAGGGTAAGGGATAGGTCGGTGTTAGATGCGAGCACAGACACAGAGCCCCGGTATTGGTGGGGCCGACAAGAGACCGTGAGGTGCAGCATCAAGCTGCATTTCTGGTTACCTTAGTGCCAAGCTCCACGTGGAGGGTGGCCGCTTCGGAGCTTGGCCCTGATGAGGGTCAGGGATTGGTCGATATTAGGTGTGAGCAGAGACACAGAGCCCCGGTTTTGGTGGGCCTGAGAAGGAGCTGCCAAGAGCCGGTGACTGCCAGTACCAGGCTTGCTTCCTGGCTACTTCAGTGCCAAGCCCCATGTGGTCGGTGGCCACTTCGGAGCTTGGCCCTGATGAGGGTCAGGGATAGGTTGAGGTTTGGAGGGAGAGCAGCCAGAGAGCCCCGGTGTTGGTGGGCTTGCCTAGGGACTGCAAATGGAAGGTGAGGGCCAGCACCACCCTTGATTCCTTGCTATCTCAGTGCCAAGCCCCATGTGGAGTGTAGCCGCTGCGGCGCTTTACCCTGATGAGGTTAAGGGATATGTCGAAGCTAAGTGGGAGAACAGATACAGAGCCCCGGTATTGTTGGGGCTGAGAAGGGGCTGCCAAGAGATCGTGAGGGTCAGCATCAACCTTGATTCCAGGCTACTTCAGTACCTAAGCCCCACGTGGGGAGTGGTCGCTTCGGAGCTTGGCTCCGATGAGGGTAAGAGATATGTCAAGGATAAGGTGGAGAACAGAGACAGAGCCCCGGTTTTGGTGGGGCTACCAAGGGAAGGTGAGGGCTAGCATCAGGCTGGATTTCTGGTTACCTTAAGTGCCAAGCTCCACGTGGAGGGTGGCCACTTCGGAGCTTGGCCCTGATGAGGGTCTCGGCTAGGTCGAGGTTACGTGGGAGAACAGGCACAGAGCCTCGGTGTTGGTGGGGCTGAGAAGGGGCTGTCAAGGGACCGTGAAGGGCCAGCATCAGCCTTGGTTACTGGCTACTTCTGTGCCTAGCTCCATGTGGCCGGTGACCACTTCGGAGCTTGGCCCTGATGAGGGTCTGGGCTAGGTTGAGGTAAGGTGGGAGAACAGAGACAGAACCCCGGCATTGGTGCGGCTGAGAAGGGGCTGCGCAGTGATTTGAGGACCAGTATCTACCTTGGTTCTTGGCTGCCTCAGTGCCTAAGCCCCACATGAAGAGTGGTCGCTTCGGAGCTTGGCTCCGATAAGGGTAAGGGATAGGTCGGTGTTAGATGCGAGCAGAGACACAGAGCCCCGGTACCGGTGGGGCTGAGAGGGGGCTGCAAAGAGATCGTGAGGGCCAGCATCAACCTTGATTCCAGGCTCATTCAGTACCTAACCCCAACGTGGGGAGTGGTCGCTTCGGAGCTTGGCCCTGATGAGTGTCTGGGCTAGGTTGAGGTAAGGAGGTAGAAAAGGCACAGAGCCCCGTGTTGATGGGGCTGCCTAGGGACTGCAAATGGAAGGTGAGGGCCACCATCAACCTTGGTTCCTGGCTACTTCAGTGCCTGAGCCCCATGTCGAGGGTGGCCTCTTCGGTGCTTGGCCGTGAGGGCTAGCATCAGCCTTGGTTCCTGGCTACTTCAGTGCCAAGCCCCATGTGGAGGGTGGCCGCTTCGGAGGTGGCCCTGGTGAGGGTCAGGGATATGTCGAGGATAAGTGGGAGAACAGCCGACAGAGCCCCGGTGTTGGTGGGGCTGAGAAGGAGCTGCCAAGAGACCGTGAGGGCCAGCATCCGCCTTGGTTCCTTGCTACTTCAGTGCCTAGCTCCATGTGGCCACTTCGGAGCTTGGCCCTGATGAGGGTAAGGGATAGGTCGCTGTTAGGTGCGAGCAGAGATACAGTGCCACGGTGTTGATGGGGCTGAGAAGTGGCTGCCAAGAGATCGTGAGGGCCAGCATCGTCCTTGATTCCTGGCTATTTCTGTGCCTGAGCCGGAGGAGGTGGGTGGCCGTTTCGGAGCTTGCCTCTGAGGAAGATAAGGGATAGTTTGAGGTTCTGCGTAGATAACGAGTTCCTTCTGCATTAGTTAACGCCACCCACCACATGGACTCCAACGACCCTTCCCGGTCCCACCACCCCTCTCCCTTATTCTCAAACCTAAATATCAACCTTTGCCTTACCATCTCTCGAGCCCATTTCGTAAACGGCTTCCCACCAGAGGGCGCTCCAACACAGAAAGAACCAGGATTAAAAGCTGTTTCTGGCTCTTGCCTTTCGTGGCAGCCCTTTCCGAGGGAGCTGCTCTCGCTCTACCACCCAACCAGCAACCTTACCACAGCCCAACTGCAAAGCAGTCGATCCCCTCTTCGGGCTCCCATAAACTAAGAGGCAGGACTGAAAGATGCTGGTGGCTCTCACCTCCCCTTGATAGACCCTTCTCAGCTGCCCAACACCCAGCCAGCTCCAGCACCCCAAATGTGCCATATGCACCACACCTAGCACTCCTTGCTACACATTGGTGGTGCCTGGTGCTAGGCATGTTCCGTTGCTGAGTCGTGGGTTGTTGGGCACTGCGGGGACTGGCTTCTTGTCATGTCCTGGTGCTGGGGCTGCTGAGTGCTGTGTGCTGGGCTCCGGGGCTGCTGGGTGCTGTGTGCTGGGCTCTGGGGCTGCTGGGCATGTCGAGGTGCTGTGCATTGGCGGTGCGTGTGCTGGGTTGTGTGCATGTGTGGGAATCAGTGCTGGGCCATGGGAGTGCTGGGCCCTGGCAGTGCTGGGTGGAGGGTATGATGGGTGCATGTGTTGGTTTAACCCCAGCCTGCAAATAAACCCCACGCAGCCGCTGGCTCACCTCCCCCCCCCACCCCGTGGGATGGGGGAGAGAATCGGGAGGGCACAAGTAGGAAAACTCCCGGGTTGAGATAAAAACAGTTTAATGATTGAAATAAAACGAAGTAGAACAGTAATAATAACAATGAGAACAACAACAACAACAGACGATACAAAGCAGGCAATGCACAATGCAACTGCTCACCGCTGCCGACCGCGTGTCGCGAACGAGGGGGGGAGAGCCCCCTCCCCCGCCCCCTCCCATTTTTTATTCTGAGCAGGATGTCACATGCTATAGAATACCCCATTGGATAGCTGGGTCAACTATGCCGGCTGTGCTCCCCATCCCCCCGCCCCCCCAACGCCCCCCGAGCTTCCTGTGGGAGGCCGAAAAGAGAAAACAAAAGTCTCCCGGTACAAGCACCGCCCAGCAACAGCCAAAGTATTAAGGGGCCATCAACGCTCCTCTCACACCAAACCCAAAAGCCAGCACACCCCCCCCCCAAGCTACTGGGAAGAAAGTTAACTCTGTCCCAGCCGGAAGCAGGACAGTGCAGTGCACTGGAGTTCTGAGTGCTGGGTCCTAGGGGTACTGTGTATGTTCGGGTGCTGGGCATATCCGCGTGCGGGTAGTGGGCAGTTGGGGTGGTGGTGGTACTGGATGCTGGGCATTGGGTATGCTGGTTTCTGGGCACTGGGGGTGGTGGGTGCTGAGCGCAGCGTGTGCTGGCTGCTATGTGCAGATCACTGGGGATGGCGGGGGCTGGTTTGCTGCTTTCTGGTGTGTTGGGCGCTGGGCATGTTTGGGTGCTGGGCATGTCTGGGTGCTGGGCACGGGCAGTGGGGGTGCTGGGTACGTCCGGGTGGTGGGTATTGGGCGGTGGGAGTGCTGGGTGCTAAGTACTGGGGATGCTGGGCCCTGGCATTGCTTGGTACTATGCATAACTGAGTGCAGGGTATGTCTTGGTGCTGGCCATATCCGGTGCTGGGTGTGTGCTCTGGGTTTGCTGGGTGCTGTGCTGTGAGGGTGCTGGATTCCTGGCATGTGCGTGTGCTGTGCCTTGGTTGTGCTGGGTATGTGTGGGTGTTGGGCAGTATGGGTGCTGCGTGGTGGGCGCTGGGCATGTGCCGGTGCTGGGTGATGGGCACTGGAGGTCCTGGGCGATGGGGAGCAGGGAAGCTGCCTGGTAGGAATGTCTCAGTGCTGGGCATATCCGGGTGCTTGGTACTGTGCACTGGTGGTGGTGGTACTGGGTGATGGGCTCTGGATGTCCTGGGCGATGGGGAGCAGGGAAGCTGCCTGGTAGGAATGTCTCAGTGCTGGGCATATCCGGGTGCTTGGTACTGTGCACTGGTGGTGGTGGTACTGGGTGCTGGGCATGTCCCGGTGCTAGGCAACGGCGGTGCTGGGTGCTTGGTGCTGGGCGTGATAGTCTTTGGGTGTGCTGGGTGGTGGGGGTGCTGGGCATGTGCGGGTGTTGGTTGCTGGGCCCTGGGTGTACTGAGTGCTGGACACTGGGGTGGTTGGTTTCTGGGCACTGGGGCTTCTGGGTTCTGTGGACTGGGGTTGCTGGGTGCTGGGCATGTCTGGGTGCTGGGCAATGGCTGGCTGCTGGGTTCTGGGCCCTGAGGTTGCTGGGTGCTGGGCACCGGCCTTGCTGGGTGCTGGCTGGTGTGGGTGCTGGGGGCTAAGTGCTGGTTGCTGGGCCCTGGGAGTGCTGGGTATTATGCATAAGCAGGTGCAGGGTATCTCTTGCTGCTTGATGCTGGGGCTAGTGGGTGCTGGGCACTGGGGCGGCTGGGCATGTCCAGGGGCAGTGTGTTGGCGGTGGGTGTGCTAGGTTGTGCGCATGTCTGGGAATGAGTGCTGGGCCATGGGGGTGCTGGGTGGAGGGTATGATGGGTGCATGTCATGGTTTAACCTGGCATATGTGTGTGCTGGGCCCTGGTTGTGCTAGGTATGTGTGGGTGCTGGGTATTGGGCAGTGTGGGTGCTGTGTGGCGGGGCCTGGGCATGTCCAGGTGCTGGGCGGTCGGGGTGCTGGGCGGTCGCGATGCTGGGCGGTGGGCAGCAGGGAAGCTGCCTGCTGGGCACATCTGGGTGCTGGGCATGTCCAGGTGCTGGGCAGTGGTAGTGCTGGGTGCGTGGTGCTGGGGGTGGTGGTCCCTGGTGGTGCTGCATGCTGGGCATGTCCGGGTGCTGGGTGGTTGGAGTGTTGGGTGCATGCGAATGTTGGTTTCTGAGCCCTGGGAGTGCTGGGCACTGGGGCTGTTGGTTTCTGGGCACTGGGGCTTCTGGGTTGTGTGCACTGGGGTTGCTGGGTGCTGGGCATGTCTGGGTGCTGGGCAATGGCTGGCTGCTGGGTTCTGGGCCCTGAGGTTGCTGGGTACCGGCCTTGCTGGGTGCTGGCTGGTGTGGGTGCTGGAGGCTAAGTACTCGGGGTGCTGGTTGCTGGGCCCTGGGAGTGCTGGGTACCATGCGTAAGCGGGTGCAGGGTATCTCTTGCTGCTGGGTGCTGGGGATGCTGGGTGCTGGGGGTGCTGGGCACTGGGGCTGCTGGGTGCTGGGCATATCCAGGGGCTGTGTGTTGGTGGTGGGTGTGCTAGGTTGTGCGCATGTCCGAGAATGAGTGCTGGGCCATGGGGGTGCTGGGTGGAGGGTACGATGGGTGCATGTCGTGGTTTAACCCCAGCCTGCAAATAAACCCCACGCAGCCGCTGGCTCTCCTCCCCCCCCCACCCCGTGGGATGGGGGAGAGAATCGGGAGGGCACAAGTAGGAAAACTCCCGGGTTGAGATAAAAACAGTTTAATGATTGAAATAAAACGAAGTAGTACAGTAATAATAACAATGAGAACAACAACAACAACAGACGATACAAAGCAGGCAATGCACAATGCAACTGCTCACCGCTGTCGACTGTGTGTAGCGAACGGGGGGGGGGGGAGAGCCCCCTCCCCCGCCCCCTCCCATTTTTTATACTGAGCAGGATGTCACATGCTATAGAATACCCCATTGGCCAGCTAGGTCAACTACCCCGGCTGTGCTCCCCACCCCCGCCCCCTCCCCCCCCGAGCTTCCTGTGGGAGGCCGAAAAGAGAGAACAAAAGTCTCCCGGTGCAAGCACCGCCCAGCAACAGCCAAAGCATTAAGGGGCCATCAACGCTCCTCTCACACCAAACCCAAAAGCCAGCACACCCCCCAAGCTACTGGGAAGAAAGTTAACTCTGTCCCAGCCGGAAGCAGGACAGTGCTGAGTGCTGTGTATGTCCGGGTGCTGGGCATGTCTGGGTGCGGGGTACTGCGCACTGGGGGTGCTGGGTGTGAGACGTGTGGGGGTGCTGGATGGTGGGTGTTTGGTGTGCTGAGTACAGAGCACTGGGGATGGTGGCTGCTGAGCACTGTGGGTACTATGCGTAAGCGGGTGCAGGGTATCTCTTGCTGCTGGGTGCTGGGGCTACTGGGTGCTGGGGATATTGTGTGCTGGGCACAGGCGTGCTTGGTGCTGGGCATGTCCAGGTGCTTGGCATGACCGGGTGCTGGGCGCTGGGAACGCTGGTTGCTGCGGTGCTGGCTGCTGGGCCCTGGGGGTGCTGGGTGCTGAGCGCTGCGGGTGCTGGGCATTCCGGGTGCTATGTGCTGATCACTGGCGATGTTGGGGGCTGGTTTGCTGGGATCTGGGCAGTGGTGTGTTGAGTGCTGGGCATGTTTGGGTGCTGGGCATTTCTGGGTGCTGCATACTGGGCACTGGCGGTGTGGGGTGGTGGGGGTGCTGTGTGCTGGGCATGTCCGGGTGGTGGGTGTTGGGCAGTGGGAGTGTTGGGTGCTAGGTACTGGGGTGCTGGGCCCGGTATTGCTAGGTACTCTGCATAACGGAGTGCACGGTATGTCTTGGTGCTGGATGCCTGGTGCTGGAGCTACTGGGTGCTGGGTTGTGGGCATATGCGGTGCTTCATGCTGGGCATATGCGGTGCTGGGTGGCTGTGCTGGGGTTGCTGGTGCTGTGCTCTGGGGATGCTGGATTCCTGGCACGTGCGTGGGCTGTGTGCTGGGCCCTGGTTGTGCCGGGTATGTGTGGGTGCTGGGTGTTGGGCAGTGTGGGTGCTGTGTGGTGGGCCCTGGACACGACCGGGTGCAGGGTGCTGAGCACCGGGGTGTTGGGTGCTTGGCACGACTGGGTGCTGAGTGCTAGGCACTGGGGTTGGTGGCTGCTGGGAGCTAGAGGTGCTGGCTGTGGGCATTTCCAGTTGCTGGTCATGACCGGGTGCTGGGTCTTGTGGGTGCTGGGTGTGCCCCGGTGCTGGGCATGTCCTGATGCTGTGTGCTCGGCACTTGTTGTTCTGGGTGGTGGGCAGTGAGGGTGCTGGGCGCTGGGGATGCTGGGCAATGCGGTGCTGGGCAGTGGGGCTGCTGGGTGCTGGGCATGTCCAGGGGCTGTGTGTTGGCGGTGGGTGTGCTAGGTTGTGCGCATGTCTGGGAATGAGTGCTGGGCCATGGGGGTGCTGGGTGGAGGGTATGATGGGTGCATGTCGTGGTTTAACCCCAGCCTGCAAAAAAACCCCACGCAGCCGCTGGCTCTCCTCCCCCCCCCACCCCGTGGGATGGGGGAGAGAATCGAGAAGGCACAAGTAGGAAAGCTCCCGGGTTGAGATAAAAACAGTTTAATGATTGAAATAAAACGAAGTAGAACAGTAATAATAACAATGAGAACAACAACAACAACAGACGATACAAAGCAGGCAATGCACAATGCAACTGCTCACCGCTGCCGACCGCGTGTCATGAACTGGGGCGGGGGGGGGGGGGGAGAGTCGTGTCCTCCCCCTGCCCCCTCCCATTTTTTATTCTGAGCAGGATGTCACATGCTATAGAATACCCCATTGGCCAGCTAGGTCAACTACCCCGGCTGTGTTCCGCCCCCCCCCCCGCCACCCCCCCGGGTGAGACAAAAGTCTCCCGGTGCAAGCACCGCCCAGCAACAGCCAAAGCATTAAGGGGCCATCAACGCTCCTCTCACACCAAACCCAAAAGCCAGCACACCCCCCCCCAAGCTACTGGGAAGAAAGTTAACTCTGTCCCAGCCGGAAGCAGGACAGTGCTGAGTGCTGTGTATGTCCGGGTGCTGGGCATGTCTGGGTGCGGGGTACTGCGCACTGGGGGTGCTGGGTGGTGGGGGAGCTGGATGGTGGGTGTTTGGTGTGCTGAGTACAGAGCACTGGGGGTGCTGGGTGTGAGACGTGTGGGGGTGCTGGATGGTGGGTGTTGGGTATGCTGGTTGCTGGGCACTGGGGATGCTGCGTGTGAGACGTGTGGGGGTGCTGGATGGTAGGTGTTTGGCGTGCTGAGTACAGAGCACTGGGGGTGGTGGATGCTGAGCGCTGCGGGTGCTGGGTGCTGGGCATGTCCGGGTGCTATGTGCTGATCACTGGAGATGTTGGGGGCTGGTTTGCTGGGATCTGGGCAGTGGTGTGTTGAGTGCTGGGCATGTTTGGGTGCTGGCCATGTCTGGGTGCTGGGTACTGGGCGCTGGCTGTGGTGGGGCAGTGGGGGTGCTGTGTGCTGGGCACGTCCGGGTGGTGGGTGTTGGGCAGTGGCAGTATTGGGTTCTAGATACTGGGGTGCTGGGCCCTGGTATTGCTGGCTACTATACATAACTGAGTGCAGGGTATGTCTTGGTGCTGGATGCTGGGTACTGGAGGTACTGGGTGCTGGGTGTTGGGCATATGCGGTGCTAGGTGCTGGGCATATGCGGTGCTGGGTGGCTGTGCTGGGGTTGCTGGGTGCTGTGCTGTGAGGGTGCTGGATTCCTGACATGTGCGTGTGCTGTGTGCTGGGCCCTGGTTGTGCCGGGTATGTGTGAGTGCTGGGTGTTGGGCAGTGTGGGTGCTGTGTGGTGGGGCCTGGGCATGTCTGGGTGCTGGGCGGTCGGGATGCTGGGCGGTGGGCAGCAGAGAAGCTGCCTGCTGGGCATGTCTGAGTGCTGGGCATGCGTGGGTGCTGGGTACTGGGCAGTGGCGGTGGTGGGCGGTGGTGGTGCTGTGTGCTGGGCATGTCTGGGTGCTGGGCATGTGTGGGTGCTGGGTACTGGGCAGTGGGGGTGGTGGCGGTGGTGGTGCTGTGTGCTGGGCATGTTGGGCTGCTGGGTTTTGGGCGGTGGGCGTGCTGGGTGTGTGCGTGTGTTGGTTTCTGGGCACTGGGGGTGCTGGGTGTTGTGCACTGGGGTTGCTGGGTGCTGGGCATGTCCGGGTGGCGGGCACTGCTGGGTGCTGGGCCCTGAGGTTGCTGCGTGCTGGGCACTGGGCTTGCTGGTGCTGCTGGTGCGGGTGCTGGGGGCTAGGTGTTGTCCGAAAAGCGGATTCGTGCCCGGCGTGGAAGGAACTGTTGGAGTGACCATGGGTCGGAATAGGAGCGCGTTCCCGGAGTAATGAGGAGTCCCAATGTGGGTATGGTCATTCTCCTTTATTTCAAGATATTGTGCTACTTTTATAAGCTAGCCACAGTAACACGCGCACCTCCGAATCCTCTATTGGTTTACAGTCAGCAAGCACACGAATCTGAACATACACAGATTGGTCAAAAGCAGGTGTCCACGCGAACGCTTCCTGCGCCTGCATTCCGTTACATAATCTACTGATATTTACATTCCTCAGCCTGTTTTTCCTACTCTACTATCACTTCAGAGACTCTAAAACTACAATTGCTCTTTAGCAGCCTTCTACTATTACTAACAAATCCTCAGTGCTTGGAATGTTCATAGGATGACCGTTATTTAATAAAAATCCCTCCACAAGGAACCAATTCCACACGCTCAGGAGAGAGATTGTTTTATTCAGGCCTGGGTGCTCAGTGGACTTGCCTCAAATGAAGCACACCAGTTCTAATCACCTTTCTGTTTGTATCCATGCTTCTCATACATATTTTCAGTTTCTCTTTTACATATTCCTTAAATTTCCGAGAACCGATTATAATATTACATCATCCTAGACACATGTGCACTAAAACCTTTAGGGTCTCCTTGAGGGTCTCGGGTGGTCTGTGGTGGTCGGCGGGGTAGTGAACTCTTCGTGAACCTGTTCCTTTCTTTCCTTATAAGGTCGAGGTTTGTCTCCGAGCCACGTCTGGACTCCGTTTGTTTACGGTTCTCGTTTCCAAGGTTACTCTTCACTAGAGTCTAACACTGCTTCCAGGAGACACGATTTAGACTACAATTCTACACACCTGCAAACACCACACCTGCTAGTTCCCTAACTTCTAAGCCACAAGTCTTCATTGTGTAGAATTACAGAAGCGAGCCGAGGTACTGGGGCTACTGGTTGCTGGGCCCTGGGAGTGCTGGATACCATGCATAATTGGGTGCAGGGTATGTCTTGCTGGTGGATGCTGGGCACTGGGGCCAGCATGTCTCGATGCTGTGTGTTGGCGGTGGGTGTGCTGGGTTGTGCGCATGTCCGGGAATTCGTGCTGGGCCCTGGGAGTGCTGGGTGCGGGGAGCTAGGGGTGCTGGCTGTGGGCATTTCCAGGTACTGGTCATGACCAGTGCTGGTTGTTGGGTCTTGTGGGTGCTGGGCGTGTGCAGGTGCTGGGCACGTCCGGATGCTGTGTGCTCGGCACTTGGGGTTCTGGGTGGCGGGCAGTGAGGGTGCGCACCAAACACCCACCATCCAGCACGCCCACAAGTCTCACACCCAGCACCCGCAGTGGCAGGAACCAGCATACCCAACACCCAGCTTCCAGCACACCCACTGCCCAGGACCTGCATACGCTGCATTGAACGCAGCACCCCCAGCACCCCGTAACCGATAGCCCCAGCGCCCAGCACGCCAGGGTCCAGCAACCAACACACGCCAAAAACCCAGCACCCAGGACCCCCACCGCCCAAAACCCAGCACCCCGACGTGCCCAGCACACAGCAGCCCCAGGGACCACCACCCCCAGCGCCAAGCACCCAGCACCACCATTGCTCAGCACCTGGACATGCCCAGCACCTAGCACCACCCCCCCCAGTGCCCAACACCCAGCACCCACACATACCCAGCACAACCAGGGCCCAGCACACAGTACACGCACATGCCAGGAATCCAGCACCCTCACAGCACAGCACCCAGCAACCCCAGCACAGCCACCCAGCACCGCATATGCCCAACACCCAGCACTGCATATGCCCAGCACCCGGGACCTCCAGCACCAAGCATCCAGCACCAAGACATACCCTGCACTCAGTTTTGCATATTGCCGAGCAATGCCAGGGCCCAGCACCCCCAGTACCTAGCACCCAGCACTCCCACTGCCCAGTACCCAGCACCCCGACATGCCCAGCACACAGCACCCGCACCGCCCCGCACTGCCAGTTCCCAGTACCCAGCACCCAGACATGCCCAGCACGCAGACAAACATGCCCAGCGCCCAACACACCAGAACACAGCAAACCAGCCCCCAAGAACACCAGTGATCAGCACATAGCACCTGGACATGCCCAGCACCTGCAGCACTCAGCACCCCAAACACCCACCATTACAACACACCCACAGGTCTCACACACTTCCGCCCAGTGCCCGGAAACCAGCATACCCAACACTCAGCATCCAGCACCCCCACCCCCCAGCACCCAGTGCCCAGCACGCTGCACTTAGACATGGCCAGCACCCGGACATGCTCAGCACCCAGCAACACAGGGGCACAGAACCCAGCACCCCCAGCACCCAGAAACCAACCACCCCAGCGTCCAGCACCCAGTACACCCAGGGCCCGGCAACCAACACCCGCACATGCCCAGCACCCCCACCACCCAGCACAGGGACACGCCCAGCACCCAGCACACCCAAAGACCATCACCCCCAGCGCCAAGCACCCAGCACCGCCATTGCCTAGCAGCCGGACATGCCCAGCACCCAGCACCACCACCGCCCACCACGGCCAGCGCACAGTACCCAGCACCCGGACATGCCCAGCACTCAGACATGCCTAGCAGGCAGCTTCCCTGCTCCCCATCGCCCAGAACCTCCAGTGCCCATCACCCAGCACCCAGACATGCCCAGCGCCCACCACACAGCACCCACACTGCCCAACACCCACACATACCCAGCACAACCAGGGAAGAGCACACAGCACACGCACGTGCCAAGAAACAAGCACCCCCAGAGCACAGAACCCAGCAACTCCAGAGCACAGGCCCAGCACCGGATATGCCCAGCACCCAGTACCTCCAGCACCAAGAGATACCCTGCACTCAGTTATGCATAGTACCCAGCAACACCAGGGCCCCGCAACCGCACCAGCCAGCACCCAGCAACCCGAGTGCCCAGCCCCCATCAACCTCAGGGCCCAGCCCCCAGCACCCGCACATTCCCAGCACCCAGCAACCCCACTGCCCAACCCACCCCCCGGACATGCCCAGCACATAGCACCCCCAGGGACCACCACCCCCAGCGCCCAGTACCCAGCACCTGGACATGCCCAGCACCCAAACATGCCCAGCACGCTACACACCAGAACACAGCAAACCAGCCCCCAACATCCCCAGTGATCAGCATGTAGCACCCGGACGTGCCCAGCACCCAGCACGCCCAGCACCCAGTACACCAAACACCCACCACCATACAGGTCTCGCAGCCAGCACCTCCCCAGTGCCCAGAAACCAGCATACCCAACACCCCCACAGCCCAAGAACCCGTTTACCCAGCATCCAGACATGCCCAGCACTCGGACATACACAGCACCCCCAGGGCCCAGCACTAACTCCTGGACAGGCACACAACCCAGCACCCCAACCGCCAACAAACAGCACCTGGACATGCCCACCACTCAGCAGCCCCAGTGCCCAGCACCCAGCACCGCAACAGCCAGCATCCCCAGCGTCCAGCACCCTCACCGCCGACCACCCAGAACCCCAAGTGCCGAGCACACAGCATCCGCACATGCCCAGCACCTCGAGACGCCCAGCACCTGGTCATGTCCAGCAACTGAAATGCCCAAAGCCAGCACCCCTAGCTCCCAGCAGCCAGTACCCCCAGTGCCCAGCATCAGTCATGCCAAGGACGAGGACATGCCCAGCACCCAACACCCCAGTGGCCAACACCTAATACCCCCAGCATCCAGCAGCAAGACATACCCTGCACCCGCTTATGCATAGTACCCAGCACTCCTAGCCCCCAGCAGTCGCGCCGCCCAGCACCCAGCAACCCCAGTGCACAGCACCCACTAACCCCAGTGCCCAGCATCCCCAGCGCACAGCATCCGGCATATGGGCATACCCAGCACACGGACATACCCACTAGCCAGCACCCCTAGTGCCCAGCACCCAAAACTCCCTCCATCCATCACCCAGACATGCCCAGTGCTCAGCGCCCCCAACAGCCAGGATCAGAAAATGCCCAGCAACAAGCACTCCCATGCCTACCACCGCCAGTGCCCAATAACCAGCACACAGACAATGCCCACCAGCCAGCATCCAGAACCCAGCGCCAAGCACTCAGTACACAGGCATGCCCAGCACCCTGATATGCATAGTCCCCAGCACCCCCACTGCCCAGCAGTCCCAGTGCCCCGGACCCATCACTTGGACATGCTCAGCACCCAGAGATGTCCAGCACCCCGCATGCCCAGTCCCTGGAACCCAGTACCCCCAATGACCAGCACCCAGCGCAGCCAGTGCCCAGCACTGCCTGTAGCCAGCATCCACCACCCAGGCACGATCATCGCCTGCCCATTCCCAGCACCAAATCCTCCCAGTGCCCAGCACAGGGACATGGCGAGCACCCAGATATGCCCAACACCCAGCAACCGCAGCACCCAGACCTGTCCAGAACCCACTCCACTCAGGGCCTAGCACACAGTACCCCCACGACCCAGCACCGACACATGCCCAGCACCAAGCACTGCCAAAGATCCCAAGGGGTGCTAGGTGTGCTGGATGTTGCGCATTTGCGGTGCTGGAGATGGCTGGGTGCTGGGCAGCTGAGAAGGGGCTGTAAAGGGAAGGTGAGCACTGCGAACATATTTCAGTCCTGGCAAAACGTGTGTGGGAGCTCGACGGGGCGCTTGTCTGCTTTGCAGTTGGGCTGCGGCAAGGTTGACGGTTGAGTGCTACGGCAAGCGCCTAGCCCCGGTGGTGGTGGGGACCTCAAAGGGCTGCCGGGGCAGGCGAGTGCAACGAACGCCAGTCATCTTGGTTCCCTCTGTGTTGGAGCGCCATCTGGTGGGTAGACGTTTCAGAGCCTGGCTCTGATGAAGGTAAGATGTAGGTTGATGTTTAGGTGGGAGACCAAAGAGAAGGGAGCAGGGGTTGGTGGGGCTGAGGAGGGGCTGACAAGAGATCGTGAGGGCCAGCATCAGCCTTCATTCCTGGCCACGTCTGCCCCAGAGCCCCATGTGGTGGGTGGCCGCTTCGGAGAGTGGCCCTGATGAGGAGAAGGGATATGTCGAGGATAACTGGGGGAACAGACACAGAGCGCCGGTGTTGGTGGGGCTGAGAAGGGGGTGCCAAGGGACCGTGAGGGCCAACATCAGCCTTGGTTCCTGGCTATCTCAATGCCAAGCCCCATGTGGAGCGTGGCCGCTTCGGAGCTCTGCCCTGATGAGGGTCAGGGCTAGGTTGAGGTTAGGTGGGAGAACAGGCACAGAACCACGGTGTTGGTGGGGCTGCCTAGGGACTGCAAAAGGAAGGTGAGAGCCACCATCAACCTTGGTTCCTGGCTACTTCAGTGCCTGAGCCCCATGTCGAGGGTAGCCTCTTCGGAGCTTGGCTCCGCTAAGAGTAAGGCATATGTCGAGGATAAGTGGGAGAACAGAGACAGAGCTTCGGTTTGGTGGGGCTACCAAGGGAAGGTGAGGGCCAGCATCAAGCTGCATTTCTGGTTACCTTAGTGCCAAGCTCCACGTGGAGGGTGGCCGCTTCGGAGCTTGGCTCCGATGAGGGTCAGGGATAGGTCGATGTTAGGTGCGAGCAGAGACACAGAGCCCTGGTGTTGGTGGGCCTGAGAAGCAGCTGCCAAGAGCCCGTGAGGGCCAGCCTCAGCCTTGCTTCCTGCCTACTTCAGTGCCAAGCCCCATGTAGTCGGTGGCCACTTCGGAGTTGGCCCTGATGAGGGTCTGGGCTAGGTTGAGGTTAGGTGGGAGAACAGGCAGAGAGCCCCGGTGTTGGTGGGGCTGCCTAGGGACTGCAAATGGAAGGTGAGAGCCACAATCAACCTTGGTTTCTGGCTACTTCAGTGCCTGAGCCCCATGTCGAGGGTGGCCCCTTCGGAGCTTGGCCGTGAAGGCTAGCATCAGCCTTGGTTCCTGGCTACTTCAGTGCCTAGCTCCATGTGGCCGGTGACCACTTCGGAGCTTGGCCCTGATGAGGGTCTGGGCTAGGTTGAGGTAAGGTGGGAGAACAGAGACAGAGCCCCGGCATTGGTGCGGCTGAGAAGGGGCTGCGCAGTGATCGTGAGGACCGGCATCTACCTTGGTTCTTGGCTGCCTTAGTGCCTAAGCCCCACATGAAGAGTGGTCCCTTTGGAGCTTGGCTCCGATGAGGGTAAGGGATAGGTCGGTGTTAGATGCGAGCACAGACACAGAGCCCCGGTATTGGTGGGGCCGACAAGAGACCGTGAGGAGCAGCATCAAGCTGCATTTCTGGTTACCTTAGTGCCAAGCTCCACGTGGAGGGTGGCCGCTTCGGAGCTTGGCTCCGATGAGGGTCAGGGATAGGTCGATGTTAGGTGCGAGCAGAGACACAGAGCCCCGGTTTTGGTGGGCCTGAGAAGGAGCTGCCAAGAGCCCCTGAGGGCCAGTATCAGCCTTTGTTCCTGGCTACTTCAGTGCCAAGCCCCATGTGGTCGGTGGCCACTTCGGAGCTTGGCCCTGATGAGGGTCAGGGCTAGGTTGAGGTTAGGAAGGAGAACAGGCAGAGAGCCCCGGTGTTGGTGGGCTTGCCTAGGGACTGCAAATGGAAGGTGAGGGCCAGCACCACCCTTGATTCCTGGCTATCTCAGTGCCAAGCCCCATGTGGAGTGTGGCCGCTGCGGAGCTTTGCCCTGATGAGGGTAAGGGATATGTGGAGGCTAAGTGGGAGAAGATACAGAGCCCCGGTACTGGTGGGGCTGAGAAGGGGCTGCAAAGAGATCGTGAGGGCCAGCATCAACCTTGATTCCAGGCTCATTCAGTACCTAAGCCCCACGTGGGGAGTGGTCGCTTCGGAGATGGGCTCCGATGAGGGTAAGGGATAGGTTGATGTTAGGTGCGAGCAGAGACACAGAGCCCCGGTATTGGTGGGGTTGAGACGGGGCTGCCCTTCAGTGCCTGAGCCCCATGTTGAGGGTGGCCTCTTCGGAGCTTGGCTCCGATGAGGGTAAGAGATATGTCGAGGATAAGGTGGAGAACAGAGACAGAGCCCCGGTTTTGGTGGGGCTACCAAGGGAATGTGAGGGCTAGCATCAGGCTGGATTTCTGGTTACCTTAAGTGCCAAGCTCCATGAGGTCGGTGGCCGCTTCGGAGCTTGGCCCTGATGAGGGTAAGGGATAGGTTGAGGTTAGGTGGGAGAACAGGCAAAGAGCACCGGTGTTGGTGGGGCTGAGAAGGGGCTGCCAAGGGACCGTGAGGGCCAGCATCAGCCTTGGTTTCTGGCTACTTCTGTGCCTAGCTCCATGTGGCCGGTGGCCACTTCGGAGCTTGGCCCTGATGAGGGTCTGGGCTAGGTTGAGGTAAGGTGGGAGAACAGAGACAGAACCCCGGCATTGGTGCCGCTGAGAAGGGGCTGCGCAGTGATCGTGAGGACCGGCATCTACCTTGGTTCTTGGCTGCCTTAGTGCCTAAGCCGCACATGAAGAGTGGTCCCTTTGGAGCTTGGCTCCGATGAGGGTAAGGGATAGGTCGCTGTTAGATGCGAGCACAGACACAGAGCCCCGGTATTGGTGGGGCCGACAAGAGACCGTGAGGGCCAGCATCAAGATGCATTTCTAGTTACCTTAGTGCCAAGCTCCACGTGGAGGGTGGCCGCTTCGGAGCTTGGCCCTGATGAGGGTCAGGGATAGGTCGATGTTAGGTGCGAGCAGAGACACAGAGCCCCGGTGTTGGTGGGCCTGAGAAGGAGCTGCCAAGAGCCCGTGAGGGCCAGCATCAGCCTTGCTTCCTGGCTACTTCAGTGCCAAGCCCCATGTGGTCGGTGGCCACTTCGGAGCTTGGCCCTGATGAGGGTCTGGGCTAGGTTGAGGTTAGGTGGGAGAACAGGCAGAGAGCCCCGGTGTTGGTGGGCTTGCCTAGGGACTGCAAAGAGATCGTGAGGGCCAGCATCAACCTTGATTCCAGGCTACTTCAGTACCTAAGCCCCACGTGGGGAGTGGTCTCTTCGGAGCTGGGCTCCGATGAGGGTAAGGGATAGGTTGATGTTAGGTGCGAGCAGAGACACAGAGCCCCGGTATTGGTGGGGCTGAGACGGGGCTGCCCTTCAGTGCCTGAGCCCCATGTTGAGGGTGGCCTCTTCGGAGCTTGGCTCCGATGAGGGTAAGAGATATGTCGAGGATAAGGTGGAGAACAGAGACAGAGCCCCGGTTTTGGTGGGGCTACCAAGGGAAGGTGAGGGCTAGCATCAGGCTGGATTTCTGGTTACCTTAAGTGCCAAGCTCCATGAGGTCGGTGGCCGCTTCGGAGCTTGGCCCTGATGAGGGTCAGGGATAGGTCGATGTTAGGTGCGAGCAGAGACACAGAGCCCCGGTGTTGGTGGGCCTGAGAAGGAGCTGCCAAGAGCCCGTGAGGGCCAGCATCAGCCTTGCTTCCTGGCTACTTCAGTGCCAAGCCCCATGTGGCCTGTGGCCACTTCGGAGCTTGGCCCTGATGAGGGTCTGGGCTAGGTTGAGGTAAGGTGGGAGAACAGAGACAGAACCCCGGCATTGGTGCCGCTGAGAAGGGGCTGCGCAGTGATCGTGAGGACCGGCATCTACCTTGGTTCTTGGCTGCCTTAGTGCCTAAGCCCCACATGAAGGGTGGTCCCTTTGGAGCTTGGCTCCGATGAGGGTAAGGGATAGGTCGGTGTTAGATGCGAGCACAGACACAGAGCCCCGGTATTGGTGGGGCCGACAAGAGACCGTGAGGGCCAGCATCAAGATGCATTTCTGGTTACCTTAGTGCCAAGCTCCACGCGGAGGGTGGCCGCTTCGGAGCTTGGCCCTGATGAGGGTCAGGGATTGGTCGATATTAGGTGCGAGCAGAGACACAGAGCCCCCGTGTTGGTGGGCCTGAGAAGGAGCTGCCAAGAGCCGGTGACGGCCAGTACCAGGCTTGCTTCCTGCCTACTTCAGTGCCAAGCCCCATGTGGTCGGTGGCCACTTCGGAGCTTGGCCCTGATGAGGGTCAGGGATAGGTCGATGTTAGGTGCGAGCAGAGACACAGAGCCCCGGTTTTGGTGGGCCTGAGAAGGAGCTGCCAAGAGCCCGTGAGGGCCAGTATCAGCCTTTGTTCCTGGCTACTTCAGTGCCTAGCTCCATGTGGTCGGTGGCCACTTCGGAGCTTGGCCCTGATGAGGGTCAGGGCTAGGTTGAGGTTTGGAGGGAGAGCAGCCAGAGAGCCCCGGTGTTGGTGGGCTTGCCTAGGGACTGCAAATGGAAGGTGAGGGCCAGCACCACCCTTGATTCCTTGCTATCTCACTGCCAAGCCCCATGTGGAGTGTGGCCGCTGCGGCGCTTTGCCCTGATGAGGGTAAGGGATATGTCGAAGCTAAGTGGGAGAACAGATACAGAGGCCCGGTATTGTTGGGTCTGAGAAGGGGCTGCCAAGAGATCGTGAGGGCCAGCATCAACCTTGATTCCAGGCTACTTCAGTACCTAATCCCCACGTAGGGAGTGGTCTCTTCGGAGCTTGGCTCCGATGAGGGTAAGAGATATGTCGAGGATAAGGTGGAGAACAGAGACAGAGCCCCGGTTTTGGTGGGGCTACCAAGGGAAGGTGAGGGCTACCATCAAGCTGGATTTCTGGTTACCTTAGTGCCAAGCTCCACGTAGAGCGTGGCCTCTTCGGAGCTTGGCCCTGATGAGGGTCTGGGCTAGGTTGAGGTAAGGTGGGAGAACACAGACAGAGCCCCGGCATTGGTGCGGCTGAGAAGGGGCTGCGCAGTGATTTGAGGACCAGTATCTACCTTGGTTCTTGGCTGCCTCAGTGCCTAAGCCCCACATGAAGAGTGGTCGCTTCGGAGCTTGGCTCCGATAAGGGTAAGGGATAGGTCGGTGTTAGATGCGAGCAGAGACACAGAGCCCCGGTACCGGTGGGGCTGAGAGGGGGCTGCAAAGAGATCGTGAGGGCCAGCATCAACCTTGATTCCAGGCTCATTCAGTACCTAAGCCCAACGTGGGGAGTGGTCGCTTCGGAGCTTGGCCCTGATGAGTGTCTGGGCTAGGTTGAGGTAAGGAGGTAAAAAAGGCACAGAGCCCCGTGTTGATGGGGCTGCCTAGGGACTGCAAATGGAAGGTGAGGGCCACCATCAACCTTGGTTCCTGGCTACTTCAGTGCCTGTGCCCCATGTCGCCGGTGGTCTCTTCGGAGCTTGGCCGTGAGGGCTAGCATCAGCCTTGGTTCCTGGCTACTTCAGTGCCTAGCTCCATGTGGCCGGTGGCCGCTTCGGAACTTGGCTCCGATGAGGGTAATGTATAGGTGGGTGTTAGATGCGAGCAGAGACACAGAGCCCCGGTATTGGTGGGGCCGACAAGAGACCGTGAGGGCCAGCATCGAGATGCATTTCTGGTTACCTTAGTGCCAAGCTCCATGAGGTCGGTGGCCACTTCGGAGCTTGGCCCTGATGAGGGTCAGGGCTAGGTTGAGGTTAGGAGGGAGAACAGGCAGAGAGCCCCGGTGTTGGTGGGCTTGCCTAGGGACTGCAAATGGAAGGTGAGGGCCACCATCAACCTTGGTTCCTGGCTATCTCAGTGCCAAGCCCCATGTGGAGTGTGGCCGCTGCGGAGCTTTGCCCTGATGAGGGTAAGGGATATGTGGAGGCTAAGTGGGAGAACAGATACAGAGCCCCGGTACTGGTGGGGCTGAGAAGGGGGTGCAAAGAGATCGTGAGGGCCAGCATCAACCTTGATTCCAGGCTACTTCAGTACCTAAGCCCCACGTGGGGAGTGGTCTCTTCGGAGATGGGCTCCGATGAGGGTAAGGGATAGCTTGATGTTAGGTGCGAGCAGAGACACAGAGCCCCGGTATTGGTGGGGCTGAGACGGGGCTGCGCTTAAGTGCCTGAGCCCCATGTTGAGGTTGGCCTCTTCGGAGCTTGGCTCCGATGAGGGTCAGGGATATGTCGAGGATAAGTGGGAGAACAGCGACAGAGCCCCGGTGTTGGTGGGGCTGAGAAGGGGCTGCCAAGAGACCGTGAGGGCCAGCATCCTACTTGGTTCCTAGCTACTTCAGTGCCTAACTCCATGTGGCCACTTCGGAGCTTGGCCCTGATGAGGGTCAGGGCTAGGTTGAGGTTAGGTGGGAGAACAGGCACAGAGCCCCGGTGTTGGTGGGGCTGCCTAGGGACTGCAAATGGAAGGATGAGGGCCACCATCAACCTTTGTTCCTGGCTACTTCAGTGTCTGAGCCCCATGTAGAGGGTGGCCTCTTCGGTGCTTGGCCGTGAGGGCTAGCATCAGCCTTGGTTCCTGGCTACTTCAGTGCCTAGCTCCATGTGGCCGGTGGCCACTTCGGAGCTTGGCCCTGATGAGGCTCTGGGCTAGGTTGAGGTAAGGTGGGAGAACAGAGACAGAGCCCCGCCATTGGTGCGGCTGAGAAGGGGCTGCGAAGTGATCGTGAGAGCCAGCATCAACCTTGTTTCCTGGCTATCTCAGTGCCAAGCCCCATGTGGAGGGTGGCCGCTTCGGAGGTGGCCCTGGTGAGGGTCAGGGATATGTCGAGGATAAGTGGGAGAACAGCCGACAGAGCCCCGGTGTTGGTGGGGCTGAGAAGGAGCTGCCAAGAGACCGTGAGGGCCAGCATCCGCCTTGGTTTCTTGCTACTTCAGTGCCTAGCTCCATGTGGCCACTTCGGAGCTTGGCCCTGATGAGGGTAAGGGATAGGTCGCTGTTAGGTGCGAGCAGAGATACAGTGCCACGGTGTTGATGGGGCTGAGAAGTGGCTGCCAAGAGATCGTGAGGGCCAGCATCGTCCTTGATTCCTGGCTATTTCTGTGCCTGAGCCGGAGGAGGTGGGTGGCCGTTTCGGAGCTTGCCTCTGAGGAAGATAAGGGATAGTTTGAGGTTCTGCGTAGATAACGAGATCCTTCTGCATTAGTTAACGCCACCCACCACAAGGACTCCAACGACCCTTCCCGGTCCCACCACCCCTCTCCCTTATTCTCAAACCTAAATATCAACCTTTGCCTTACCATCTCTCGAGCCCATTTCGTAAACGGCTTCCCACCAGAGGGCGCTCCAACACAGAAAGAACCAGATTGAAAGCTGTTTCTGGCTCTTGCCTTTCGTGGCAGCCCTTTCCGAGGGAGCTGCTCTCGCTCTACCACCCAACCAGCAACCTTACCACAGCCCAACTGCAAAGCAGTCGATCCCCTCTTCGGGCTCCCATAAACTAACAGGCAGGACTGAAAGATGCTGGTGGCTCTCACCTTCCCTTGATAGACCCTTCTCAGCTGCCCAACACCCAGCCAGCTCCAGCACCCCAAATATGCCATATGCACCACACCTAGCACTCCTTGCTACACATTGGTGGTGCCTGGTGCTAGGCATGTTCCGTTGCTGAGTGGTGGGTTGTTGGGCACTGCGGGGACTGGCTTCTTGTCATGTCCTGGTGCTGGGGCTGCTGAGTGCTGTGTGCTGGGCTCCGGGGCTGCTGGGTGCTGTGTGCTGGGCTCTGGGGCTGCTGGGCATGTCGAGGTGCTGTGCATTGGCGGTGCGTGTGCTGGGTTGTGTGCATGTGTGGAAATCAGTGCTGGGCCATGGGAGTGCTGGGCCCTGGCAGTGCTGGGTGGAGGGTATGATGGGTGCATGTGTTGGTTTAACCCCAGCCTGCAAATAAACCCCACGCAGCCGCTGGCTCACCTCCCCCCCCCACCCCGTGGGATGGGGGAGAGAATCGGGAGGGCACAAGTAGGAAAGCTCCCGGGTTGAGATAAAAACAGTTTAATGATTGAAATAAAACGAAGTAGAACAGTAATAATAACAATGAGAACAACAACAACAACAGACGATACAAAGCAGGCAATGCACAATGCAACTGCTCACCGCTGCCGACCGCGTGTCGCGAACGGGGGGGGGAGAGCCCCCTCCCCCTCCCCCTCCCATTTTTTATTCTGAGCAGGATGTCACATGCTATAGAATACCCCATTGGATAGCTGGGTCAACTATGCCGGCTGTGCTCCCCATCCCCCCGCCCCCCCAACGCCCCCCGAGCTTCCTGTGGGAGGCCGAAAAGAGAAAACAAAAGTCTCCCGGTACAAGCACCGCCCAGCAACAGCCAAAGTATTAAGGGGCCATCAACGCTCCTCTCACACCAAACCCAAAAGCCAGCACACCCCCCCAAAGCTACTGGGAAGAAAGTTAACTCTGTCCCAGCCGGAAGCAGGACAGTGCAGTGCACTGGAGTTCTGAGTGCTGGGTCCTAGGGGTACTGTGTATGTTCGGGTGCTGGGCATATCCGCGTGCGGGTACTGGGCAGCTGGGGTGGTGGTGGTACTGGATGCTGGGCATTGGGTATGCTGGTTTCTGGGCACTGGGGGTGGTGGGTGCTGAGCGCAGCGTGTGCTGGCTGCTATGTGCAGATCACTGGGGATGGTGGGGGCTGGTTTGCTGCTTTCTGGTGTGTTGGGCGCTGGGCATGTTTGGGTGCTGGGCATGTCTGGGTGCTGGGCACGGGCAGTGGGGGTGCTGGGTACGTCCGGGTGGTGGGTATTGGGCGGTGGGAGTGCTGGGTGCTAAGTACTGGGGATGCTGGGCCCTGGCATTGCTTGGTACTATGCATAACTGAGTGCAGGGTATGTCTTGGTGCTGGCCATATCCGGTGCTGGCCATATCCGGTGCTAGGTGTGTGCTCTGGGTTTGCTGGGTGCTGTGCTGTGAGGGTGCTGGATTCCTGGCATGTGCGTGTGCTGTGCCTTGGTTGTGCTGGGTATGTGTGGGTGTTGGGCAGTATGGGTGCTGCGTGGTGGGCGCTGGGCATGTGCCGGTGCTGGGTGATGGGCACTGGAGGTCCTGGGCGATGGGGAGCAGGGAAGCTGCCTGGTAGGAATGTCTCAGTGCTGGGCATATCCGGGTGCTTGGTACTGTGCACTGGTGGTGGTGGTACTGGGTGATGGGCTCTGGATGTCCTGGGCGATGGGGAGCAGGGAAGCTGCCTGGTAGGAATGTCTCAGTGCTGGGCATATCCGGGTGCTTGGTACTGTGCACTGGTGGTGGTGGTACTGGGTGCTGGGCATGTCCGGGTGCTAGGCAATGGCGGTGCTGGGTGCTTGGCGCTGGGCGTGATAGTCTTTGGGTGTGCTGGGTGGTGGGGGTGCTGGGCATGTGCGGGTGTTGGTTGCTGGGCCCTGGGTGTACTGAGTGCTGGACACTGGGGTGGTTGGTTTCTGGGCCCTGGGGCTTCTGGGTTCTGTGGACTGGGGTTGCTGGGTGCTGGGCATGTCTGGGTGCTGGGCAATGGCTGGCTGCTGGGTTCTGGGCCCTGAGGTTGCTGGGTGCTGGGCACCGGCCTTGCTGGGTGCTGGCTGGTGTGGGTGCTGGGGGCTAAGTGCTGGTTGCTGGGCCCTGGGAGTGCTGGGTATTATGCATAAGCAGGTGCAGGGTATCTCTTGCTGCTTGATGCTGGGGCTAGTGGGTGCTGGGCACTGGGGCGGCTGGGCATGTCCAGGGGCAGTGTGTTGGCGGTGGGTGTGCTAGGTTGTGCGCATGTCTGGGAATGAGTGCTGGGCCATGGGGGTGCTGGGTGGAGGGTATGATGAGTGCATGTCATGGTTTAACCTGGCATGTGTGTGTGCTGGGTCCTGGTTGTGCTAGGTATGTGTGGGTGCTGGGTATTGGGCAGTGTGGGTGCTGTGTGGCGGGGCCTGGGCATGTCCAGGTGCTGGGCGGTCGGGGTGCTGGGCGGTCGCGATGCTGGGCGGTGGGCAGCAGGGAAGCTGCCTGCTGGGCACATCTGGGTGCTGGGCATGTCCAGGTGCTGGGCAGTGGTAGTGCTGGGTGCGTGGTGCTGGGGGTGGTGGTCCCTGGTGGTGCTGCATGCTGGGCATGTCCGGGTGCTGGGTGGTTGGAGTGTTGGGTGCATGCGAATGTTGGTTTCTGAGCCCTGGGAGTGCTGGGCACTGGGGCTGTTGGTTTCTGGGCGCTGGGGCTTCTGGGTTGTGTGCACTGGGGTTGCTGGGTGCTGGGCATGTCTGGGTGCTGGGCAATGGCTGGCTGCTGGGTTCTGGGCCCTGAGGTTGCTGGGTACCGGCCTTGCTGGGTGCTGGCTGGTGTGGGTGCTGGAGGCTAAGTACTCGGGGTGCTGGTTGCTGGGCCCTGGGAGTGCTGGGTACCATGCGTAAGCGGGTGCAGGGTATCTCTTGCTGCTGGGTGCTGGGGATGCTGGGTGCTGGGGGTGCTGGGCACTGGGGCTGCTGGGTGCTGGGCATATCCAGGGGCTGTGTGTTGGTGGTGGGTGTGCTAGGTTGTGCGCATGTCCGAGAATGAGTGCTGGGCCATGGGGGTGCTGGGTGGAGGGTACGATGGGTGCATGTCGTGGTTTAACCCCAGCCTGCAAATAAACCCCACGCAGCCGCTGGCTCTCCTCCCCCCCACACCCCGTGGGATGGGGGAGAGAATCGGGAGGGCACAAGTAGGAAAACTCCCGGGTTGAGATAAAAACAGTTTAATGATTGAAATAAAACGAAGTAGTACAGTAATAATAACAATGAGAACAACAACAACAACAGACGATACAAAGCAGGCAATGCACAATGCAACTGCTCACCGCTGCCGACTGTGTGTAGCGAACGGGGGGGGGGGGGAGAGCCCCCTCCCCCGCCCCCTCCCATTTTTTATACTGAGCAGGATGTCACATGCTATAGAATACCCCATTGGCCAGCTAGGTCAACTACCCCGGCTGTGCTCCCCACCCCCGCCCCCTCCCCCCCCGAGCTTCCTGTGGGAGGCTGAAAAGAGAGAACAAAAGTCTCCCGGTGCAAGCACCGCCCAGCAACAGCCAAAGCATTAAGGGGCCATCAACGCTCCTCTCACACCAAACCCAAAAGCCAGCACACCCCCCAAGCTACTGGGAAGAAAGTTAACTCTGTCCCAGCCGGAAGCAGGACAGTGCTGAGTGCTGTGTATGTCCGGGTGCTGGGCATGTCTGGGTGCGGGGTACTGCGCACTGGGGGTGCTGGGTGTGAGACGTGTGGGGGTGCTGGATGGTGGGTGTTTGGTGTGCTGAGTACAGAGCACTGGGGATGGTGGCTGCTGAGCACTGTGGGTACTATGCGTAAGCGGGTGCAGGGTATCTCTTGCTGCTGGGTGCTGGGGCTACTGGGTGCTGGGGATATTGTGTGCTGGGCACAGGCGTGCTTGGTGCTGGGCATGTCCAGGTGCTTGGCATGACCGGGTGCTGGGCGCTGGGAACGCTGGTTGCTGCGGTGCTGGCTGCTGGGCCCTGGGGGTGCTGGGTGCTGAGCGCTGCGGGTGCTGGGCATTCCGGGTGCTATGTGCTGATCACTGGCGATGTTGGGGGCTGGTTTGCTGGGATCTGGGCAGTGGTGTGTTGAGTGCTGGGCATGTTTGGGTGCTGGGCATTTCTGGGTGCTGCATACTGGGCACTGGCGGTGTGGGGTGGTGGGGGTGCTGTGTGCTGGGCATGTCCGGGTGGTGGGTGTTGGGCAGTGGGAGTGTTGGGTGCTAGGTACTGGGGTGCTGGGCCCGGTATTGCTAGGTACTCTGCATAACGGAGTGCACGGTATGTCTTGGTGCTGGATGCCTGGTGCTGGAGCTACTGGGTGCTGGGTTGTGGGCATATGCGGTGCTTCATGCTGGGCATATGCGGTGCTGGGTGGCTGTGCTGGGGTTGCTGGTGCTGTGCTCTGGGGATGCTGGATTCCTGGCATGTGCGTGTGCTGTGTGCTGGGCCCTGGTTGTGCCGGGTATGTGTGGGTGCTGGGTGTTGGGCAGTGTGGGTGCTGTGTGGTGGGCCCTGGACACGACCGGGTGCAGGGTGCTGAGCACCGGGGTGTTGGGTGCTTGGCACGACTGGGTGCTGAGTGCTAGGCACTGGGGTTGGTGGCTGCTGGGAGCTAGAGGTGCTGGCTGTGGGCATTTCCAGTTGCTGGTCATGACCGGGTGCTGGGTCTTGTGGGTGCTGGGTGTGCCCCGGTGCTGGGCATGTCCTGATGCTGTGTGCTCGGCACTTGTTGTTCTGGGTGGTGGGCAGTGAGGGTGCTGGGCGCTGGGGATGCTGGGCAATGCGGTGCTGGGCAGTGGGGCTGCTGGGTGCTGGGCATGTCCAGGGGCTGTGTGTTGGCGGTGGGTGTGCTAGGTTGTGCGCATGTCTGGGAATGAGTGCTGGGCCATGGGGGTGCTGGGTGGAGGGTATGATGGGTGCATGTCGTGGTTTAACCCCAGCCTGCAAAAAAACCCCACGCAGCCGCTGGCTCTCCTCCCCCCCCCACCCCGTGGGATGGGGGAGAGAATCGAGAAGGCACAAGTAGGAAAGCTCCCGGGTTGAGATAAAAACAGTTTAATGATTGAAATAAAACGAAGTAGAACAGTAATAATAACAATGAGAACAACAACAACAACAGACGATACAAAGCAGGCAATGCACAATGCAACTGCTCACCGCTGCCGACCGCGTGTCATGAACTGGGGCGGGGGGGGGGGGGGAGAGTCGTGTCCTCCCCCTGCCCCCTCCCATTTTTTATTCTGAGCAGGATGTCACATGCTATAGAATACCCCATTGGCCAGCTAGGTCAACTACCCCGGCTGTGTTCCGCCCCCCCCCCCCGCCACCCCCCCGGGTGAGACAAAAGTCTCCCGGTGCAAGCACCGCCCAGCAACAGCCAAAGCATTAAGGGGCCATCAACGCTCCTCTCACACCAAACCCAAAAGCCAGCACACCCCCCAAGCTACTGGGAAGAAAGTTAACTCTGTCCCAGCCGGAAGCAGGACAGTGCTGAGTGCTGTGTATGTCCGGGTGCTGGGCATGTCTGTGTGCGGGGTACTGCGCACTGGGGGTGCTGGGTGGTGGGGGAGCTGGATGGTGGGTGTTTGGTGTGCTGAGTACAGAGCACTGGGGGTGCTGGGTGTGAGACGTGTGGGGGTGCTGGATGGTGGGTGTTGGGTATGCTGGTTGCTGGGCACTGGGGATGCTGCGTGTGAGACGTGTGGGGGTGCTGGATGGTAGGTGTTTGGCGTGCTGAGTACAGAGCACTGGGGGTGGTGGATGCTGAGCGCTGCGGGTGCTGGGTGCTGGGCATGTCCGGGTGCTATGTGCTGATCACTGGAGATGTTGGGGGCTGGTTTGCTGGGATCTGGGCAGTGGTGTGTTGAGTGCTGGGCATGTTTGGGTGCTGGCCATGTCTGGGTGCTGGGTACTGGGCGCTGGCTGTGGTGGGGCAGTGGGGGTGCTGTGTGCTGGGCACGTCCGGGTGGTGGGTGTTGGGCAGTGGCAGTATTGGGTTCTAGATACTGGGGTGCTGGGCCCTGGTATTGCTGGCTACTATACATAACTGAGTGCAGGGTATGTCTTGGTGCTGGATGCTGGGTACTGGAGGTACTGGGTGCTGGGTGTTGGGCATATGCGGTGCTAGGTGCTGGGCATATGCGGTGCTGGGTGGCTGTGCTGGGGTTGCTGGGTGCTGTGCTGTGAGGGTGCTGGATTCCTGACATGTGCGTGTGCTGTGTGCTGGGCCCTGGTTGTGCCGGGTATGTGTGAGTGCTGGGTGTTGGGCAGTGTGGGTGCTGTGTGGCGGGGCCTGGGCATGTCTGGGTGCTGGGCGGTCGGGATGCTGGGCGGTGGGCAGCAGAGAAGCTGCCTGCTGGGCATGTCTGAGTGCTGGGCATGCGTGGGTGCTGGGTACTGGGCAGTGGCGGTGGTGGGCGGTGGTGGTGCTGTGTGCTGGGCATGTCTGGGTGCTGGGCATGTGTGGGTGCTGGGTACTGGGCAGTGGGGGTGGTGGCGGTGGTGGTGCTGTGTGCTGGGCATGTTGGGCTGCTGGGTTTTGGGCGGTGGGCGTGCTGGGTGTGTGCGTGTGTTGGTTTCTGGGCACTGGGGGTGCTGGGTGTTGTGCACTGGGGTTGCTGGGTGCTGGGCATGTCCGGGTGGCGGGCACCGCTGGGTGCTGGGCCCTGAGGTTGCTGCGTGCTGGGCACTGGGCTTGCTGGTGCTGCTGGTGCGGGTGCTGGGGGCTAGGTGTTGTCCGAAAAGCGGATTCGTGCCCGGCGTGGAAGGAACTGTTGGAGTGACCATGGGTCGGAATAGGAGCGCGTTCCCGGAGTAATGAGGAGTCCCAATGTGGGTATGGTCATTCTCCTTTATTTCAAGATATTGTGCTACTTTTATAAGCTAGCCACAGTAACACGCGCACCTCCGAATCCTCTATTGGTTTACAGTCAGCAAGCACACGAATCTGAACATACACAGATTGGTCAAAAGCAGGTGTCCACGCGAACGCTTCCTGCGCCTGCATTCCGTTACATAATCTACTGATATTTACATTCCTCAGCCTGTTTTTCCTACTCTACTATCACTTCAGAGACTCTAAAACTACAATTGCTCTTTAGCAGCCTTCTACTATTACTAACAAATCCTCAGTGCTTGGAATGTTCATAGGATGACCGTTATTTAATAAAAATCCCTCCACAAGGAACCAATTCCACACGCTCAGGAGAGAGATTGTTTTATTCAGGCCTGGGTGCTCAGTGGACTTGCCTCAAATGAAGCACACCAGTTCTAATCACCTTTCTGTTTGTATCCATGCTTCTCATACATATTTTCAGTTTCTCTTTTACATATTCCTTAAATTTCCGAGAACCGATTATAATATTACATCATCCTAGACACATGTGCACTAAAACCTTTAGGGTCTCCTTGAGGGTCTCGGGTGGTCTGTGGTGGTCGGCGGGGTAGTGAACTCTTCGTGAACCTGTTCCTTTCTTTCCTTATAAGGTCGAGGTTTGTCTCCGAGCCACGTCTGGACTCCGTTTGTTTACGGTTCTCGTTTCCAAGGTTACTCTTCACTAGAGTCTAACACTGCTTCCAGGAGACACGATTTAGACTACAATTCTACACACCTGCAAACACCACACCTGCTAGTTCCCTAACTTCTAAGCCACAAGTCTTCATTGTGTAGAATTACAGAAGCGAGCTGAGGTACTGGGGCTACTGGTTGCTGGGCCCTGGGAGTGCTGGATACCATGCATAATTGGGTGCAGGGTATGTCTTGCTGGTGGATGCTGGGCACTGGGGCTGCTGGGCATGTCTCGATGCTGTGTGTTGGCGGTGGGTGTGCTGGGTTGTGCGCATGTCCGGGAATTCGTGCTGGGCCCTGGGAGTGCTGGGTGCGGGGAGCTAGGGGTGCTGGCTGTGGGCATTTCCAGGTACTGGTCATGACCAGTGCTGGTTGTTGGGTCTTGTGGGTGCTGGGCGTGTGCAGGTGCTGGGCACGTCCGGATGCTGTGTGCTCGGCACTTGGGGTTCTGGGTGGTGGGCAGTGAGGGTGCGCACCAAACACCCACCATCCAGCACGCCCACAAGTCTCACACCCAGCACCCGCAGTGGCAGGAACCAGCATACCCAACACCCAGCTTCCAGCACACCCACTGCCCAGGACCTGCATACGCTGCATTGAACGCAGCACCCCCAGCACCCGGTAACCGATAGCCCCAGCGCCCAGCACGCCAGGGTCCAGCAACCAACACACGCCAAAAACCCAGCACCCAGCACCCCCACCGCCCAAAACCCAGCACCCCGACGTGCCCAGCACACAGCAGCCCCAGGGACCACCACCCCCAGCGCCAAGCACCCAGCACCACCATTGCTCAGCACCTGGACATGCCCAGCACCTAGCACCACCCCCCCCAGTGCCCAACACCCAGCACCCACACATACCCAGCACAACCAGGGCCCAGCACACAGTACACGCACATGCCAGGAATCCAGCACCCTCACAGCACAGCACCCAGCAACCCCAGCACAGCCACCCAGCACCGCATATGCCCAACACCCAGCACTGCATATGCCCAGCACCCGGGACCTCCAGCACCAAGCATCCAGCACCAAGACATACCCTGCACTCAGTTTTGCATATTGCCGAGCAATGCCAGGGCCCAGCACCCCCAGTACCTAGCACCCAGCACTCCCACTGCCCAGTACCCAGCACCCCGACATGCCCAGCACACAGCACCCGCACCGCCCCGCACTGCCAGTTCCCAGTACCCAGCACCCAGACATGCCCAGCACGCAGACAAACATGCCCAGCGCCCAACACACCAGAACACAGCAAACCAGCCCCCAAGAACACCAGTGATCAGCACATAGCACCTGGACATGCCCAGCACCTGCAGCACTCAGCACCCCAAACACCCACCATTACAACACACCCACAGGTCTCACACACTTCCGCCCAGTGCCCGGAAACCAGCATACCCAACACTCAGCATCCAGCACCCCCACCCCCCAGCACCCAGTGCCCAGCACGCTGCACTTAGACATGGCCAGCACCCGGACATGCTCAGCACCCAGCAACACAGGGGCACAGAACCCAGCACCCCCAGCGCCCAGAAACCAACCACCCCAGCGTCCAGCACCCAGTACACCCAGGGCCCGGCAACCAACACCCGCACATGCCCAGCACCCCCACCACCCAGCACAGGGACACGCCCAGCACCCAGCACACCCAAAGACCATCACCCCCAGCGCCAAGCACCCAGCACCGCCATTGCCTAGCAGCCGGACATGCCCAGCACCCAGCACCACCACCGCCCACCACGGCCAGCGCACAGTACCCAGCACCCGGACATGCCCAGCACTCAGACATGCCTAGCAGGCAGCTTCCCTGCTCCCCATCGCCCAGAACCTCCAGTGCCCATCACCCAGCACCCAGACATGCCCAGCGCCCACCACACAGCACCCACACTGCCCAACACCCACACATACCCAGCACAACCAGGGAAGAGCACACAGCACACGCACGTGCCAAGAAACAAGCACCCCCAGAGCACAGAACCCAGCAACTCCAGAGCACAGGCCCAGCACCGGATATGCCCAGCACCCAGTACCTCCAGCACCAAGAGATACCCTGCACTCAGTTATGCATAGTACCCAGCAACACCAGGGCCCCGCAACCGCACCAGCCAGCACCCAGCAACCCGAGTGCCCAGCCCCCATCAACCTCAGGGCCCAGCCCCCAGCACCCGCACATTCCCAGCACCCAGCAACCCCACTGCCCAACCCACCCCCCGGACATGCCCAGCACATAGCACCCCCAGGGACCACCACCCCCAGCGCCCAGTACCCAGCACCTGGACATGCCCAGCACCCAAACATGCCCAGCACGCTACACACCAGAACACAGCAAACCAGCCCCCAACATCCCCAGTGATCAGCATGTAGCACCCGGACGTGCCCAGCACCCAGCACGCCCAGCACCCAGTACACCAAACACCCACCACCATACAGGTCTCGCAGCCAGCACCTCCCCAGTGCCCAGAAACCAGCATACCCAACACCCCCACAGCCCAAGAACCCGTTTACCCAGCATCCAGACATGCCCAGCACTCGGACATACACAGCACCCCCAGGGCCCAGCACTAACTCCTGGACAGGCGCACAACCCAGCACCCCAACCGCCAACAAACAGCACCTGGACATGCCCACCACTCAGCAGCCCCAGTGCCCAGCACCCAGCACCGCAACAGCCAGCATCCCCAGCGTCCAGCACCCTCACCGCCGACCACCCAGAACCCCAAGTGCCGAGCACACAGCATCCGCACATGCCCAGCACCTCGAGACGCCCAGCACCTGGTCATGTCCAGCAACTGAAATGCCCAAAGCCAGCACCCCTAGCTCCCAGCAGCCAGTACCCCCAGTGCCCAGCATCAGTCATGCCAAGGACGAGGACATGCCCAGCACCCAACACCCCAGTGGCCAACACCTAATACCCCCAGCATCCAGCAGCAAGACATACCCTGCACCCGCTTATGCATAGTACCCAGCACTCCTAGCCCCCAGCAGTCGCGCCGCCCAGCACCCAGCAACCCCAGTGCACAGCACCCACTAACCCCAGTGCCCAGCATCCCCAGCGCACAGCATCCGGCATATGGGCATACCCAGCACACGGACATACCCACTAGCCAGCACCCCTAGTGCCCAGCACCCAAAACTCCCTCCATCCATCACCCAGACATGCCCAGTGCTCAGCGCCCCCAACAGCCAGGATCAGAAAATGCCCAGCAACAAGCACTCCCATGCCTACCACCGCCAGTGCCCAATAACCAGCACACAGACAATGCCCACCAGCCAGCATCCAGAACCCAGCGCCAAGCACTCAGTACACAGGCATGCCCAGCACCCTGATATGCATAGTCCCCAGCACCCCCACTGCCCAGCAGTCCCAGTGCCCCGGACCCATCACTTGGACATGCTCAGCACCCAGAGATGTCCAGCACCCCGCATGCCCAGTCCCTGGAACCCAGTACCCCCAATGACCAGCACCCAGCGCAGCCAGTGCCCAGCACTGCCTGTAGCCAGCATCCACCACCCAGGCACGATCATCGCCTGCCCATTCCCAGCACCAAATCCTCCCAGTGCCCAGCACAGGGACATGGCGAGCACCCAGATATGCCCAACACCCAGCAACCGCAGCACCCAGACCTGTCCAGAACCCACTCCACTCAGGGCCTAGCACACAGTACCCCCACGACCCAGCACCGACACATGCCCAGCACCAAGCACTGCCAAAGATCCCAAGGGGTGCTAGGTGTGCTGGATGTTGCGCATTTGCGGTGCTGGAGATGGCTGGGTGCTGGGCAGCTGAGAAGGGGCTGTAAAGGGAAGGTGAGCACTGCGAACATATTTCAGTCCTGGCAAAACGTGTGTGGGAGCTCGACGGGGCGCTTGTCTGCTTTGCAGTTGGGCTGCGGCAAGGTTGACGGTTGAGTGCTACGGCAAGCGCCTAGCCCCGGTGGTGGTGGGGACCTCAAAGGGCTGCCGGGGCAGGCGAGTGCAACGAACGCCAGTCATCTTGGTTCCCTCTGTGTTGGAGCGCCATCTGGTGGGTAGACGTTTCAGAGCCTGGCTCTGATGAAGGTAAGATGTAGGTTGATGTTTAGGTGGGAGACCAAAGAGAAGGGAGCAGGGGTTGGTGGGGCTGAGGAGGGGCTGACAAGAGATCGTGAGGGCCAGCATCAGCCTTCATTCCTGGCCACGTCTGCCCCAGAGCCCCATGTGGTGGGTGGCCTCTTCGGAGCGTGGCCCTGATGAGGAGAAGGGATATGTCGAGGATAACTGGGGGAACAGACACAGAGCGCCGGTGTTGGTGGGGCTGAGAAGGGGGTGCCAAGGGACCGTGAGGGCCAACATCAGCCTTGGTTCCTGGCTATCTCAATGCCAAGCCCCATGTGGAGCGTGGCCGCTTCGGAGCTCTGCCCTGATGAGGGTCAGGGCTAGGTTGAGGTTAGGTGGGAGAACAGACACAGAGATCCGGTGTTAGTGGGGCTGCCTAGGGACAGCAAAGGAAAGGTGAGGGCTAGCATCAGCCTTGGTTCCTGGCTACTTCAGTGCCTAGCTCCATGTGGCCGGTGACCACTTCGGAGCTTGGCCCTGATGAGGGTCTGGGCTAGGTTGAGGTAAGGTGGGAGAACAGAGACAGAGCCCCGGCATTGGTGCGGCTGAGAAGGGGCTGCGCAGTGATCGTGAGGACCGGCATCTACCTTGGTTCTTGGCTGCCTCAGTGCCTAAGCCCCACATGAAGAGTGGTCCCTTTGGAGCTTGGCTCCGATGAGGGTAAGGGATAGGTCGGTGTTAGATGCGAGCACAGACACAGAGCCCCGGTATTGGTGGGGCCGACAAGAGACCGTGAGGAGCAGCATCAAGCTGCATTTCTGGTTACATTAGTGCCAAGCTCCACGTGGAGGGTGGCCGCTTCGGAGCTTGGCCCTGATGAGGGTCAGGGATAGGTCGATGTTAGGTGCGAGCAGAGACACAGAGCCCCGGTTTTGGTGGGCCTGAGAAGGAGCTGCCAAGAGCCCGTGAGGGCCAGTATCAGCCTTTGTTCCTGGCTACTTCAGTGCCAAGCCCCATGTGGTCGGTGGCCACTTCGGAGCTTGGCCCTGATGAGGGTCAGGGCTAGGTTGAGGTTAGGAGGGAGAACAGGCAGAGAGCCCCGGTGTTGGTGGGCTTGCCTAGGGACTGCAAATGGAAGGTGAGGGCCAGCACCACCCCTGATTCCTGGCTATCTCAGTGCCAAGCCCCATGTGGAGTGTGGCCGCTGCGGAGCTTTACCCTGATGAGGGTAAGGGATATGTGGAGGCTAAGTGGGAGAACAGATACAGAGCCCCGGTACTGATGGGGCTGAGAAGGGGCTGCAAAGAGATCGTGAGGGCCAGCATCAACCTTGATTCCAGGCTCATTCAGTACCTAAGCCCCACGTGGGGAGTGGTCGCTTCGGAGCTTGGCTCCGATGAGGGTAAGGGATAGGTTGATGTTAGGTGCGAGCAGAGACACAGAGCCCCGGTATTGGTGGGGCTGAGACGGGGCTGCCCTTCAGTGCCTGAGCCCCATGTTGAGGGTGGCCTCTTCGGAGCTTGGCTCCGATGAGGGTAAGAGATATGTCGAGGATAAGGTGGAGAACAGAGACAGAGCCCCCGTTTTGGTGGGGCTACCAAGGGAAGGTGAGGGCTAGCATCAAGCTGGATTTCTGGTTACCTTAGTGCCAAGCTCCACGTGGAGGGTGGCCACTTCGGAGCTTGGCCCTGATGAGGGTCTGGGCTATGTTGAGGTAAGGTGGGAGAACAGAGACAGAGCCCCGGCATTGGTGCGGCTGAGAAGGGGCTGCGCAGTGATCGTGAGGACGAGCATCTACCTTGGTACTTGGCTGCCTCAGTGCCTAAGCCCCACATGAAGAGTGGTCGCTTCGGAGCTTGGCTGCGATGAGGGTAAGGGATAGGTCGCTGTTAGATGCGAGCACAGCCACAGAGCCCCAGTATTGGTGGGGCCGACAAGAGACCGTGAGGACCAGCATCAAGATGCATTTCTGGTTACCTTAAGTGCCAAGCTCCATGAGGTCGGTGGCCACTTCGGAGCTTGGCCCTGATGAGGGTAAGGGATAGGTTGAGGTTAGGTGGGAGAACAGGCAAAGAGCACCGGTGTTGGTGGGTCTGAGAAGGGGCTGCCAAGGGACCGTGAGGGCCAGCATCAGCCTTGGTTTCTGGCTACTTCAGTGCCTAGCTCCATGTGGCCGGTGGCCACTTCGGAGCTTGGCCCTGATGAGGGTCTGGGCTAGGTTGAGGTAAGGTGGGAGAACAGAGACAGAACCCCGGCATTGGTGCCGCTGAGAAGGGGCTGCGCAGTGATCGTGAGGACCGGCATCTACCTTGGTTCTTGGCTGCCTTAGTGCCTAAGCCCCACATGAAGAGTGGTCCCTTTGGAGCTTGGCTCCGATGAGGGTAAGGGATAGGTCGCTGTTAGATGCGAGCACAGACACAGAGCCCCGGTATTGGTGGGGCCGACAAGAGACCGTGAGGGCCAGCATCAAGATGCATTTCTGGTTAACTTAGTGCCAAGCTCCACGTGGAGGGTGGCCGCTTCGGAGCTTGGCCCTGATGAGGGTCAGGGATAGGTCGATGTTAGGTGCGAGCAGAGACACAGAGCCCCGGTGTTGGTGGGCCTGAGAAGGAGCTGCCAAGAGCCCGTGAGGGCCAGCATCAGCCTTGCTTCCTGGCTACTTCAGTGCCAAGCCCCATGTGGTCGGTGGCCACTTCGGAGCTTGGCCCTGATGAGGGTCTGGGCTAGGTTGAGGTTAGGTGGGAGAACAGGCACAGAGCCCCGGTGTTGGTGGGGCTGCCTAGGGACTGCAAATGGAAGGTGAGGGCCACCATCAACCTTGGTTCCTGGCTACTTCAGTGCCTGAGCCCCATGTCGAGGGTGGCCTCTTCGGTGCTTGGCCGTGAGGGCTAGCATCAGCCTTGGTTCCTGGCTACTTCAGTGCCTAGCTCCATGTGGCCGGTGGCCACTTCGGAGCTTGGCCCTGATGAGGGTCAGGGCTAGGTTGAGGTTAGGAGGGAGAACAGGCAGAGAGCCCCGGTGTTGGTGGGCTTGCCTAGGGACTGCAAATGGAAGGTGAGGGCCAGCACCACCCCTGATTCCTGGCTATCTCAGTGCCAAGCCCCATGTGGAGTGTGGCCGCTGCGGAGCTTTACCCTGATGAGGGTAAGGGATATGTGGAGGCTAAGTGGGAGAACAGATACAGAGCCCCGGTACTGATGGGGCTGAGAAGGGGCTGCAAAGAGATCGTGAGGGCCAGCATCAACCTTGATTCCAGGCTCATTCAGTACCTAAGCCCCACGTGGGGAGTGGTCGCTTCGGAGCTTGGCTCCGATGAGGGTAAGGGATAGGTTGATGTTAGGTGCGAGCAGAGACACAGAGCCCCGGTATTGGTGGGGCTGAGACGGGGCTGCCCTTCAGTGCCTGAGCCCCATGTTGAGGGTGGCCTCTTCGGAGCTTGGCTCCGATGAGGGTAAGAGATATGTCGAGGATAAGGTGGAGAACAGAGACAGAGCCCCGGTTTTGGTGGGGCTACCAAGGGAAGGTGAGGGCTAGCATCAGGCTGGATTTCTGGTTACCTTAAGTGCCAAGCTCCACGTGGAGGGTGGCCACTTCGGAGCTTGGCCCTGATGAGGGTCTCGGCTAGGTCGAGGTTACGTGGGAGAACAGGCACAGAGCCTCGGTGTTGGTGGGGCTGAGAAGGGGCTGTCAAGGGACCGTGAGGGCCAGCATCAGCCTTGGTTACTGGCTACTTCTGTGCCTAGCTCCATGTGGCCGGTGACCACTTCGGAGCTTGGCCCTGATGAGGGTCTGGGCTAGGTTGAGGTAAGGTGGGAGAACAGAGACAGAACCCCGGCATTGGTGCGGCTGAGAAGGGGCTGCGCAGTGATTTGAGGACCAGTATCTACCTTGGTTCTTGGCTGCCTCAGTGCCTAAGCCCCACATGAAGAGTGGTCGCTTCGGAGCTTGGCTCCGATAAGGGTAAGGGATAGGTCGGTGTTAGATGCGAGCAGAGACACAGAGCCCCGGTACCGGTGGGGCTGAGAGGGGGCTGCAAAGAGATCGTGAGGGCCAGCATCAACCTTGATTCCAGGCTCATTCAGTACCTAACCCCAACGTGGGGAGTGGTCGCTTCGGAGCTTGGCCCTGATGAGTGTCTGGGCTAGGTTGAGGTAAGGAGGTAGAAAAGGCACAGAGCCCCGTGTTGATGGGGCTGCCTAGGGACTGCAAATGGAAGGTGAGGGCCACCATCAACCTTGGTTCCTGGCTACTTCAGTGCCTGAGCCCCATGTCGAGGGTGGCCTCTTCGGTGCTTGGCCGTGAGGGCTAGCATCAGCCTTGGTTCCTGGCTACTTCAGTGCCAAGCCCCATGTGGAGGGTGGCCGCTTCGGAGGTGGCCCTGGTGAGGGTCAGGGATATGTCGAGGATAAGTGGGAGAACAGCCGACAGAGCCCCGGTGTTGGTGGGGCTGAGAAGGAGCTGCCAAGAGACCGTGAGGGCCAGCATCCGCCTTGGTTCCTTGCTACTTCAGTGCCTAGCTCCATGTGGCCACTTCGGAGCTTGGCCCTGATGAGGGTAAGGGATAGGTCGCTGTTAGGTGCGAGCAGAGATACAGTGCCACGGTGTTGATGGGGCTGAGAAGTGGCTGCCAAGAGATCGTGAGGGCCAGCATCGTCCTTGATTCCTGGCTATTTCTGTGCCTGAGCCGGAGGAGGTGGGTGGCCGTTTCGGAGCTTGCCTCTGAGGAAGATAAGGGATAGTTTGAGGTTCTGCGTAGATAACGAGATCCTTCTGCATTAGTTAACGCCACCCACCACATGGACTCCAACGACCCTTCCCGGTCCCACCACCCCTCTCCCTTATTCTCAAACCTAAATATCAACCTTTGCCTTACCATCTCTCGAGCCCATTTCGTAAACGGCTTCCCACCAGAGGGCGCTCCAACACAGAAAGAACCAGGATTAAAAGCTGTTTCTGGCTCTTGCCTTTCGTGGCAGCCCTTTCCGAGGGAGCTGCTCTCGCTCTACCACCCAACCAGCAACCTTACCACAGCCCAACTGCAAAGCAGTCGATCCCCTCTTCGGGCTCCCATAAACTAAGAGGCAGGTCTGAAAGATGCTGGTGGCTCTCACCTCCCCTTGATAGACCCTTCTCAGCTGCCCAACACCCAGCCAGCTCCAGCACCCCAAATGTGCCATATGCACCACACCTAGCACTCCTTGCTACACATTGGTGGTGCCTGGTGCTAGGCATGTTCCGTTGCTGAGTCGTGGGTTGTTGGGCACTGCGGGGACTGGCTTCTTGTCATGTCCTGGTGCTGGGGCTGCTGAGTGCTGTGTGCTGGGCTCCGGGGCTGCTGGGTGCTGTGTGCTGGGCTCTGGGGCTGCTGGGCATGTCGAGGTGCTGTGCATTGGCGGTGCGTGTGCTGGGTTGTGTGCATGTGTGGGAATCAGTGCTGGGCCATGGGAGTGCTGGGCCCTGGCAGTGCTGGGTGGAGGGTATGATGGGTGCATGTGTTGGTTTAACCCCAGCCTGCAAATAAACCCCACGCAGCCGCTGGCTCACCTCCCCCCCCCACCCCGTGGGATGGGGGAGAGAATCGGGAGGGCACAAGTAGGAAAACTCCCGGGTTGAGATAAAAACAGTTTAATGATTGAAATAAAACGAAGTAGAACAGTAATAATAACAATGAGAACAACAACAACAACAGACGATACAAAGCAGGCAATGCACAATGCAACTGCTCACCGCTGCCGACCGCGTGTCGCGAACGGGGGGGGGAGAGCCCCCTCCCCCGCCCCCTCCCATTTTTTATTCTGAGCAGGATGTCACATGCTATAGAATACCCCATTGGATAGCTGGGTCAACTATGCCGGCTGTGCTCCCCATCCCCCCGCCCCCCCAACGCCCCCCGAGCTTCCTGTGGGAGGCCGAAAAGAGAAAACAAAAGTCTCCCGGTACAAGCACCGCCCAGCAACAGCCAAAGTATTAAGGGGCCATCAACGCTCCTCTCACACCAAACCCAAAAGCCAGCACACCCCCCCCCCAAGCTACTGGGAAGAAAGTTAACTCTGTCCCAGCCGGAAGCAGGACAGTGCAGTGCACTGGAGTTCTGAGTGCTGGGTCCTAGGGGTACTGTGTATGTTCGGGTGCTGGGCATATCCGCGTGCGGGTACTGGGCAGTTGGGGTGGTGGTGGTACTGGATGCTGGGCATTGGGTATGCTGGTTTCTGGGCACTGGGGGTGGTGGGTGCTGAGCGCAGCGTGTGCTGGCTGCTATGTGCAGATCACTGGGGATGGCGGGGGCTGGTTTGCTGCTTTCTGGTGTGTTGGGCGCTGGGCATGTTTGGGTGCTGGGCATGTCTGGGTGCTGGGCACGGGCAGTGGGGGTGCTGGGTACGTCCGGGTGGTGGGTATTGGGCGGTGGGAGTGCTGGGTGCTAAGTACTGGGGATGCTGGGCCCTGGCATTGCTTGGTACTATGCATAACTGAGTGCAGGGTATGTCTTGGTGCTGGCCATATCCGGTGCTGGCCATATCCGGTGCTAGGTGTGTGCTCTGGGTTTGCTGGGTGCTGTGCTGTGAGGGTGCTGGATTCCTGGCATGTGCGTGTGCTGTGCCTTGGTTGTGCTGGGTATGTGTGGGTGTTGGGCAGTATGGGTGCTGCGTGGTGGGCGCTGGGCATGTGCCGGTGCTGGGTGATGGGCACTGGAGGTCCTGGGCGATGGGGAGCAGGGAAGCTGCCTGGTAGGAATGTCTCAGTGCTGGGCATATCCGGGTGCTTGGTACTGTGCACTGGTGGTGGTGGTACTGGGTGATGGGCTCTGGATGTCCTGGGCGATGGGGAGCAGGGAAGCTGCCTGGTAGGAATGTCTCAGTGCTGGGCATATCCGGGTGCTTGGTACTGTGCACTGGTGGTGGTGGTACTGGGTGCTGGGCATGTCCCGGTGCTAGGCAACGGCGGTGCTGGGTGCTTGGTGCTGGGCGTGATAGTCTTTGGGTGTGCTGGGTGGTGGGGGTGCTGGGCATGTGCGGGTGTTGGTTGCTGGGCCCTGGGTGTACTGAGTGCTGGACACTGGGGTGGTTGGTTTCTGGGCACTGGGGCTTCTGGGTTCTGTGGACTGGGGTTGCTGGGTGCTGGGCATGTCTGGGTGCTGGGCAATGGCTGGCTGCTGGGTTCTGGGCCCTGAGGTTGCTGGGTGCTGGGCACCGGCCTTGCTGGGTGCTGGCTGGTGTGGGTGCTGGGGGCTAAGTGCTGGTTGCTGGGCCCTGGGAGTGCTGGGTATTATGCATAAGCAGGTGCAGGGTATCTCTTGCTGCTTGATGCTGGGGCTAGTGGGTGCTGGGCACTGGGGCGGCTGGGCATGTCCAGGGGCAGTGTGTTGGCGGTGGGTGTGCTAGGTTGTGCGCATGTCTGGGAATGAGTGCTGGGCCATGGGGGTGCTGGGTGGAGGGTATGATGGGTGCATGTCATGGTTTAACCTGGCATGTGTGTGTGCTGGGCCCTGGTTGTGCTAGGTATGTGTGGGTGCTGGGTATTGGGCAGTGTGGGTGCTGTGTGGCGGGGCCTGGGCATGTCCAGGTGCTGGGCGGTCGGGGTGCTGGGCGGTCGCGATGCTGGGCGGTGGGCAGCAGGGAAGCTGCCTGCTGGGCACATCTGGGTGCTGGGCATGTCCAGGTGCTGGGCAGTGGTAGTGCTGGGTGCGTGGTGCTGGGGGTGGTGGTCCCTGGTGGTGCTGCATGCTGGGCATGTCCGGGTGCTGGGTGGTTGGAGTGTTGGGTGCATGCGAATGTTGGTTTCTGAGCCCTGGGAGTGCTGGGCACTGGGGCTGTTGGTTTCTGGGCACTGGGGCTTCTGGGTTGTGTGCACTGGGGTTGCTGGGTGCTGGGCATGTCTGGGTGCTGGGCAATGGCTGGCTGCTGGGTTCTGGGCCCTGAGGTTGCTGGGTACCGGCCTTGCTGGGTGCTGGCTGGTGTGGGTGCTGGAGGCTAAGTACTCGGGGTGCTGGTTGCTGGGCCCTGGGAGTGCTGGGTACCATGCGTAAGCGGGTGCAGGGTATCTCTTGCTGCTGGGTGCTGGGGATGCTGGGTGCTGGGGGTGCTGGGCACTGGGGCTGCTGGGTGCTGGGCATATCCAGGGGCTGTGTGTTGGTGGTGGGTGTGCTAGGTTGTGCGCATGTCCGAGAATGAGTGCTGGGCCATGGGGGTGCTGGGTGGAGGGTACGATGGGTGCATGTCGTGGTTTAACCCCAGCCTGCAAATAAACCCCACGCAGCCGCTGGCTCTCCTCCCCCCCACACCCCGTGGGATGGGGGAGAGAATCGGGAGGGCACAAGTAGGAAAACTCCCGGGTTGAGATAAAAACAGTTTAATGATTGAAATAAAACGAAGTAGTACAGTAATAATAACAATGAGAACAACAACAACAACAGACGATACAAAGCAGGCAATGCACAATGCAACTGCTCACCGCTGTCGACTGTGTGTAGCGAACGGGGGGGGGGGGAGAGCCCCCTCCCCCGCCCCCTCCCATTTTTTATACTGAGCAGGATGTCACATGCTATAGAATACCCCATTGGCCAGCTAGGTCAACTACCCCGGCTGTGCTCCCCACCCCCGCCCCCTCCCCCCCCGAGCTTCCTGTGGGAGGCTGAAAAGAGAGAACAAAAGTCTCCCGGTGCAAGCACCGCCCAGCAACAGCCAAAGCATTAAGGGGCCATCAACGCTCCTCTCACACCAAACCCAAAAGCCAGCACACCCCCCAAGCTACTGGGAAGAAAGTTAACTCTGTCCCAGCCGGAAGCAGGACAGTGCTGAGTGCTGTGTATGTCCGGGTGCTGGGCATGTCTGGGTGCGGGGTACTGCGCACTGGGGGTGCTGGGTGTGAGACGTGTGGGGGTGCTGGATGGTGGGTGTTTGGTGTGCTGAGTACAGAGCACTGGGGATGGTGGCTGCTGAGCACTGTGGGTACTATGCGTAAGCGGGTGCAGGGTATCTCTTGCTGCTGGGTGCTGGGGCTACTGGGTGCTGGGGATATTGTGTGCTGGGCACAGGCGTGCTTGGTGCTGGGCATGTCCAGGTGCTTGGCATGACCGGGTGCTGGGCGCTGGGAACGCTGGTTGCTGCGGTGCTGGCTGCTGGGCCCTGGGGGTGCTGGGTGCTGAGCGCTGCGGCTGCTGGGCATTCCGGGTGCTATGTGCTGATCACTGGCGATGTTGGGGGCTGGTTTGCTGGGATCTGGGCAGTGGTGTGTTGAGTGCTGGGCATGTTTGGGTGCTGGGCATTTCTGGGTGCTGCATACTGGGCACTGGCGGTGTGGGGTGGTGGGGGTGCTGTGTGCTGGGCATGTCCGGGTGGTGGGTGTTGGGCAGTGGGAGTGTTGGGTGCTAGGTACTGGGGTGCTGGGCCCGGTATTGCTAGGTACTCTGCATAACGGAGTGCACGGTATGTCTTGGTGCTGGATGCCTGGTGCTGGAGCTACTGGGTGCTGGGTTGTGGGCATATGCGGTGCTTCATGCTGGGCATATGCGGTGCTGGGTGGCTGTGCTGGGGTTGCTGGTGCTGTGCTCTGGGGATGCTGGATTCCTGGCACGTGCGTGGGCTGTGTGCTGGGCCCTGGTTGTGCCGGGTATGTGTGGGTGCTGGGTGTTGGGCAGTGTGGGTGCTGTGTGGTGGGCCCTGGACACGACCGGGTGCAGGGTGCTGAGCACCGGGGTGTTGGGTGCTTGGCACGACTGGGTGCTGAGTGCTAGGCACTGGGGTTGGTGGCTGCTGGGAGCTAGAGGTGCTGGCTGTGGGCATTTCCAGTTGCTGGTCATGACCGGGTGCTGGGTCTTGTGGGTGCTGGGTGTGCCCCGGTGCTGGGCATGTCCTGATGCTGTGTGCTCGGCACTTGTTGTTCTGGGTGGTGGGCAGTGAGGGTGCTGGGCGCTGGGGATGCTGGGCAATGCGGTGCTGGGCAGTGGGGCTGCTGGGTGCTGGGCATGTCCAGGGGCTGTGTGTTGGCGGTGGGTGTGCTAGGTTGTGCGCATGTCTGGGAATGAGTGCTGGGCCATGGGGGTGCTGGGTGGAGGGTATGATGGGTGCATGTCGTGGTTTAACCCCAGCCTGCAAAAAAACCCCACGCAGCCGCTGGCTCTCCTCCCCCCCCCACCCCGTGGGATGGGGGAGAGAATCGAGAAGGCACAAGTAGGAAAGCTCCCGGGTTGAGATAAAAACAGTTTAATGATTGAAATAAAACGAAGTAGAACAGTAATAATAACAATGAGAACAACAACAACAACAGACGATACAAAGCAGGCAATGCACAATGCAACTGCTCACCGCTGCGGACCGCGTGTCATGAACTGGGGCGGGGGGGGGGGGGGAGAGTCGTGTCCTCCCCCTGCCCCCTCCCATTTTTTATTCTGAGCAGGATGTCACATGCTATAGAATACCCCATTGGCCAGCTAGGTCAACTACCCCGGCTGTGTTCCGCCCCCCCCCCCGCCACCCCCCCGGGTGAGACAAAAGTCTCCCGGTGCAAGCACCGCCCAGCAACAGCCAAAGCATTAAGGGGCCATCAACGCTCCTCTCACACCAAACCCAAAAGCCAGCACACCCCCCCCCAAGCTACTGGGAAGAAAGTTAACTCTGTCCCAGCCGGAAGCAGGACAGTGCTGAGTGCTGTGTATGTCCGGGTGCTGGGCATGTCTGTGTGCGGGGTACTGCGCACTGGGGGTGCTGGGTGGTGGGGGAGCTGGATGGTGGGTGTTTGGTGTGCTGAGTACAGAGCACTGGGGGTGCTGGGTGTGAGACGTGTGGGGGTGCTGGATGGTGGGTGTTGGGTATGCTGGTTGCTGGGCACTGGGGATGCTGCGTGTGAGACGTGTGGGGGTGCTGGATGGTAGGTGTTTGGCGTGCTGAGTACAGAGCACTGGGGGTGGTGGATGCTGAGCGCTGCGGGTGCTGGGTGCTGGGCATGTCCGGGTGCTATGTGCTGATCACTGGAGATGTTGGGGGCTGGTTTGCTGGGATCTGGGCAGTGGTGTGTTGAGTGCTGGGCATGTTTGGGTGCTGGCCATGTCTGGGTGCTGGGTACTGGGCGCTGGCTGTGGTGGGGCAGTGGGGGTGCTGTGTGCTGGGCACGTCCGGGTGGTGGGTGTTGGGCAGTGGCAGTATTGGGTTCTAGATACTGGGGTGCTGGGCCCTGGTATTGCTGGCTACTATACATAACTGAGTGCAGGGTATGTCTTGGTGCTGGATGCTGGGTACTGGAGGTACTGGGTGCTGGGTGTTGGGCATATGCGGTGCTAGGTGCTGGGCATATGCGGTGCTGGGTGGCTGTGCTGGGGTTGCTGGGTGCTGTGCTGTGAGGGTGCTGGATTCCTGACATGTGCGTGTGCTGTGTGCTGGGCCCTGGTTGTGCCGGGTATGTGTGAGTGCTGGGTGTTGGGCAGTGTGGGTGCTGTGTGGTGGGGCCTGGGCATGTCTGGGTGCTGGGCGGTCGGGATGCTGGGCGGTGGGCAGCAGAGAAGCTGCCTGCTGGGCATGTCTGAGTGCTGGGCATGCGTGGGTGCTGGGTACTGGGCAGTGGCGGTGGTGGGCGGTGGTGGTGCTGTGTGCTGGGCATGTCTGGGTGCTGGGCATGTGTGGGTGCTGGGTACTGGGCAGTGGGGGTGGTGGCGGTGGTGGTGCTGTGTGCTGGGCATGTTGGGCTGCTGGGTTTTGGGCGGTGGGCGTGCTGGGTGTGTGCGTGTGTTGGTTTCTGGGCACTGGGGGTGCTGGGTGTTGTGCACTGGGGTTGCTGGGTGCTGGGCATGTCCGGGTGGCGGGCACTGCTGGGTGCTGGGCCCTGAGGTTGCTGCGTGCTGGGCACTGGGCTTGCTGGTGCTGCTGGTGCGGGTGCTGGGGGCTAGGTGTTGTCCGAAAAGCGGATTCGTGCCCGGCGTGGAAGGAACTGTTGGAGTGACCATGGGTCGGAATAGGAGCGCGTTCCCGGAGTAATGAGGAGTCCCAATGTGGGTATGGTCATTCTCCTTTATTTCAAGATATTGTGCTACTTTTATAAGCTAGCCACAGTAACACGCGCACCTCCGAATCCTCTATTGGTTTACAGTCAGCAAGCACACGAATCTGAACATACACAGATTGGTCAAAAGCAGGTGTCCACGCGAACGCTTCCTGCGCCTGCATTCCGTTACATAATCTACTGATATTTACATTCCTCAGCCTGTTTTTCCTACTCTACTATCACTTCAGAGACTCTAAAACTACAATTGCTCTTTAGCAGCCTTCTACTATTACTAACAAATCCTCAGTGCTTGGAATGTTCATAGGATGACCGTTATTTAATAAAAATCCCTCCACAAGGAACCAATTCCACACGCTCAGGAGAGAGATTGTTTTATTCAGGCCTGGGTGCTCAGTGGACTTGCCTCAAATGAAGCACACCAGTTCTAATCACCTTTCTGTTTGTATCCATGCTTCTCATACATATTTTCAGTTTCTCTTTTACATATTCCTTAAATTTCCGAGAACCGATTATAATATTACATCATCCTAGACACATGTGCACTAAAACCTTTAGGGTCTCCTTGAGGGTCTCGGGTGGTCTGTGGTGGTCGGCGGGGTAGTGAACTCTTCGTGAACCTGTTCCTTTCTTTCCTTATAAGGTCGAGGTTTGTCTCCGAGCCACGTCTGGACTCCGTTTGTTTACGGTTCTCGTTTCCAAGGTTACTCTTCACTAGAGTCTAACACTGCTTCCAGGAGACACGATTTAGACTACAATTCTACACACCTGCAAACACCACACCTGCTAGTTCCCTAACTTCTAAGCCACAAGTCTTCATTGTGTAGAATTACAGAAGCGAGCCGAGGTACTGGGGCTACTGGTTGCTGGGCCCTGGGAGTGCTGGATACCATGCATAATTGGGTGCAGGGTATGTCTTGCTGGTGGATGCTGGGCACTGGGGCCAGCATGTCTCGATGCTGTGTGTTGGCGGTGGGTGTGCTGGGTTGTGCGCATGTCCGGGAATTCGTGCTGGGCCCTGGGAGTGCTGGGTGCGGGGAGCTAGGGGTGCTGGCTGTGGGCATTTCCAGGTACTGGTCATGACCAGTGCTGGTTGTTGGGTCTTGTGGGTGCTGGGCGTGTGCAGGTGCTGGGCACGTCCGGATGCTGTGTGCTCGGCACTTGGGGTTCTGGGTGGTGGGCAGTGAGGGTGCGCACCAAACACCCACCATCCAGCACGCCCACAAGTCTCACACCCAGCACCCGCAGTGGCAGGAACCAGCATACCCAACACCCAGCTTCCAGCACACCCACTGCCCAGGACCTGCATACGCTGCATTGAACGCAGCACCCCCAGCACCCCGTAACCGATAGCCCCAGCGCCCAGCACGCCAGGGTCCAGCAACCAACACACGCCAAAAACCCAGCACCCAGCACCCCCACCGCCCAAAACCCAGCACCCCGACGTGCCCAGCACACAGCAGCCCCAGGGACCACCACCCCCAGCGCCAAGCACCCAGCACCACCATTGCTCAGCACCTGGACATGCCCAGCACCTAGCACCACCCCCCCCAGTGCCCAACACCCAGCACCCACACATACCCAGCACAACCAGGGCCCAGCACACAGTACACGCACATGCCAGGAATCCAGCACCCTCACAGCACAGCACCCAGCAACCCCAGCACAGCCACCCAGCACCGCATATGCCCAACACCCAGCACTGCATATGCCCAGCACCCGGGACCTCCAGCACCAAGCATCCAGCACCAAGACATACCCTGCACTCAGTTTTGCATATTGCCGAGCAATGCCAGGGCCCAGCACCCCCAGTACCTAGCACCCAGCACTCCCACTGCCCAGTACCCAGCACCCCGACATGCCCAGCACACAGCACCCGCACCGCCCCGCACTGCCAGTTCCCAGTACCCAGCACCCAGACATGCCCAGCACGCAGACAAACATGCCCAGCGCCCAACACACCAGAACACAGCAAACCAGCCCCCAAGAACACCAGTGATCAGCACATAGCACCTGGACATGCCCAGCACCTGCAGCACTCAGCACCCCAAACACCCACCATTACAACACACCCACAGGTCTCACACACTTCCGCCCAGTGCCCGGAAACCAGCATACCCAACACTCAGCATCCAGCACCCCCACCCCCCAGCACCCAGTGCCCAGCACGCTGCACTTAGACATGGCCAGCACCCGGACATGCTCAGCACCCAGCAACACAGGGGCACAGAACCCAGCACCCCCAGCACCCAGAAACCAACCACCCCAGCGTCCAGCACCCAGTACACCCAGGGCCCGGCAACCAACACCCGCACATGCCCAGCACCCCCACCACCCAGCACAGGGACACGCCCAGCACCCAGCACACCCAAAGACCATCACCCCCAGCGCCAAGCACCCAGCACCGCCATTGCCTAGCACCCGGACATGCCCAGCACCCAGCACCACCACCGCCCACCACGGCCAGCGCACAGTACCCAGCACCCGGACATGCCCAGCACTCAGACATGCCTAGCAGGCAGCTTCCCTGCTCCCCATCGCCCAGAACCTCCAGTGCCCATCACCCAGCACCCAGACATGCCCAGCGCCCACCACACAGCACCCACACTGCCCAACACCCACACATACCCAGCACAACCAGGGAAGAGCACACAGCACACGCACGTGCCAAGAAACAAGCACCCCCAGAGCACAGAACCCAGCAACTCCAGAGCACAGGCCCAGCACCGGATATGCCCAGCACCCAGTACCTCCAGCACCAAGAGATACCCTGCACTCAGTTATGCATAGTACCCAGCAACACCAGGGCCCCGCAACCGCACCAGCCAGCACCCAGCAACCCGAGTGCCCAGCCCCCATCAACCTCAGGGCCCAGCCCCCAGCACCCGCACATTCCCAGCACCCAGCAACCCCACTGCCCAACCCACCCCCCGGACATGCCCAGCACATAGCACCCCCAGGGACCACCACCCCCAGCGCCCAGTACCCAGCACCTGGACATGCCCAGCACCCAAACATGCCCAGCACGCTACACACCAGAACACAGCAAACCAGCCCCCAACATCCCCAGTGATCAGCATGTAGCACCCGGACGTGCCCAGCACCCAGCACGCCCAGCACCCAGTACACCAAACACCCACCACCATACAGGTCTCGCAGCCAGCACCTCCCCAGTGCCCAGAAACCAGCATACCCAACACCCCCACAGCCCAAGAACCCGTTTACCCAGCATCCAGACATGCCCAGCACTCGGACATACACAGCACCCCCAGGGCCCAGCACTAACTCCTGGACAGGCACACAACCCAGCACCCCAACCGCCAACAAACAGCACCTGGACATGCCCACCACTCAGCAGCCCCAGTGCCCAGCACCCAGCACCGCAACAGCCAGCATCCCCAGCGTCCAGCACCCTCACCGCCGACCACCCAGAACCCCAAGTGCTGAGCACACAGCATCCGCACATGCCCAGCACCTCGAGACGCCCAGCACCTGGTCATGTCCAGCAACTGAAATGCCCAAAGCCAGCACCCCTAGCTCCCAGCAGCCAGTACCCCCAGTGCCCAGCATCAGTCATGCCAAGGACGAGGACATGCCCAGCACCCAACACCCCAGTGGCCAACACCTAATACCCCCAGCATCCAGCAGCAAGACATACCCTGCACCCGCTTATGCATAGTACCCAGCACTCCTAGCCCCCAGCAGTCGCGCCGCCCAGCACCCAGCAACCCCAGTGCACAGCACCCACTAACCCCAGTGCCCAGCATCCCCAGCGCACAGCATCCGGCATATGGGCATACCCAGCACACGGACATACCCACTAGCCAGCACCCCTAGTGCCCAGCACCCAAAACTCCCTCCATCCATCACCCAGACATGCCCAGTGCTCAGCGCCCCCAACAGCCAGGATCAGAAAATGCCCAGCAACAAGCACTCCCATGCCTACCACCGCCAGTGCCCAATAACCAGCACACAGACAATGCCCACCAGCCAGCATCCAGAACCCAGCGCCAAGCACTCAGTACACAGGCATGCCCAGCACCCTGATATGCATAGTCCCCAGCACCCCCACTGCCCAGCAGTCCCAGTGCCCCGGACCCATCACTTGGACATGCTCAGCACCCAGAGATGTCCAGCACCCCGCATGCCCAGTCCCTGGAACCCAGTACCCCCAATGACCAGCACCCAGCGCAGCCAGTGCCCAGCACTGCCTGTAGCCAGCATCCACCACCCAGGCACGATCATCGCCTGCCCATTCCCAGCACCAAATCCTCCCAGTGCCCAGCACAGGGACATGGCGAGCACCCAGATATGCCCAACACCCAGCAACCGCAGCACCCAGACCTGTCCAGAACCCACTCCACTCAGGGCCTAGCACACAGTACCCCCACGACCCAGCACCGACACATGCCCAGCACCAAGCACTGCCAAAGATCCCAAGGGGTGCTAGGTGTGCTGGATGTTGCGCATTTGCGGTGCTGGAGATGGCTGGGTGCTGGGCAGCTGAGAAGGGGCTGTAAAGGGAAGGTGAGCACTGCGAACATATTTCAGTCCTGGCAAAACGTGTGTGGGAGCTCGACGGGGCGCTTGTCTGCTTTGCAGTTGGGCTGCGGCAAGGTTGACGGTTGAGTGCTACGGCAAGCGCCTAGCCCCGGTGGTGGTGGGGACCTCAAAGGGCTGCCGGGGCAGGCGAGTGCAACGAACGCCAGTCATCTTGGTTCCCTCTGTGTTGGAGCGCCATCTGGTGGGTAGACGTTTCAGAGCCTGGCTCTGATGAAGGTAAGATGTAGGTTGATGTTTAGGTGGGAGACCAAAGAGAAGGGAGCAGGGGTTGGTGGGGCTGAGGAGGGGCTGACAAGAGATCGTGAGGGCCAGCATCAGCCTTCATTCCTGGCCACGTCTGCCCCAGAGCCCCATGTGGTGGGTGGCCGCTTCGGAGCGTGGCCCTGATGAGGAGAAGGGATATGTCGAGGATAACTGGGGGAACAGACACAGAGCGCCGGTGTTGGTGGGGCTGAGAAGGGGGTGCCAAGGGACCGTGAGGGCCAACATCAGCCTTGGTTCCTGGCTATCTCAATGCCAAGCCCCATGTGGAGCGTGGCCGCTTCGGAGCTCTGCCCTGATGAGGGTCAGGGCTAGGTTGAGGTTAGGTGGGAGAACAGGCACAGAACCACGGTGTTGGTGGGGCTGCCTAGGGACTGCAAAAGGAAGGTGAGAGCCACCATCAACCTTGGTTCCTGGCTACTTCAGTGCCTGAGCCCCATGTCGAGGGTAGCCTCTTCGGAGCTTGGCTCCGCTAAGAGTAAGGCATATGTCGAGGATAAGTGGGAGAACAGAGACAGAGCTTCGGTTTGGTGGGGCTACCAAGGGAAGGTGAGGGCCAGCATCAAGCTGCATTTCTGGTTACCTTAGTGCCAAGCTCCACGTGGAGGGTGGCCGCTTCGGAGCTTGGCTCCGATGAGGGTCAGGGATAGGTCGATGTTAGGTGCGAGCAGAGACACAGAGCCCTGGTGTTGGTGGGCCTGAGAAGCAGCTGCCAAGAGCCCGTGAGGGCCAGCCTCAGCCTTGCTTCCTGCCTACTTCAGTGCCAAGCCCCATGTAGTCGGTGGCCACTTCGGAGTTGGCCCTGATGAGGGTCTGGGCTAGGTTGAGGTTAGGTGGGAGAACAGGCAGAGAGCCCCGGTGTTGGTGGGGCTGCCTAGGGACTGCAAATGGAAGGTGAGAGCCACAATCAACCTTGGTTTCTGGCTACTTCAGTGCCTGAGCCCCATGTCGAGGGTGGCCCCTTCGGAGCTTGGCCGTGAAGGCTAGCATCAGCCTTGGTTCCTGGCTACTTCAGTGCCTAGCTCCATGTGGCCGGTGACCACTTCGGAGCTTGGCCCTGATGAGGGTCTGGGCTAGGTTGAGGTAAGGTGGGAGAACAGAGACAGAGCCCCGGCATTGGTGCGGCTGAGAAGGGGCTGCGCAGTGATCGTGAGGACCGGCATCTACCTTGGTTCTTGGCTGCCTTAGTGCCTAAGCCGCACATGAAGAGTGGTCCCTTTGGAGCTTGGCTCCGATGAGGGTAAGGGATAGGTCGGTGTTAGATGCGAGCACAGACACAGAGCCCCGGTATTGGTGGGGCCGACAAGAGACCGTGAGGAGCAGCATCAAGCTGCATTTCTGGTTACCTTAGTGCCAAGCTCCACGTGGAGGGTGGCCGCTTCGGAGCTTGGCTCCGATGAGGGTCAGGGATAGGTCGATGTTAGGTGCGAGCAGAGACACAGAGCCCCGGTTTTGGTGGGCCTGAGAAGGAGCTGCCAAGAGCCCGTGAGGGCCAATATCAGCCTTTGTTCCTGGCTACTTCAGTGCCAAGCCCCATGTGGTCGGTGGCCACTTCGGAGCTTGGCCCTGATGAGGGTCAGGGCTAGGTTGAGGTTAGGAAGGAGAACAGGCAGAGAGCCCCGGTGTTGGTGGGCTTGCCTAGGGACTGCAAATGGAAGGTGAGGGCCAGCACCACCCTTGATTCCTGGCTATCTCAGTGCCAAGCCCCATGTGGAGTGTGGCCGCTGCGGAGCTTTGCCCTGATGAGGGTAAGGGATATGTGGAGGCTAAGTGGGAGAAGATACAGAGCCCCGGTACTGGTGGGGCTGAGAAGGGGCTGCAAAGAGATCGTGAGGGCCAGCATCAACCTTGATTCCAGGCTCATTCAGTACCTAAGCCCCACGTGGGGAGTGGTCGCTTCGGAGATGGGCTCCGATGAGGGTAAGGGATAGGTTGATGTTAGGTGCGAGCAGAGACACAGAGCCCCGGTATTGGTGGGGTTGAGACGGGGCTGCCCTTCAGTGCCTGAGCCCCATGTTGAGGGTGGCCTCTTCGGAGCTTGGCTCCGATGAGGGTAAGAGATATGTCGAGGATAAGGTGGAGAACAGAGACAGAGCCCCGGTTTTGGTGGGGCTACCAAGGGAAGGTGAGGGCTAGCATCAAGCTGGATTTCTGGATACCTTAGTGCCAAGCTCCACGTGGAGGGTGGCCACTTCGGAGCTTGGCCCTGATGAGGGTCTGGGCTAGGTTGAGGTAAGGTGGGAGAACAGAGACAGAGCCCCGGCATTGGTGCGGCTGAGAAGGGGCTGCGCAGTGATCGTGAGGACGAGCATCTACCTTGGTACTTGGATGCCTCAGTGCCTAAGCCCCACATGAAGAGTGGTCGCTTCGGAGCTTGGCTGCGATGAGGGTAAGGGATAGGTCGATGTTAGATGCGAGCACAGCCACAGAGCCCCGGTATTGGTGGGGCCGACAAGAGACCCTGAGGGCCAGCATCAAGATGCATTTCTGGTTACCTTAAGTGCCAAGCTCCATGAGGTCGGTGGCCGCTTCGGAGCTTGGCCCTGATGAGGGTAAGGGATAGGTTGAGGTTAGGTGGGAGAACAGGCAAAGAGCACCGGTGTTGGTGGGGCTGAGAAGGGGCTGCCAAGGGACCGTGAGGGCCAGCATCAGCCTTGGTTTCTGGCTACTTCTGTGCCTAGCTCCATGTGGCCGGTGGCCACTTCGGAGCTTGGCCCTGATGAGGTCTGGGCTAGGTTGAGGTAAGGTGGGAGAACAGAGACAGAACCCCGGCATTGGTGCCGCTGAGAAGGGGCTGCGCAGTGATCGTGAGGACCGGCATCTACCTTGGTTCTTGGCTGCCTTAGTGCCTAAGCCCCACATGAAGTGTGGTCCCTTTGGAGCTTGGCTCCGATGAGGGGAAGGGATAGGTCGGTGTTAGATGCGAGCACAGACACAGAGCCCCGGTATTGGTGGGGCCGACAAGAGACCGTGAGGGCCAGCATCAAGATGCATTTCTAGTTACCTTAGTGCCAAGCTCCACGTGGAGGGTGGCCGCTTCGGAGCTTGGCCCTGATGAGGGTCAGGGATAGGTCGATGTTAGGTGCGAGCAGAGACACAGAGCCCCGGTGTTGGTGGGCCTGAGAAGGAGCTGCCAAGAGCCCGTGAGGGCCAGCATCAGCCTTGCTTCCTGGCTACTTCAGTGCCAAGCCCCATGTGGTCGGTGGCCACTTCGGAGCTTGGCCCTGATGAGGGTCTGGGCTAGGTTGAGGTTAGGTGGGAGAACAGGCAGAGAGCCCCGGTGTTGGTGGGCTTGCCTAGGGACTGCAAAGAGATCGTGAGGGCCAGCATCAACCTTGATTCCAGGCTACTTCAGTACCTAAGCCCCACGTGGGGAGTGGTCTCTTCGGAGCTGGGCTCCGATGAGGGTAAGGGATAGGTTGATGTTAGGTGCGAGCAGAGACACAGAGCCCCGGTATTGGTGGGGCTGAGACGGGGCTGCCCTTCAGTGCCTGAGCCCCATGTTGAGGGTGGCCTCTTCGGAGCTTGGCTCCGATGAGGGTAAGAGATATGTCGAGGATAAGGTGGAGAACAGAGACAGAGCCCCGGTTTTGGTGGGGCTACCAAGGGAAGGTGAGGGCTAGCATCAGGCTGGATTTCTGGTTACCTTAAGTGCCAAGCTCCATGAGGTCGGTGGCCGCTTCGGAGCTTGGCCCTGATGAGGGTCAGGGATAGGTCGATGTTAGGTGCGAGCAGAGACACAGAGCCCCGGTGTTGGTGGGCCTGAGAAGGAGCTGCCAAGAGCCCGTGAGGTCCAGCATCAGCCTTGCTTCCTGGCTACTTCAGTGCCAAGCCCCATGTGGCCTGTGGCCACTTCGGAGCTTGGCCCTGATGAGGGTCTGGGCTAGGTTGAGGTAAGGTGGGAGAACAGAGACAGAACCCCGGCATTGGTGCCGCTGAGAAGGGGCTGCGCAGTGATCGTGAGGACCGGCATCTACCTTGGTTCTTGGCTGCCTTAGTGCCTAAGCCCCACATGAAGTGTGGTCCCTTTGGAGCTTGGCTCCGATGAGGGTAAGGGATAGGTCGGTGTTAGATGTGAGCACAGACACAGAGCCCCGGTATTGGTGGGGCCGACAAGAGACCGTGAGGGCCAGCATCAAGATGCATTTCTGGTTACCTTAGTGCCAAGCTCCACGCGGAGGGTGGCCGCTTCGGAGCTTGGCCCTGATGAGGGTCAGGGATTGGTCGATATTAGGTGCGAGCAGAGACACAGAGCCCCCGTGTTGGTGGGCCTGAGAAGGAGCTGCCAAGAGCCGGTGACGGCCAGTACCAGGCTTGCTTCCTGCCTACTTCAGTGCCAAGCCCCATGTGGTCGGTGGCCACTTCGGAGCTTGGCCCTGATGAGGGTCAGGGATAGGTCGATGTTAGGTGCGAGCAGAGACACAGAGCCCCGGTTTTGGTGGGCCTGAGAAGGAGCTGCCAAGAGCCCGTGAGGGCCAGTATCAGCCTTTGTTCCTGGCTACTTCAGTGCCTAGCTCCATGTGGTCGGTGGCCACTTCGGAGCTTGGCCCTGATGAGGGTCAGGGCTAGGTTGAGGTTTGGAGGGAGAGCAGCCAGAGAGCCCCGGTGTTGGTGGGCTTGCCTAGGGACTGCAAATGGAAGGTGAGGGCCAGCACCACCCTTGATTCCTTGCTATCTCACTGCCAAGCCCCATGTGGAGTGTGGCCGCTGCGGCGCTTTGCCCTGATGAGGGTAAGGGATATGTCGAAGCTAAGTGGGAGAACAGATACAGAGCCCCGGTATTGTTGGGGCTGAGAAGGGGCTGCCAAGAGATCGTGAGGGCCAGCATCAACCTTGATTCCAGGCTACTTCAGTACCTAATCCCCACGTGGGGAGTGGTCTCTTCGGAGCTTGGCTCCGATGAGGGTAAGAGATATGTCGAGGATAAGGTGGAGAACAGAGACAGAGCCCCGGTTTTGGTGGGGCTACCAAGGGAAGGTGAGGGCTACCATCAAGCTGGATTTCTGGTTACCTTAGTGCCAAGCTCCACGTAGAGCGTGGCCTCTTCGGAGCTTGGCCCTGATGAGGGTCTGGGCTAGGTTGAGGTAAGGTGGGAGAACAGGCACAGAGCCCCGGCATTGGTGCGGCTGAGAAGGGGCTGCGCAGTGATTTGAGGACCAGTATCTACCTTGGTTCTTGGCTGCCTCAGTGCCTAAGCCCCACATGAAGAGTGGTCGCTTCGGAGCTTGGCTCCGATAAGGGTAAGGGATAGGTCGGTGTTAGATGCGAGCAGAGACACAGAGCCCCGGTACCGGTGGGGCTGAGAGGGGGCTGCAAAGAGATCGTGAGGGCCAGCATCAACCTTGATTCCAGGCTCATTCAGTACCTAAGCCCAACGTGGGGAGTGGTCGCTTCGGAGCTTGGCCCTGATGAGTGTCTGGGCTAGGTTGAGGTAAGGAGGTAGAAAAGGCACAGAGCCCCGTGTTGCTGGGGCTGCCTAGGGACTGCAAATGGAAGGTGAGGGCCACCATCAACCTTGGTTCCTGGCTACTTCAGTGCCTGTGCCCCATGTCGCCGGTGGTCTCTTCGGAGCTTGGCCGTGAGGGCTAGCATCAGCCTTGGTTCCTGGCTACTTCAGTGCCTAGCTCCATGTGGCCGGTGGCCGCTTCGGAACTTGGCTCCGATGAGGGTAATGTATAGGTGGGTGTTAGATGCGAGCAGAGACACAGAGCCCCGGTATTGGTGGGGCCGACAAGAGACCGTGAGGGCCAGCATCGAGATGCATTTCTGGTTACCTTAGTGCCAAGCTCCATGAGGTCGGTGGCCACTTCGGAGCTTGGCCCTGATGAGGGTCAGGGCTAGGTTGAGGTTAGGAGGGAGAACAGGCAGAGAGCCCCGGTGTTGGTGGGCTTGCCTAGGGACTGCAAATGGAAGGTGAGGGCCACCATCAACCTTGGTTCCTGGCTATCTCAGTGCCAAGCCCCATGTGGAGTGTGGCCGCTGCGGAGCTTTGCCCTGATGAGGGTAAGGGATATGTGGAGGCTAAGTGGGAGAACAGATACAGAGCCCCGGTACTGGTGGGCTGAGAAGGGGGTGCAAAGAGATCGTGAGGGCCAGCATCAACCTTGATTCCAGGCTACTTCAGTACCTAAGCCCCACGTGGGGAGTGGTCTCTTCGGAGATGGGCTCCGATGAGGGTAAGGGATAGGTTGATGTTAGGTGCGAGCAGAGACACAGAGCCCCGGTATTGGTGGGGCTGAGACGGGGCTGCGCTTAAGTGCCTGAGCCCCATGTTGAGGTTGGCCTCTTCGGAGCTTGGCTCCGATGAGGGTCAGGGATATGTCGAGGATAAGTGGGAGAACAGCGACAGAGCCCCGGTGTTGGTGGGGCTGAGAAGGGGCTGCCAAGAGACCGTGAGGGCCAGCATCCTACTTGGTTCCTAGCTACTTCAGTGCCTAACTCCATGTGGCCACTTCGGAGCTTGGCCCTGATGAGGGTCAGGGCTAGGTTGAGGTTAGGTGGGAGAACAGGCACAGAGCCCCGGTGTTGGTGGGGCTGCCTAGGGACTGCAAATGGAAGGATGAGGGCCACCATCAACCTTTGTTCCTGGCTACTTCAGTGTCTGAGCCCCATGTAGAGGGTGGCCTCTTCGGTGCTTGGCCGTGAGGGCTAGCATCAGCCTTGGTTCCTGGCTACTTCAGTGCCTAGCTCCATGTGGCCGGTGGCCACTTCGGAGCTTGGCCCTGATGAGGCTCTGGGCTAGGTTGAGGTAAGGTGGGAGAACAGAGACAGAGCCCCGCCATTGGTGCGGCTGAGAAGGGGCTGCGAAGTGATCGTGAGAGCCAGCATCAACCTTGTTTCCTGGCTACTTCAGTGCCAAGCCCCATGTGGAGGGTGGCCGCTTCGGAGGTGGCCCTGGTGAGGGTCAGGGATATGTCGAGGATAAGTGGGAGAACAGCCGACAGAGCCCCGGTGTTGGTGGGGCTGAGAAGGAGCTGCCAAGAGACCGTGAGGGCCAGCATCCGCCTTGGTTCCTTGCTACTTCAGTGCCTAGCTCCATGTGGCCACTTCGGAGCTTGGCCCTGATGAGGGTAAGGGATAGGTCGCTGTTAGGTGCGAGCAGAGATACAGTGCCACGGTGTTGATGGGGCTGAGAAGTGGCTGCCAAGAGATCGTGAGGGCCAGCATCGTCCTTGATTCCTGGCTATTTCTGTGCCTGAGCCGGAGGAGGTGGGTGGCCGTTTCGGAGCTTGCCTCTGAGGAAGATAAGGGATAGTTTGAGGTTCTGCGTAGATAACGAGATCCTTCTGCATTAGTTAACGCCACCCACCACATGGACTCCAACGACCCTTCCCGGTCCCGCCACCCCTCTCCGTTATTCTCAAACCTAAATATCAACCTTTGCCTTACCATCTCTCGAGCCCATTTCGTAAACGGCTTCCCACCAGAGGGCGCTCCAACACAGAAAGAACCAGGATTGAAAGCTGTTTCTGGCTCTTGCCTTTCGTGGCAGCCCTTTCCGAGGGAGCTGCTCTCGCTCTACCACCCAACCAGCAACCTTACCACAGCCCAACTGCAAAGCAGTCGATCCCCTCTTCGGGCTCCCATAAACTAAGAGGCAGGACTGAAAGATGCTGGTGGCTCTCACCTCCCCTTGATAGACCCTTCTCAGCTGCCCAACACCCAGCCAGCTCCAGCACCCCAAATGTACCATATGCACCACACCTAGCACTCCTTGCTACACATTGGTGGTGCCTGGTGCTAGGCATGTTCCGTTGCTGAGTCGTGGGTTGTTGGGCACTGCGGGGACTGGCTTCTTGTCATGTCCTGGTGCTGGGGCTGCTGAGTGCTGTGTGCTGGGCTCCGGGGCTGCTGGGTGCTGTGTGCTGGGCTCTGGGGCTGCTGGGCATGTCGAGGTGCTGTGCATTGGCGGTGCGTGTGCTGGGTTGTGTGCATGTGTGGGAATCAGTGCTGGGCCATGGGAGTGCTGGGCCCTGGCAGTGCTGGGTGGAGGGTATGATGGGTGCATGTGTTGGTTTAACCCCAGCCTGCAAATAAACCCCACGCAGCCGCTGGCTCACCTCCCCCCCCCACCCCGTGGGATGGGGGAGAGAATCGGGAGGGCACAAGTAGGAAAGCTCCCGGGTTGAGATAAAAACAGTTTAATGATTGAAATAAAACGAAGTAGAACAGTAATAATAACAATGAGAACAACAACAACAACAGACGATACAAAGCAGGCAATGCACAATGCAACTGCTCACCGCTGCCGACCGCGTGTCGCGAACGGGGGGGGGAGAGCCCCCTCCCCCGCCCCCTCCCATTTTTTATTCTGAGCAGGATGTCACATGCTATAGAATACCCCATTGGATAGCTGGGTCAACTATGCCGGCTGTGCTCCCCATCCCCCCGCCCCCCCAACGCCCCCCGAGCTTCCTGTGGGAGGCCGAAAAGAGAAAACAAAAGTCTCCCGGTACAAGCACCGCCCAGCAACAGCCAAAGTATTAAGCGGCCATCAACGCTCCTCTCACACCAAACCCAAAAGCCAGCACCCCCCCCCCCCAAGCTACTGGGAAGAAAGTTAACTCTGTCCCAGCCGGAAGCAGGACAGTGCAGTGCACTGGAGTTCTGAGTGCTGGGTCCTAGGGGTACTGTGTATGTTCGGGTGCTGGGCATATCCGCGTGCGGGTACTGGGCAGTTGGGGTGGTGGTGGTACTGGATGCTGGGCATTGGGTATGCTGGTTTCTGGGCACTGGGGGTGGTGGGTGCTGAGCGCAGCGTGTGCTGGCTGCTATGTGCAGATCACTGGGGATGGTGGGGGCTGGTTTGCTGCTTTCTGGTGTGTTGGGCGCTGGGCATGTTTGGGTGCTGGGCATGTCTGGGTGCTGGGCACGTGCAGTGGGGGTGCTGGGTACGTCCGGGTGGTGGGTATTGGGCGGTGGGAGTGCTGGGTGCTAAGTACTGGGGATGCTGGGCCCTGGCATTGCTTGGTACTATGCATAACTGAGTGCAGGGTATGTCTTGGTGCTGGCCATATCCGGTGCTGGCCATATCCGGTGCTAGGTGTGTGCTCTGGGTTTGCTGGGTGCTGTGCTGTGAGGGTGCTGGATTCCTGGCATGTGCGTGTGCTGTGCCTTGGTTGTGCTGGGTATGTGTGGGTGTTGGGCAGTATGGGTGCTGCGTGGTGGGCGCTGGGCATGTGCCGGTGCTGGGTGATGGGCACTGGAGGTCCTGGGCGATGGGGAGCAGGGAAGCTGCCTGGTAGGAATGTCTCAGTGCTGGGCATATCCGGGTGCTTGGTACTGTGCACTGGTGGTGGTGGTACTGGGTGATGGGCTCTGGATGTCCTGGGCGATGGGGAGCAGGGAAGCTGCCTGGTAGGAATGTCTCAGTGCTGGGCATATCCGGGTGCTTGGTACTGTGCACTGGTGGTGGTGGTACTGGGTGCTGGGCATGTCCCGGTGCTAGGCAACGGCGGTGCTGGGTGCTTGGTGCTGGGCGTGATAGTCTTTGGGTGTGCTGGGTGGTGGGGGTGCTGGGCATGTGCGGGTGTTGGTTGCTGGGCCCTGGGTGTACTGAGTGCTGGACACTGGGGTGGTTGGTTTCTGGGCACTGGGGCTTCTGGGTTCTGTGGACTGGGGTTGCTGGGTGCTGGGCATGTCTGGGTGCTGGGCAATGGCTGGCTGCTGGGTTCTGGGCCCTGAGGTTGCTGGGTGCTGGGCACCGGCCTTGCTGGGTGCTGGCTGGTGTGGGTGCTGGGGGCTAAGTGCTGGTTGCTGGGCCCTGGGAGTGCTGGGTATTATGCATAAGCAGGTGCAGGGTATCTCTTGCTGCTTGATGCTGGGGCTAGTGGGTGCTGGGCACTGGGGCGGCTGGGCATGTCCAGGGGCAGTGTGTTGGCGGTGGGTGTGCTAGGTTGTGCGCATGTCTGGGAATGAGTGCTGGGCCATGGGGGTGCTGGGTGGAGGGTATGATGGGTGCATGTCATGGTTTAACCTGGCATGTGTGTGTGCTGGGCCCTGGTTGTGCTAGGTATGTGTGGGTGCTGGGTATTGGGCAGTGTGGGTGCTGTGTGGCGGGGCCTGGGCATGTCCAGGTGCTGGGCGGTCGGGGTGCTGGGCGGTCGCGATGCTGGGCGGTGGGCAGCAGGGGAGCTGCCTGCTGGGCACATCTGGGTGCTGGGCATGTCCAGGTGCTGGGCAGTGGTAGTGCTGGGTGCGTGGTGCTGGGGGTGGTGGTCCCTGGTGGTGCTGCATGCTGGGCATGTCCGGGTGCTGGGTGGTTGGAGTGTTGGGTGCATGCGAATGTTGGTTTCTGAGCCCTGGGAGTGCTGGGCACTGGGGCTGTTGGTTTCTGGGCGCTGGGGCTTCTGGGTTGTGTGCACTGGGGTTGCTGGGTGCTGGGCATGTCTGGGTGCTGGGCAATGGCTGGCTGCTGGGTTCTGGGCCCTGAGGTTGCTGGGTACCGGCCTTGCTGGGTGCTGGCTGGTGTGGGTGCTGGAGGCTAAGTACTCGGGGTGCTGGTTGCTGGGCCCTGGGAGTGCTGGGTACCATGCGTAAGCGGGTGCAGGGTATCTCTTGCTGCTGGGTGCTGGGGATGCTGGGTGCTGGGGGTGCTGGGCACTGGGGCTGCTGGGTGCTGGGCATATCCAGGGGCTGTGTGTTGGTGGTGGGTGTGCTAGGTTGTGCGCATGTCCGAGAATGAGTGCTGGGCCATGGGGGTGCTGGGTGGAGGGTACGATGGGTGCATGTCGTGGTTTAACCCCAGCCTGCAAATAAACCCCACGCAGCCGCTGGCTCTCCTCCCCCCCACACCCCGTGGGATGGGGGAGAGAATCGGGAGGGCACAAGTAGGAAAACTCCCGGGTTGAGATAAAAACAGTTTAATGATTGAAATAAAACGAAGTAGTACAGTAATAATAACAATGAGAACAACAACAACAACAGACGATACAAAGCAGGCAATGCACAATGCAACTGCTCACCGCTGTCGACTGTGTGTAGCGAACGGGGGGGGGGGGAGAGCCCCCTCCCCCGCCCCCTCCCATTTTTTATACTGAGCAGGATGTCACATGCTATAGAATACCCCATTGGCCAGCTAGGTCAACTACCCCGGCTGTGCTCCCCACCCCCGCCCCCTCCCCCCCCGAGCTTCCTGTGGGAGGCCGAAAAGAGAGAACAAAAGTCTCCCGGTGCAAGCACCGCCCAGCAACAGCCAAAGCATTAAGGGGCCATCAACGCTCCTCTCACACCAAACCCAAAAGCCAGCACACCCCCCCCCAAGCTACTGGGAAGAAAGTTAACTCTGTCCCAGCCGGAAGCAGGACAGTGCTGAGTGCTGTGTATGTCCGGGTGCTGGGCATGTCTGGGTGCGGGGTACTGCGCACTGGGGGTGCTGGGTGTGAGACGTGTGGGGGTGCTGGATGGTGGGTGTTTGGTGTGCTGAGTACAGAGCACTGGGGATGGTGGCTGCTGAGCACTGTGGGTACTATGCGTAAGCGGGTGCAGGGTATCTCTTGCTGCTGGGTGCTGGGGCTACTGGGTGCTGGGGATATTGTGTGCTGGGCACAGGCGTGCTTGGTGCTGGGCATGTCCAGGTGCTTGGCATGACCGGGTGCTGGGCGCTGGGAACGCTGGTTGCTGCGGTGCTGGCTGCTGGGCCCTGGGGGTGCTGGGTGCTGAGCGCTGCGGGTGCTGGGCATTCCGGGTGCTATGTGCTGATCACTGGCGATGTTAGGGGCTGGTTTGCTGGGATCTGGGCAGTGGTGTGTTGAGTGCTGGGCATGTTTGGGTGCTGGGCATTTCTGGGTGCTGCATACTGGGCACTGGCGGTGTGGGGTGGTGGGGGTGCTGTGTGCTGGGCATGTCCGGGTGGTGGGTGTTGGGCAGTGGGAGTGTTGGGTGCTAGGTACTGGGGTGCTGGGCCCGGTATTGCTAGGTACTCTGCATAACGGAGTGCACGGTATGTCTTGGTGCTGGATGCCTGGTGCTGGAGCTACTGGGTGCTGGGTTGTGGGCATATGCGGTGCTTCATGCTGGGCATATGCGGTGCTGGGTGGCTGTGCTGGGGTTGCTGGTGCTGTGCTCTGGGGATGCTGGATTCCTGGCACGTGCGTGGGCTGTGTGCTGGGCCCTGGTTGTGCCGGGTATGTGTGGGTGCTGGGTGTTGGGCAGTGTGGGTGCTGTGTGGTGGGCCCTGGACACGACCGGGTGCAGGGTGCTGAGCACCGGGGTGTTGGGTGCTTGGCACGACTGGGTGCTGAGTGCTAGGCACTGGGGTTGATGGCTGCTGGGAGCTAGAGGTGCTGGCTGTGGGCATTTCCAGTTGCTGGTCATGACCGGGTGCTGGGTCTTGTGGGTGCTGGGTGTGCCCCGGTGCTGGGCATGTCCTGATGCTGTGTGCTCGGCACTTGTTGTTCTGAGTGGTGGGCAGTGAGGGTGCTGGGCGCTGGGGATGCTGGGCAATGCGGTGCTGGGCAGTGGGGCTGCTGGGTGCTGGGCATGTCCAGGGGCTGTGTGTTGGCGGTGGGTGTGCTAGGTTGTGCGCATGTCTGGGAATGAGTGCTGGGCCATGGGGGTGCTGGGTGGAGGGTATGATGGGTGCATGTCGTGGTTTAACCCCAGCCTGCAAAAAAACCCCACGCAGCCGCTGGCTCTCCTCCCCCCCCCACCCCGTGGGATGGGGGAGAGAATCGAGAAGGCACAAGTAGGAAAGCTCCCGGGTTGAGATAAAAACAGTTTAATGATTGAAATAAAACGAAGTAGAACAATAATAACAATGAGAACAACAACAACAACAGACGATACAAAGCAGGCAATGCACAATGCAACTGCTCACCGCTGCTGACCGCGTGTCATGAACTGGGGCGGGGGGGGGGGGGGGGAGAGTCGTGTCCTCCCCCTGCCCCCTCCCATTTTTTATTCTGAGCAGGATGTCACATGCTATAGAATACCCCATTGGCCAGCTAGGTCAACTACCCCGGCTGTGTTCCGCCACCCCCCCCGCCACCCCCCCGGGTGAGACAAAAGTCTCCCGGTGCAAGCACCGCCCAGCAACAGCCAAAGCATTAAGGGGCCATCAACGCTCCTCTCACACCAAACCCAAAAGCCAGCACACCCCCCCCCAAGCTACTGGGAAGAAAGTTAACTCTGTCCCAGCCGGAAGCAGGACAGTGCTGAGTGCTGTGTATGTCCGGGTGCTGGGCATGTCTGGGTGCGGGGTACTGCGCACTGGGGGCGCTGGGTGGTGGGGGAGCTGGATGGTGGGTGTTTGGTGTGCTGAGTAGAGAGCACTGGGGGTGCTGGGTGTGAGACGTGTGGGGGTGCTGGATGGTGGGTGTTGGGTATGCTGGTTGCTGGGCACTGGGGATGCTGCGTGTGAGACGTGTGGGGGTGCTGGATGGTAGGTGTTTGGCGTGCTGAGTACAGAGCACTGGGGGTGGTGGATGCTGAGCGCTGCGGGTGCTGGGTGCTGGGCATGTCCGGGTGCTATGTGCTGATCACTGGAGATGTTGGGGGCTGGTTTGCTGGGATCTGGGCAGTGGTGTGTTGAGTGCTGGGCATGTTTGGGTGCTGGCCATGTCTGGGTGCTGGGTACTGGGCGCTGGCTGTGGTGGGGCAGTGGGGGTGCTGTGTGCTGGGCACGTCCGGGTGGTGGGTGTTGGGCAGTGGCAGTATTGGGTTCTAGATATTGGGGTGCTGGGCCCTGGTATTGCTGGCTACTATACATAACTGAGTGCAGGGTATGTCTTGGTGCTGGATGCTGGGTACTGGAGGTACTGGGTGCTGGGTGTTGGGCATATGCGGTGCTAGGTGCTGGGCATATGCGGTGCTGGGTGGCTGTGCTGGGGTTGCTGGGTGCTGTGCTGTGAGGGTGCTGGATTCCTGACATGTGCGTGTGCTGTGTGCTGGGCCCTGGTTGTGCCGGGTATGTGTGAGTGCTGGGTGTTGGGCAGTGTGGGTGCTGTGTGGTGGGGCCTGGGCATGTCTGGGTGCTGGGCGGTCGGGATGCTGGGCGGTGGGCAGCAGAGAAGCTGCCTGCTGGGCATGTCTGAGTGCTGGGCATGCGTGGGTGCTGGGTACTGGGCAGTGGCGGTGGTGGGCGGTGGTGGTGCTGTGTGCTGGGCATGTCTGGGTGCTGGGCATGTGTGGGTGCTGGGTACTGGGCAGTGGGGGTGGTGGCGGTGGTGGTGCTGTGTGCTGGGCATGTTGGGCTGCTGGGTTTTGGGCGGTGGGCGTGCTGGGTGTGTGCGTGTGTTGGTTTCTGGGCACTGGGGGTGCTGGGTGTTGTGCACTGGGGTTGCTGGGTGCTGGGCATGTCCGGGTGGCGGGCACCGCTGGGTGCTGGGCCCTGAGGTTGCTGCGTGCTGGGCACTGGGCTTGCTGGTGCTGCTGGTGCGGGTGCTGGGGGCTAGGTGTTGTCCGAAAAGCGGATTCGTGCCCGGCGTGGAAGGAACTGTTGGAGTGACCATGGGTCGGAATAGGCGCGCGTTCCCGGAGTAATGAGGAGTCCCAATGTGGGTATGGTCATTCTCCTTTATTTCAAGATATTGTGCTACTTTTATAAGCTAGCCACAGTAACACGCGCACCTCCGAATCCTCTATTGGTTTACAGTCAGCAAGCACACGAATCTGAACATACACAGATTGGTCAAAAGCAGGTGTCCACGCGAACGCTTCCTGCGCCTGCATTCCGTTACATAATCTACTGATATTTACATTCCTCAGCCTGTTTTTCCTACTCTACTATCACTTCAGAGACTCTAAAACTACAATTGCTCTTTAGCAGCCTTCTACTATTACTAACAAATCCTCAGTGCTTGGAATGTTCATAGGATGACCGTTATTTAATAAAAATCCCTCCACAAGGAACCAATTCCACACGCTCAGGAGAGAGATTGTTTTATTCAGGCCTGGGTGCTCAGTGGACTTGCCTCAAATGAAGCACACCAGTTCTAATCACCTTTCTGTTTGTATCCATGCTTCTCATACATATTTTCAGTTTCTCTTTTACATATTCCTTAAATTTCCGAGAACCGATTATAATATTACATCATCCTAGACACATGTGCACTAAAACCTTTAGGGTCTCCTTGAGGGTCTCGGGTGGTCTGTGGTGGTCGGCGGGGTAGTGAACTCTTCGTGAACCTGTTCCTTTCTTTCCTTATAAGGTCGAGGTTTGTCTCCGAGCCACGTCTGGACTCCGTTTGTTTACGGTTCTCGTTTCCAAGGTTACTCTTCACTAGAGTCTAACACTGCTTCCAGGAGACACGATTTAGACTACAATTCTACACACCTGCAAACACCACACCTGCTAGTTCCCTAACTTCTAAGCCACAAGTCTTCATTGTGTAGAATTACAGAAGCGAGCCGAGGTACTGGGGCTACTGGTTGCTGGGCCCTGGGAGTGCTGGATACCATGCATAATTGGGTGCAGGGTATGTCTTGCTGGTGGATGCTGGGCACTGGGGCCAGCATGTCTCGATGCTGTGTGTTGGCGGTGGGTGTGCTGGGTTGTGCGCATGTCCGGGAATTCGTGCTGGGCCCTGGGAGTGCTGGGTGCGGGGAGCTAGGGGTGCTGGCTGTGGGCATTTCCAGGTACTGGTCATGACCAGTGCTGGTTGTTGGGTCTTGTGGGTGCTGGGCGTGTGCAGGTGCTGGGCACGTCCGGATGCTGTGTGCTCGGCACTTGGGGTTCTGGGTGGTGGGCAGTGAGGGTGCGCACCAAACACCCACCATCCAGCACGCCCACAAGTCTCACACCCAGCACCCGCAGTGGCAGGAACCAGCATACCCAACACCCAGCTTCCAGCACACCCACTGCCCAGGACCTGCATACGCTGCATTGAACGCAGCACCCCCAGCACCCCGTAACCGATAGCCCCAGCGCCCAGCACGCCAGGGTCCAGCAACCAACACACGCCAAAAACCCAGCACCCAGCACCCCCACCGCCCAAAACCCAGCACCCCGACGTGCCCAGCACACAGCAGCCCCAGGGACCACCACCCCCAGCGCCAAGCACCCAGCACCACCATTGCTCAGCACCTGGACATGCCCAGCACCTAGCACCACCCCCCCCAGTGCCCAACACCCAGCACCCACACATACCCAGCACAACCAGGGCCCAGTACACGCACATGCCAGGAATCCAGCACCCTCACAGCACAGCACCCAGCAACCCCAGCACAGCCACCCAGCACCGCATATGCCCAACACCCAGCACTGCATATGCCCAGCACCCGGGACCTCCAGCACCAAGCATCCAGCACCAAGACATACCCTGCACTCAGTTTTGCATATTGCCGAGCAATGCCAGGGCCCAGCACCCCCAGTACCTAGCACCCAGCACTCCCACTGCCCAGTACCCAGCACCCCGACATGCCCAGCACACAGCACCCGCACCGCCCCGCACTGCCAGTTCCCAGTACCCAGCACCCAGACATGCCCAGCACGCAGACAAACATGCCCAGCGCCCAACACACCAGAACACAGCAAACCAGCCCCCAAGAACACCAGTGATCAGCACATAGCACCTGGACATGCCCAGCACCTGCAGCACTCAGCACCCCAAACACCCACCATTACAACACACCCACAGGTCTCACACACTTCCGCCCAGTGCCCGGAAACCAGCATACCCAACACTCAGCATCCAGCACCCCCACCCCCCAGCACCCAGTGCCCAGCACGCTGCACTTAGACATGGCCAGCACCCGGACATGCTCAGCACCCAGCAACACAGGGGCACAGAACCCAGCACCCCCAGCACCCAGAAACCAACCACCCCAGCGTCCAGCACCCAGTACACCCAGGGCCCGGCAACCAACACCCGCACATGCCCAGCACCCCCACCACCCAGCACAGGGACACGCCCAGCACCCAGCACACCCAAAGACCATCACCCCCAGCGCCAAGCACCCAGCACCGCCATTGCCTAGCACCCGGACATGCCCAGCACCCAGCACCACCACCGCCCACCACGGCCAGCGCACAGTACCCAGCACCCGGACATGCCCAGCACTCAGACATGCCTAGCAGGCAGCTTCCCTGCTCCCCATCGCCCAGAACCTCCAGTGCCCATCACCCAGCACCCAGACATGCCCAGCGCCCACCACACAGCACCCACACTGCCCAACACCCACACATACCCAGCACAACCAGGGAAGAGCACACAGCACACGCACGTGCCAAGAAACAAGCACCCCCAGAGCACAGAACCCAGCAACTCCAGAGCACAGGCCCAGCACCGGATATGCCCAGCACCCAGTACCTCCAGCACCAAGAGATACCCTGCACTCAGTTATGCATAGTACCCAGCAACACCAGGGCCCCGCAACCGCACCAGCCAGCACCCAGCAACCCGAGTGCCCAGCCCCCATCAACCTCAGGGCCCAGCCCCCAGCACCCGCACATTCCCAGCACCCAGCAACCCCACTGCCCAACCCACCCCCCGGACATGCCCAGCACATAGCACCCCCAGGGACCACCACCCCCAGCGCCCAGTACCCAGCACCTGGACATGCCCAGCACCCAAACATGCCCAGCACGCTACACACCAGAACACAGCAAACCAGCCCCCAACATCCCCAGTGATCAGCATGTAGCACCCGGACGTGCCCAGCACCCAGCACGCCCAGCACCCAGTACACCAAACACCCACCACCATACAGGTCTCGCAGCCAGCACCTCCCCAGTGCCCAGAAACCAGCATACCCAACACCCCCACAGCCCAAGAACCCGTTTACCCAGCATCCAGACATGCCCAGCACTCGGACATACACAGCACCCCCAGGGCCCAGCACTAACTCCTGGACAGGCACACAACCCAGCACCCCAACCGCCAACAAACAGCACCTGGACATGCCCACCACTCAGCAGCCCCAGTGCCCAGCACCCAGCACCGCAACAGCCAGCATCCCCAGCGTCCAGCACCCTCACCGCCGACCACCCAGAACCCCAAGTGCTGAGCACACAGCATCCGCACATGCCCAGCACCTCGAGACGCCCAGCACCTGGTCATGTCCAGCAACTGAAATGCCCAAAGCCAGCACCCCTAGCTCCCAGCAGCCAGTACCCCCAGTGCCCAGCATCAGTCATGCCAAGGACGAGGACATGCCCAGCACCCAACACCCCAGTGGCCAACACCTAATACCCCCAGCATCCAGCAGCAAGACATACCCTGCACCCGCTTATGCATAGTACCCAGCACTCCTAGCCCCCAGCAGTCGCGCCGCCCAGCACCCAGCAACCCCAGTGCACAGCACCCACTAACCCCAGTGCCCAGCATCCCCAGCGCACAGCATCCGGCATATGGGCATACCCAGCACACGGACATACCCACTAGCCAGCACCCCTAGTGCCCAGCACCCAAAACTCCCTCCATCCATCACCCAGACATGCCCAGTGCTCAGCGCCCCCAACAGCCAGGATCAGAAAATGCCCAGCAACAAGCACTCCCATGCCTACCACCGCCAGTGCCCAATAACCAGCACACAGACAATGCCCACCAGCCAGCATCCAGAACCCAGCGCCAAGCACTCAGTACACAGGCATGCCCAGCACCCTGATATGCATAGTCCCCAGCACCCCCACTGCCCAGCAGTCCCAGTGCCCCGGACCCATCACTTGGACATGCTCAGCACCCAGAGATGTCCAGCACCCCGCATGCCCAGTCCCTGGAACCCAGTACCCCCAATGACCAGCACCCAGCGCAGCCAGTGCCCAGCACTGCCTGTAGCCAGCATCCACCACCCAGGCACGATCATCGCCTGCCCATTCCCAGCACCAAATCCTCCCAGTGCCCAGCACAGGGACATGGCGAGCACCCAGATATGCCCAACACCCAGCAACCGCAGCACCCAGACCTGTCCAGAACCCACTCCACTCAGGGCCTAGCACACAGTACCCCCACGACCCAGCACCGACACATGCCCAGCACCAAGCACTGCCAAAGATCCCAAGGGGTGCTAGGTGTGCTGGATGTTGCGCATTTGCGGTGCTGGAGATGGCTGGGTGCTGGGCAGCTGAGAAGGGGCTGTAAAGGGAAGGTGAGCACTGCGAACATATTTCAGTCCTGGCAAAACGTGTGTGGGAGCTCGACGGGGCGCTTGTCTGCTTTGCAGTTGGGCTGCGGCAAGGTTGACGGTTGAGTGCTACGGCAAGCGCCTAGCCCCGGTGGTGGTGGGGACCTCAAAGGGCTGCCGGGGCAGGCGAGTGCAACGAACGCCAGTCATCTTGGTTCCCTCTGTGTTGGAGCGCCATCTGGTGGGTAGACGTTTCAGAGCCTGGCTCTGATGAAGGTAAGATGTAGGTTGATGTTTAGGTGGGAGACCAAAGAGAAGGGAGCAGGGGTTGGTGGGGCTGAGGAGGGGCTGACAAGAGATCGTGAGGGCCAGCATCAGCCTTCATTCCTGGCCACGTCTGCCCCAGAGCCCCATGTGGTGGGTGGCCGCTTCGGAGCGTGGCCCTGATGAGGAGAAGGGATATGTCGAGGATAACTGGGGGAACAGACACAGAGCGCCGGTGTTGGTGGGGCTGAGAAGGGGGTGCCAAGGGACCGTGAGGGCCAACATCAGCCTTGGTTCCTGGCTATCTCAATGCCAAGCCCCATGTGGAGCGTGGCCGCTTCGGAGCTCTGCCCTGATGAGGGTCAGGGCTAGGTTGAGGTTAGGTGGGAGAACAGGCACAGAACCACGGTGTTGGTGGGGCTGCCTAGGGACTGCAAAAGGAAGGTGAGAGCCACCATCAACCTTGGTTCCTGGCTACTTCAGTGCCTGAGCCCCATGTCGAGGGTAGCCTCTTCGGAGCTTGGCTCCGCTAAGAGTAAGGCATATGTCGAGGATAAGTGGGAGAACAGAGACAGAGCTTCGGTTTGGTGGGGCTACCAAGGGAAGGTGAGGGCCAGCATCAAGCTGCATTTCTGGTTACCTTAGTGCCAAGCTCCACGTGGAGGGTGGCCGCTTCGGAGCTTGGCTCCGATGAGGGTCAGGGATAGGTCGATGTTAGGTGCGAGCAGAGACACAGAGCCCTGGTGTTGGTGGGCCTGAGAAGCAGCTGCCAAGAGCCCGTGAGGGCCAGCCTCAGCCTTGCTTCCTGCCTACTTCAGTGCCAAGCCCCATGTAGTCGGTGGCCACTTCGGAGTTGGCCCTGATGAGGGTCTGGGCTAGGTTGAGGTTAGGTGGGAGAACAGGCAGAGAGCCCCGGTGTTGGTGGGGCTGCCTAGGGACTGCAAATGGAAGGTGAGAGCCACAATCAACCTTGGTTTCTGGCTACTTCAGTGCCTGAGCCCCATGTCGAGGGTGGCCCCTTCGGAGCTTGGCCGTGAAGGCTAGCATCAGCCTTGGTTCCTGGCTACTTCAGTGCCTAGCTCCATGTGGCCGGTGACCACTTCGGAGCTTGGCCCTGATGAGGGTCTGGGCTAGGTTGAGGTAAGGTGGGAGAACAGAGACAGAGCCCCGGCATTGGTGCGGCTGAGAAGGGGCTGCGCACTGATCGTGAGGACCGGCATCTACCTTGGTTCTTGGCTGCCTCAGTGCCTAAGCCCCACATGAAGAGTGGTCCCTTTGGAGCTTGGCTCCGATGAGGGTAAGGGATAGGTCGGTGTTAGATGCGAGCACAGACACAGAGCCCCGGTATTGGTGGGGCCGACAAGAGACCGTGAGGAGCAGCATCAAGCTGCATTTCTGGTTACCTTAGTGCCAAGCTCCACGTGGAGGGTGGCCGCTTCGGAGCTTGGCTCCGATGAGGGTCAGGGATAGGTCGATGTTAGGTGCGAGCAGAGACACAGAGCCCCGGTTTTGGTGGGCCTGAGAAGGAGCTGCCAAGAGCCCGTGAGGGCCAGTATCAGCCTTTGTTCCTGGCTACTTCAGTGCCAAGCCCCATGTGGTCGGTGGCCACTTCGGAGCTTGGCCCTGATGAGGGTCAGGGCTAGGTTGAGGTTAGGAAGGAGAACAGGCAGAGAGCCCCGGTGTTGGTGGGCTTGCCTAGGGACTGCAAATGGAAGGTGAGGGCCAGCACCACCCTTGATTCCTGGCTATCTCAGTGCCAAGCCCCATGTGGAGTGTGGCCGCTGCGGAGCTTTGCCCTGATGAGGGTAAGGGATATGTGGAGGCTAAGTGGGAGAAGATACAGAGCCCCGGTACTGGTGGGGCTGAGAAGGGGGTGCAAAGAGATCGTGAGGGCCAGCATCAACCTTGATTCCAGGCTCATTCAGTACCTAAGCCCCACGTGGGGAGTGGTCTCTTCGGAGATGGGCTCCGATGAGGGTAAGGGATAGGTTGATGTTAGGTGCGAGCAGAGACACAGAGCCCCGGTATTGGTGGGGCTGAGACGGGGCTGCGCTTAAGTGCCTGAGCCCCATGTTGAGGTTGGCCTCTTCGGAGCTTGGCTCCGATGAGGGTCAGGGATATGTCGAGGATAAGTGGGAGAACAGCGACAGAGCCCCGGTGTTGGTGGGGCTGAGAAGGGGCTGCCAAGAGACCGTGAGGGCCAGCATCCTACTTGGTTCCTAGCTACTTCAGTGCCTAACTCCATGTGGCCACTTCGGAGCTTGGCCCTGATGAGGGTCAGGGCTAGGTTGAGGTTAGGTGGGAGAACAGGCACAGAGCCCCGGTGTTGGTGGGGCTGCCTAGGGACTGCAAATGGAAGGATGAGGGCCACCATCAACCTTTGTTCCTGGCTACTTCAGTGTCTGAGCCCCATGTAGAGGGTGGCCTCTTCGGTGCTTGGCCGTGAGGGCTAGCATCAGCCTTGGTTCCTGGCTACTTCAGTGCCAAGCCCCATGTGGAGGGTGGCCGCTTCGGAGGTGGCCCTGGTGAGGGTCAGGGATATGTCGAGGATAAGTGGGAGAACAGCCGACAGAGCCCCGGTGTTGGTGGGGCTGAGAAGGAGCTGCCAAGAGACCGTGAGGGCCAGCATCCGCCTTGGTTCCTTGCTACTTCAGTGCCTAGCTCCATGTGGCCACTTCGGAGCTTGGCCCTGATGAGGGTAAGGGATAGGTCGCTGTTAGGTGCGAGCAGAGATACAGTGCCACGGTGTTGATGGGGCTGAGAAGTGGCTGCCAAGAGATCGTGAGGGCCAGCATCGTCCTTGATTCCTGGCTATTTCTGTGCCTGAGCCGGAGGAGGTGGGTGGCCGTTTCGGAGCTTGCCTCTGAGGAAGATAAGGGATAGTTTGAGGTTCTGCGTAGATAACGAGATCCTTCTGCATTAGTTAACGCCACCCACCACATGGACTCCAACGACCCTTCCCGGTCCCGCCACCCCTCTCCGTTATTCTCAAACCTAAATATCAACCTTTGCCTTACCATCTCTCGAGCCCATTTCGTAAACGGCTTCCCACCAGAGGGCGCTCCAACACAGAAAGAACCAGATTGAAAGCTGTTTCTGGCTCTTGCCTTTCGTGGCAGCCCTTTCCGAGGGAGCTGCTCTCGCTCTACCACCCAACCAGCAACCTTACCACAGCCCAACTGCAAAGCAGTCGATCCCCTCTTCGGGCTCCCATAAACTAAGAGGCAGGACTGAAAGATGCTGGTGGCTCTCACCTCCCCTTGATAGACCCTTCTCAGCTGCCCAACACCCAGCCAGCTCCAGCACCCCAAATGTACCATATGCACCACACCTAGCACTCCTTGCTACACATTGGTGGTGCCTGGTGCTAGGCATGTTCCGTTGCTGAGTCGTGGGTTGTTGGGCACTGCGGGGACTGGCTTCTTGTCATGTCCTGGTGCTGGGGCTGCTGAGTGCTGTGTGCTGGGCTCCGGGGCTGCTGGGTGCTGTGTGCTGGGCTCTGGGGCTGCTGGGCATGTCGAGGTGCTGTGCATTGGCGGTGCGTGTGCTGGGTTGTGTGCATGTGTGGGAATCAGTGCTGGGCCATGGGAGTGCTGGGCCCTGGCAGTGCTGGGTGGAGGGTATGATGGGTGCATGTGTTGGTTTAACCCCAGCCTGCAAATAAACCCCACGCAGCCGCTGGCTCACCTCCCCCCCCCACCCCGTGGGATGGGGGAGAGAATCGGGAGGGCACAAGTAGGAAAGCTCCCGGGTTGAGATAAAAACAGTTTAATGATTGAAATAAAACGAAGTAGAACAGTAATAATAACAATGAGAACAACAACAACAACAGACGATACAAAGCAGGCAATGCACAATGCAACTGCTCACCGCTGCCGACCGCGTGTCGCGAACGGGGGGGGGAGAGCCCCCTCCCCCGCCCCCTCCCATTTTTTATTCTGAGCAGGATGTCACATGCTATAGAATACCCCATTGGATAGCTGGGTCAACTATGCCGGCTGTGCTCCCCATCCCCCCGCCCCCCCAACGCCCCCCGAGCTTCCTGTGGGAGGCCGAAAAGAGAAAACAAAAGTCTCCCGGTACAAGCACCGCCCAGCAACAGCCAAAGTATTAAGCGGCCATCAACGCTCCTCTCACACCAAACCCAAAAGCCAGCACCCCCCCCCCCAAGCTACTGGGAAGAAAGTTAACTCTGTCCCAGCCGGAAGCAGGACAGTGCAGTGCACTGGAGTTCTGAGTGCTGGGTCCTAGGGGTACTGTGTATGTTCGGGTGCTGGGCATATCCGCGTGCGGGTACTGGGCAGTTGGGGTGGTGGTGGTACTGGATGCTGGGCATTGGGTATGCTGGTTTCTGGGCACTGGGGGTGGTGGGTGCTGAGCGCAGCGTGTGCTGGCTGCTATGTGCAGATCACTGGGGATGGTGGGGGCTGGTTTGCTGCTTTCTGGTGTGTTGGGCGCTGGGCATGTTTGGGTGCTGGGCATGTCTGGGTGCTGGGCACGTGCAGTGGGGGTGCTGGGTACGTCCGGGTGGTGGGTATTGGGCGGTGGGAGTGCTGGGTGCTAAGTACTGGGGATGCTGGGCCCTGGCATTGCTTGGTACTATGCATAACTGAGTGCAGGGTATGTCTTGGTGCTGGCCATATCCGGTGCTGGCCATATCCGGTGCTAGGTGTGTGCTCTGGGTTTGCTGGGTGCTGTGCTGTGAGGGTGCTGGATTCCTGGCATGTGCGTGTGCTGTGCCTTGGTTGTGCTGGGTATGTGTGGGTGTTGGGCAGTATGGGTGCTGCGTGGTGGGCGCTGGGCATGTGCCGGTGCTGGGTGATGGGCACTGGAGGTCCTGGGCGATGGGGAGCAGGGAAGCTGCCTGGTAGGAATGTCTCAGTGCTGGGCATATCCGGGTGCTTGGTACTGTGCACTGGTGGTGGTGGTACTGGGTGATGGGCTCTGGATGTCCTGGGCGATGGGGAGCAGGGAAGCTGCCTGGTAGGAATGTCTCAGTGCTGGGCATATCCGGGTGCTTGGTACTGTGCACTGGTGGTGGTGGTACTGGGTGCTGGGCATGTCCCGGTGCTAGGCAACGGCGGTGCTGGGTGCTTGGTGCTGGGCGTGATAGTCTTTGGGTGTGCTGGGTGGTGGGGGTGCTGGGCATGTGCGGGTGTTGGTTGCTGGGCCCTGGGTGTACTGAGTGCTGGACACTGGGGTGGTTGGTTTCTGGGCACTGGGGCTTCTGGGTTCTGTGGACTGGGGTTGCTGGGTGCTGGGCATGTCTGGGTGCTGGGCAATGGCTGGCTGCTGGGTTCTGGGCCCTGAGGTTGCTGGGTGCTGGGCACCGGCCTTGCTGGGTGCTGGCTGGTGTGGGTGCTGGGGGCTAAGTGCTGGTTGCTGGGCCCTGGGAGTGCTGGGTATTATGCATAAGCAGGTGCAGGGTATCTCTTGCTGCTTGATGCTGGGGCTAGTGGGTGCTGGGCACTGGGGCGGCTGGGCATGTCCAGGGGCAGTGTGTTGGCGGTGGGTGTGCTAGGTTGTGCGCATGTCTGGGAATGAGTGCTGGGCCATGGGGGTGCTGGGTGGAGGGTATGATGGGTGCATGTCATGGTTTAACCTGGCATGTGTGTGTGCTGGGCCCTGGTTGTGCTAGGTATGTGTGGGTGCTGGGTATTGGGCAGTGTGGGTGCTGTGTGGCGGGGCCTGGGCATGTCCAGGTGCTGGGCGGTCGGGGTGCTGGGCGGTCGCGATGCTGGGCGGTGGGCAGCAGGGGAGCTGCCTGCTGGGCACATCTGGGTGCTGGGCATGTCCAGGTGCTGGGCAGTGGTAGTGCTGGGTGCGTGGTGCTGGGGGTGGTGGTCCCTGGTGGTGCTGCATGCTGGGCATGTCCGGGTGCTGGGTGGTTGGAGTGTTGGGTGCATGCGAATGTTGGTTTCTGAGCCCTGGGAGTGCTGGGCACTGGGGCTGTTGGTTTCTGGGCGCTGGGGCTTCTGGGTTGTGTGCACTGGGGTTGCTGGGTGCTGGGCATGTCTGGGTGCTGGGCAATGGCTGGCTGCTGGGTTCTGGGCCCTGAGGTTGCTGGGTACCGGCCTTGCTGGGTGCTGGCTGGTGTGGGTGCTGGAGGCTAAGTACTCGGGGTGCTGGTTGCTGGGCCCTGGGAGTGCTGGGTACCATGCGTAAGCGGGTGCAGGGTATCTCTTGCTGCTGGGTGCTGGGGATGCTGGGTGCTGGGGGTGCTGGGCACTGGGGCTGCTGGGTGCTGGGCATATCCAGGGGCTGTGTGTTGGTGGTGGGTGTGCTAGGTTGTGCGCATGTCCGAGAATGAGTGCTGGGCCATGGGGGTGCTGGGTGGAGGGTACGATGGGTGCATGTCGTGGTTTAACCCCAGCCTGCAAATAAACCCCACGCAGCCGCTGGCTCTCCTCCCCCCCCCACCCCGTGGGATGGGGGAGAGAATCGGGAGGGCACAAGTAGGAAAACTCCCGGGTTGAGATAAAAACAGTTTAATGATTGAAATAAAACGAAGTAGTACAGTAATAATAACAATGAGAACAACAACAACAACAGACGATACAAAGCAGGCAATGCACAATGCAACTGCTCACCGCTGTCGACTGTGTGTAGCGAACGGGGGGGGGGGAGAGCCCCCTCCCCCGCCCCCTCCCATTTTTTATACTGAGCAGGATGTCACATGCTATAGAATACCCCATTGGCCAGCTAGGTCAACTACCCCGGCTGTGCTCCCCACCCCCGCCCCCTCCCCCCCCGAGCTTCCTGTGGGAGGCCGAAAAGAGAGAACAAAAGTCTCCCGGTGCAAGCACCGCCCAGCAACAGCCAAAGCATTAAGGGGCCATCAACGCTCCTCTCACACCAAACCCAAAAGCCAGCACACCCCCCCCCAAGCTACTGGGAAGAAAGTTAACTCTGTCCCAGCCGGAAGCAGGACAGTGCTGAGTGCTGTGTATGTCCGGGTGCTGGGCATGTCTGGGTGCGGGGTACTGCGCACTGGGGGTGCTGGGTGTGAGACGTGTGGGGGTGCTGGATGGTGGGTGTTTGGTGTGCTGAGTACAGAGCACTGGGGATGGTGGCTGCTGAGCACTGTGGGTACTATGCGTAAGCGGGTGCAGGGTATCTCTTGCTGCTGGGTGCTGGGGCTACTGGGTGCTGGGGATATTGTGTGCTGGGCACAGGCGTGCTTGGTGCTGGGCATGTCCAGGTGCTTGGCATGACCGGGTGCTGGGCGCTGGGAACGCTGGTTGCTGCGGTGCTGGCTGCTGGGCCCTGGGGGTGCTGGGTGCTGAGCGCTGCGGGTGCTGGGCATTCCGGGTGCTATGTGCTGATCACTGGCGATGTTGGGGGCTGGTTTGCTGGGATCTGGGCAGTGGTGTGTTGAGTGCTGGGCATGTTTGGGTGCTAGGCATTTCTGGGTGCTGCATACTGGGCACTGGCGGTGTGGGGTGGTGGGGGTGCTGTGTGCTGGGCATGTCCGGGTGGTGGGTGTTGGGCAGTGGGAGTGTTGGGTGCTAGGTACTGGGGTGCTGGGCCCGGTATTGCTAGGTACTCTGCATAACGGAGTGCACGGTATGTCTTGGTGCTGGATGCCTGGTGCTGGAGCTACTGGGTGCTGGGTTGTGGGCATATGCGGTGCTTCATGCTGGGCATATGCGGTGCTGGGTGGCTGTGCTGGGGTTGCTGGTGCTGTGCTCTGGGGATGCTGGATTCCTGGCACGTGCGTGGGCTGTGTGCTGGGCCCTGGTTGTGCCGGGTATGTGTGGGTGCTGGGTGTTGGGCAGTGTGGGTGCTGTGTGGTGGGCCCTGGACACGACCGGGTGCAGGGTGCTGAGCACCGGGGTGTTGGGTGCTTGGCACGACTGGGTGCTGAGTGCTAGGCACTGGGGTTGATGGCTGCTGGGAGCTAGAGGTGCTGGCTGTGGGCATTTCCAGTTGCTGGTCATGACCGGGTGCTGGGTCTTGTGGGTGCTGGGTGTGCCCCGGTGCTGGGCATGTCCTGATGCTGTGTGCTCGGCACTTGTTGTTCTGAGTGGTGGGCAGTGAGGGTGCTGGGCGCTGGGGATGCTGGGCAATGCGGTGCTGGGCAGTGGGGCTGCTGGGTGCTGGGCATGTCCAGGGGCTGTGTGTTGGCGGTGGGTGTGCTAGGTTGTGCGCATGTCTGGGAATGAGTGCTGGGCCATGGGGGTGCTGGGTGGAGGGTATGATGGGTGCATGTCGTGGTTTAACCCCAGCCTGCAAAAAAACCCCACGCAGCCGCTGGCTCTCCTCCCCCCCACACCCCGTGGGATGGGGGAGAGAATCGAGAAGGCACAAGTAGGAAAGCTCCCGGGTTGAGATAAAAACAGTTTAATGATTGAAATAAAACGAAGTAGAACAATAATAACAATGAGAACAACAACAACAACAGACGATACAAAGCAGGCAATGCACAATGCAACTGCTCACCGCTGCTGACCGCGTGTCATGAACTGGGGCGGGGGGGGGGGGGGGGAGAGTCGTGTCCTCCCCCTGCCCCCTCCCATTTTTTATTCTGAGCAGGATGTCACATGCTATAGAATACCCCATTGGCCAGCTAGGTCAACTACCCCGGCTGTGTTCCGCCACCCCCCCCGCCACCCCCCCGGGTGAGACAAAAGTCTCCCGGTGCAAGCACCGCCCAGCAACAGCCAAAGCATTAAGGGGCCATCAACGCTCCTCTCACACCAAACCCAAAAGCCAGCACACCCCCCCCCAAGCTACTGGGAAGAAAGTTAACTCTGTCCCAGCCGGAAGCAGGACAGTGCTGAGTGCTGTGTATGTCCGGGTGCTGGGCATGTCTGGGTGCGGGGTACTGCGCACTGGGGGCGCTGGGTGGTGGGGGAGCTGGATGGTGGGTGTTTGGTGTGCTGAGTAGAGAGCACTGGGGGTGCTGGGTGTGAGACGTGTGGGGGTGCTGGATGGTGGGTGTTGGGTATGCTGGTTGCTGGGCACTGGGGATGCTGCGTGTGAGACGTGTGGGGGTGCTGGATGGTAGGTGTTTGGCGTGCTGAGTACAGAGCACTGGGGGTGGTGGATGCTGAGCGCTGCGGGTGCTGGGTGCTGGGCATGTCCGGGTGCTATGTGCTGATCACTGGAGATGTTGGGGGCTGGTTTGCTGGGATCTGGGCAGTGGTGTGTTGAGTGCTGGGCATGTTTGGGTGCTGGCCATGTCTGGGTGCTGGGTACTGGGCGCTGGCTGTGGTGGGGCAGTGGGGGTGCTGTGTGCTGGGCACGTCCGGGTGGTGGGTGTTGGGCAGTGGCAGTATTGGGTTCTAGATATTGGGGTGCTGGGCCCTGGTATTGCTGGCTACTATACATAACTGAGTGCAGGGTATGTCTTGGTGCTGGATGCTGGGTACTGGAGGTACTGGGTGCTGGGTGTTGGGCATATGCGGTGCTAGGTGCTGGGCATATGCGGTGCTGGGTGGCTGTGCTGGGGTTGCTGGGTGCTGTGCTGTGAGGGTGCTGGATTCCTGACATGTGCGTGTGCTGTGTGCTGGGCCCTGGTTGTGCCGGGTATGTGTGAGTGCTGGGTGTTGGGCAGTGTGGGTGCTGTGTGGTGGGGCCTGGGCATGTCTGGGTGCTGGGCGGTCGGGATGCTGGGCGGTGGGCAGCAGAGAAGCTGCCTGCTGGGCATGTCTGAGTGCTGGGCATGCGTGGGTGCTGGGTACTGGGCAGTGGCGGTGGTGGGCGGTGGTGGTGCTGTGTGCTGGGCATGTCTGGGTGCTGGGCATGTGTGGGTGCTGGGTACTGGGCAGTGGGGGTGGTGGCGGTGGTGGTGCTGTGTGCTGGGCATGTTGGGCTGCTGGGTTTTGGGCGGTGGGCGTGCTGGGTGTGTGCGTGTGTTGGTTTCTGGGCACTGGGGGTGCTGGGTGTTGTGCACTGGGGTTGCTGGGTGCTGGGCATGTCCGGGTGGCGGGCACTGCTGGGTGCTGGGCCCTGAGGTTGCTGCGTGCTGGGCACTGGGCTTGCTGGTGCTGCTGGTGCGGGTGCTGGGGGCTAGGTGTTGTCCGAAAAGCGGATTCGTGCCCGGCGTGGAAGGAACTGTTGGAGTGACCATGGGTCGGAATAGGCGCGCGTTCCCGGAGTAATGAGGAGTCCCAATGTGGGTATGGTCATTCTCCTTTATTTCAAGATATTGTGCTACTTTTATAAGCTAGCCACAGTAACACGCGCACCTCCGAATCCTCTATTGGTTTACAGTCAGCAAGCACACGAATCTGAACATACACAGATTGGTCAAAAGCAGGTGTCCACGCGAACGCTTCCTGCGCCTGCATTCCGTTACATAATCTACTGATATTTACATTCCTCAGCCTGTTTTTCCTACTCTACTATCACTTCAGAGACTCTAAAACTACAATTGCTCTTTAGCAGCCTTCTACTATTACTAACAAATCCTCAGTGCTTGGAATGTTCATAGGATGACCGTTATTTAATAAAAATCCCTCCACAAGGAACCAATTCCACACGCTCAGGAGAGAGATTGTTTTATTCAGGCCTGGGTGCTCAGTGGACTTGCCTCAAATGAAGCACACCAGTTCTAATCACCTTTCTGTTTGTATCCATGCTTCTCATACATATTTTCAGTTTCTCTTTTACATATTCCTTAAATTTCCGAGAACCGATTATAATATTACATCATCCTAGACACATGTGCACTAAAACCTTTAGGGTCTCCTTGAGGGTCTCGGGTGGTCTGTGGTGGTCGGCGGGGTAGTGAACTCTTCGTGAACCTGTTCCTTTCTTTCCTTATAAGGTCGAGGTTTGTCTCCGAGCCACCTCTGGACTCCGTTTGTTTACGGTTCTCGTTTCCAAGGTTACTCTTCACTAGAGTCTAACACTGCTTCCAGGAGACACGATTTAGACTACAATTCTACACACCTGCAAACACCACACCTGCTAGTTCCCTAACTTCTAAGCCACAAGTCTTCATTGTGTAGAATTACAGAAGCGAGCCGAGGTACTGGGGCTACTGGTTGCTGGGCCCTGGGAGTGCTGGATACCATGCATAATTGGGTGCAGGGTATGTCTTGCTGGTGGATGCTGGGCACTGGGGCCAGCATGTCTCGATGCTGTGTGTTGGCGGTGGGTGTGCTGGGTTGTGCGCATGTCCGGGAATTCGTGCTGGGCCCTGGGAGTGCTGGGTGCGGGGAGCTAGGGGTGCTGGCTGTGGGCATTTCCAGGTACTGGTCATGACCAGTGCTGGTTGTTGGGTCTTGTGGGTGCTGGGCGTGTGCAGGTGCTGGGCACGTCCGGATGCTGTGTGCTCGGCACTTGGGGTTCTGGGTGGCGGGCAGTGAGGGTGCGCACCAAACACCCACCATCCAGCACGCCCACAAGTCTCACACCCAGCACCCGCAGTGGCAGGAACCAGCATACCCAACACCCAGCTTCCAGCACACCCACTGCCCAGGACCTGCATACGCTGCATTGAACGCAGCACCCCCAGCACCCGGTAACCGATAGCCCCAGCGCCCAGCACGCCAGGGTCCAGCAACCAACACACGCCAAAAACCCAGCACCCAGCACCCCCACCGCCCAAAACCCAGCACCCCGACGTGCCCAGCACACAGCAGCCCCAGGGACCACCACCCCCAGCGCCAAGCACCCAGCACCACCATTGCTCAGCACCTGGACATGCCCAGCACCTAGCACCACCCCCCCCAGTGCCCAACACCCAGCACCCACACATACCCAGCACAACCAGGGCCCAGCACACAGTACACGCACATGCCAGGAATCCAGCACCCTCACAGCACAGCACCCAGCAACCCCAGCACAGCCACCCAGCACCGCATATGCCCAACACCCAGCACTGCATATGCCCAGCACCCGGGACCTCCAGCACCAAGCATCCAGCACCAAGACATACCCTGCACTCAGTTTTGCATATTGCCGAGCAATGCCAGGGCCCAGCACCCCCAGTACCTAGCACCCAGCACTCCCACTGCCCAGTACCCAGCACCCCGACATGCCCAGCACACAGCACCCGCACCGCCCCGCACTGCCAGTTCCCAGTACCCAGCACCCAGACATGCCCAGCACGCAGACAAACATGCCCAGCGCCCAACACACCAGAACACAGCAAACCAGCCCCCAAGAACACCAGTGATCAGCACATAGCACCTGGACATGCCCAGCACCTGCAGCACTCAGCACCCCAAACACCCACCATTACAACACACCCACAGGTCTCACACACTTCCGCCCAGTGCCCGGAAACCAGCATACCCAACACTCAGCATCCAGCACCCCCACCCCCCAGCACCCAGTGCCCAGCACGCTGCACTTAGACATGGCCAGCACCCGGACATGCTCAGCACCCAGCAACACAGGGGCACAGAACCCAGCACCCCCAGCACCCAGAAACCAACCACCCCAGCGTCCAGCACCCAGTACACCCAGGGCCCGGCAACCAACACCCGCACATGCCCAGCACCCCCACCACCCAGCACAGGGACACGCCCAGCACCCAGCACACCCAAAGACCATCACCCCCAGCGCCAAGCACCCAGCACCGCCATTGCCTAGCACCCGGACATGCCCAGCACCCAGCACCACCACCGCCCACCACGGCCAGCGCACAGTACCCAGCACCCGGACATGCCCAGCACTCAGACATGCCTAGCAGGCAGCTTCCCTGCTCCCCATCGCCCAGAACCTCCAGTGCCCATCACCCAGCACCCAGACATGCCCAGCGCCCACCACACAGCACCCACACTGCCCAACACCCACACATACCCAGCACAACCAGGGAAGAGCACACAGCACACGCACGTGCCAAGAAACAAGCACCCCCAGAGCACAGAACCCAGCAACTCCAGAGCACAGGCCCAGCACCGGATATGCCCAGCACCCAGTACCTCCAGCACCAAGAGATACCCTGCACTCAGTTATGCATAGTACCCAGCAACACCAGGGCCCCGCAACCGCACCAGCCAGCACCCAGCAACCCGAGTGCCCAGCCCCCATCAACCTCAGGGCCCAGCCCCCAGCACCCGCACATTCCCAGCACCCAGCAACCCCACTGCCCAACCCACCCCCCGGACATGCCCAGCACATAGCACCCCCAGGGACCACCACCCCCAGCGCCCAGTACCCAGCACCTGGACATGCCCAGCACCCAAACATGCCCAGCACGCTACACACCAGAACACAGCAAACCAGCCCCCAACATCCCCAGTGATCAGCATGTAGCACCCGGACGTGCCCAGCACCCAGCACGCCCAGCACCCACCACCATACAGGTCTCGCAGCCAGCACCTCCCCAGTGCCCAGAAACCAGCATACCCAACACCCCCACAGCCCAAGAACCCGTTTACCCAGCATCCAGACATGCCCAGCACTCGGACATACACAGCACCCCCAGGGCCCAGCACTAACTCCTGGACAGGCACACAACCCAGCACCCCAACCGCCAACAAACAGCACCTGGACATGCCCACCACTCAGCAGCCCCAGTGCCCAGCACCCAGCACCGCAACAGCCAGCATCCCCAGCGTCCAGCACCCTCACCGCCGACCACCCAGAACCCCAAGTGCCGAGCACACAGCATCCGCACATGCCCAGCACCTCGAGACGCCCAGCACCTGGTCATGTCCAGCAACTGAAATGCCCAAAGCCAGCACCCCTAGCTCCCAGCAGCCAGTACCCCCAGTGCCCAGCATCAGTCATGCCAAGGACGAGGACATGCCCAGCACCCAACACCCCAGTGGCCAACACCTAATACCCCCAGCATCCAGCAGCAAGACATACCCTGCACCCGCTTATGCATAGTACCCAGCACTCCTAGCCCCCAGCAGTCGCGCCGCCCAGCACCCAGCAACCCCAGTGCACAGCACCCACTAACCCCAGTGCCCAGCATCCCCAGCGCACAGCATCCGGCATATGGGCATACCCAGCACACGGACATACCCACTAGCCAGCACCCCTAGTGCCCAGCACCCAAAACTCCCTCCATCCATCACCCAGACATGCCCAGTGCTCAGCGCCCCCAACAGCCAGGATCAGAAAATGCCCAGCAACAAGCACTCCCATGCCTACCACCGCCAGTGCCCAATAACCAGCACACAGACAATGCCCACCAGCCAGCATCCAGAACCCAGCGCCAAGCACTCAGTACACAGGCATGCCCAGCACCCTGATATGCATAGTCCCCAGCACCCCCACTGCCCAGCAGTCCCAGTGCCCCGGACCCATCACTTGGACATGCTCAGCACCCAGAGATGTCCAGCACCCCGCATGCCCAGTCCCTGGAACCCAGTACCCCCAATGACCAGCACCCAGCGCAGCCAGTGCCCAGCACTGCCTGTAGCCAGCATCCACCACCCAGGCACGATCATCGCCTGCCCATTCCCAGCACCAAATCCTCCCAGTGCCCAGCACAGGGACATGGCGAGCACCCAGATATGCCCAACACCCAGCAACCGCAGCACCCAGACCTGTCCAGAACCCACTCCACTCAGGGCCTAGCACACAGTACCCCCACGACCCAGCACCGACACATGCCCAGCACCAAGCACTGCCAAAGATCCCAAGGGGTGCTAGGTGTGCTGGATGTTGCGCATTTGCGGTGCTGGAGATGGCTGGGTGCTGGGCAGCTGAGAAGGGGCTGTAAAGGGAAGGTGAGCACTGCGAACATATTTCAGTCCTGGCAAAACGTGTGTGGGAGCTCGACGGGGCGCTTGTCTGCTTTGCAGTTGGGCTGCGGCAAGGTTGACGGTTGAGTGCTACGGCAAGCGCCTAGCCCCGGTGGTGGTGGGGACCTCAAAGGGCTGCCGGGGCAGGCGAGTGCAACGAACGCCAGTCATCTTGGTTCCCTCTGTGTTGGAGCGCCATCTGGTGGGTAGACGTTTCAGAGCCTGGCTCTGATGAAGGTAAGATGTAGGTTGATGTTTAGGTGGGAGACCAAAGAGAAGGGAGCAGGGGTTGGTGGGGCTGACAAGAGATCGTGAGGGCCAGCATCAGCCTTCATTCCTGGCCACGTCTGCCCCAGAGCCCCATGTGGTGGGTGGCCGCTTCGGAGCGTGGCCCTGATGAGGAGAAGGGATATGTCGAGGATAACTGGGGGAACAGACACAGAGCGCCGGTGTTGGTGGGGCTGAGAAGGGGGTGCCAAGGGACCGTGAGGGCCAACATCAGCCTTGGTTCCTGGCTATCTCAATGCCAAGCCCCATGTGGAGCGTGGCCGCTTCGGAGCTCTGCCCTGATGAGGGTCAGGGCTAGGTTGAGGTTAGGTGGGAGAACAGACACAGAGATCCGGTGTTAGTGGGGCTGCCTAGGGACAGCAAAGGAAAGGTGAGGGCGAGCATCAGCCTTGGTTCCTGGCTACTTCAGTGCCAAGCCCCATGTGTAGCGTGGCCACTTCGGAGCTTGGCCCTGATGAGGGTAAGGGCAAGGTTGAGGTTAGGTGGGAGAACAGGCACAGAACCACGGTGTTGGTGGGGCTGCCTAGGGACTGCAAAAGGAAGGTGAGAGCCACCATCAACCTTGGTTCCTGGCTACTTCAGTGCCTGAGCCCCATGTCGAGGGTAGCCTCTTCGGAGCTTGGCTCCGCTAAGAGTAAGGCATATGTCGAGGATAAGTGGGAGAACAGAGACAGAGCTTCGGTTTGGTGGGGCTACCAAGGGAAGGTGAGGGCCAGCATCAAGCTGCATTTCTGGTTACCTTAGTGCCAAGCTCCACGTGGAGGGTGGCCGCTTCGGAGCTTGGCTCCGATGAGGGTCAGGGATAGGTCGATGTTAGGTGCGAGCAGAGACACAGAGCCCTGGTGTTGGTGGGCCTGAGAAGCAGCTGCCAAGAGCCCGTGAGGGCCAGCCTCAGCCTTGCTTCCTGCCTACTTCAGTGCCAAGCCCCATGTAGTCGGTGGCCACTTCGGAGCTTGGCCCTGATGAGGGTCTGGGCTAGGTTGAGGTTAGGTGGGAGAACAGGCACAGAGCCCCGGTGTTGGTGGGGCTGCCTAGGGACTGCAAATGGAAGGATGAGGGCCACAATCAACCTTGGTTTCTGGCTACTTCAGTGCCTGAGCCCCATGTCGAGGGTGGCCCCTTCGGAGCTTGGCCGTGAAGGCTAGCATCAGCCTTGGTTCCTGGCTACTTCAGTGCCTAGCTCCATGTGGCCGGTGACCACTTCGGAGCTTGGCCCTGATGAGGGTCTGGGCTAGGTTGAGGTAAGGTGGGAGAACAGAGACAGAGCCCCGGCATTGGTGCGGCTGAGAAGGGGCTGCGCAGTGATCGTGAGGACCAGCATCTACCTTGGTTCTTGGCTGCCTTAGTGCCTAAGCCCCACATGAAGAGTGGTCCCTTTGGAGCTTGGCTCCGATGAGGGTAAGGGATAGGTCGCTGTTAGATGCGAGCACAGACACAGAGCCCCGGTATTGGTGGGGCCGACAAGAGACCGTGAGGAGCAGCATCAAGCTGCATTTCTGGTTACCTTAGTGCCAAGCTCCACGTGGAGGGTGGCCGCTTCGGAGCTTGGCTCCGATGAGGGTCAGGGATAGGTCGATGTTAGGTGCGAGCAGAGACACAGAGCCCCGGTGTTGGTGGGCCTGAGAAGGAGCTGCCAAGAGCCCGTGAGGGCCAGTATCAGCCTTTGTTCCTGGCTACTTCAGTGCCAAGCCCCATGTGGTTGGTGGCCACTTCGGAGCTTGGCCCTGATGAGGGTCAGGGCTAGGTTGAGGTTAGGAAGGAGAACAGGCAGAGAGCCCCGGTGTTGGTGGGCTTGCCTAGGGACTGCAAATGGAAGGTGAGGGCCAGCACCACCCTTGATTCCTGGCTATCTCAGTGCCAAGCCCCATGTGGAGTGTGGCCGCTGCGGAGCTTTACCCTGATGAGGGTAAGGGATATGTGGAGGCTAAGTGGGAGAAGATACAGAGCCCCGGTACTGGTGGGGCTGAGAAGGGGCTGCAAAGAGATCGTGAGGGCCAGCATCAACCTTGATTCCAGGCTCATTCAGTACCTAAGCCCCACGTGGGGAGTGGTCGCTTCGGAGCTTGGCTCCGATGAGGGTAAGGGATAGGTCGCTGTTAGGTGCGAGCAGAGACACAGAGCCCCAGTATTGGTGGGGTTGAGACGGGGCTGCCCTTCAGTGCCTGAGCCCCATGTTGAGGGTGGCCTCTTCGGAGCTTGGCTCCGATGAGGGTAAGAGATATGTCGAGGATAAGGTGGAGAACAGAGACAGAGCCCCGGTTTTGGTGGGGCTACCAAGGGAAGGTGAGGGCTAGCATCAAGCTGGATTTCTGGTTACCTTAGTGCCAAGCTCCACGTGGAGGGTGGCCACTTCGGAGCTTGGCCCTGATGAGGGTCTGGGCTAGGTTGAGGTAAGGTGGGAGAACAGAGACAGAGCCCCGGCATTGGTGCGGCTGAGAAGGGGCTGCGCAGTGATCGTGAGGACGAGCATCTACCTTGGTACTTGGCTGCCTCAGTGCCTAAGCCCCACATGAAGAGTGGTCGCTTCGGAGCTTGGCTGCGATGAGGGTAAGGGATAGGTCGCTGTTAGATGCGAGCACAGCCACAGAGCCCCGGTATTGGTGGGGCCGACAAGAGACCGTGAGGGCCAGCATCAAGATGCATTTCTGGTTACCATAAGTGCCAAGCTCCATGAGGTCGGTGGCCACTTAGGAGCTTGGCCCTGATGAGGGTAAGGGATAGGTTGAGGTTAGGTGGGAGAACAGGCAAAGAGCACCGGTGTTGGTGGGGCTGAGAAGGGGCTGCCAAGGTACCGTGAGGGCCAGCATCAGCCTTGGTTTCTGGCTACTTCTGTGCCTAGCTCCATGTGGCCGGTGGCCACTTCGGAGCTTGGCCCTGATGAGGGTCTGGGCTAGGTTGAGGTAAGGTGGGAGAACAGAGACAGAACCCCGGCATTGGTGCCGCTGAGAAGGGGCTGCGCAGTGATCGTGAGGACCGGCATCTACCTTGGTTCTTGGCTGCCTTAGTGCCTAAGCCCCACATGAAGTGTGGTCCCTTTGGAGCTTGGCTCCGATGAGGGTAAGGGATAGGTCGCTGTTAGATGCGAGCACAGACACAGAGCCCCGGTATTGGTGGGGCCGACAAGAGACCGTGAGGGCCAGCATCAAGATGCATTTCTAGTTACCTTAGTGCCAAGCTCCACGTGGAGCGTGGCCGCTTCGGAGCTTGGCCCTGATGAGGGTCAGGGATAGGTCGATGTTAGGTGCGAGCAGAGACACAGAGCCCCGGTGTTGGTGGGCCTGAGAAGGAGCTGCCAAGAGCCCGTGAGGGCCAGCATCAGCCTTGCTTCCTGGCTACTTCAGTGCCAAGCCCCATGTGGTCGGTGGCCACTTCGGAGCTTGGCCCTGATGAGGGTCTGGGCTAGGTTGAGGTTAGGTGGGAGAACAGGCACAGAGCCCCGGTGTTGGTGGGGCTGCCTAGGGACTGCAAATGGAAGGTGAGGGCCACCATCAACCTTGGTTCCTGGCTACTTCAGTGCCTGAGCCCCATGTCGAGGGTGGCCTCTTCGGTGCTTGGCCGTGAGGGCTAGCATCAGCCTTGGTTCTTGGCTACTTCAGTGCCTAGCTCCATGTGGCCGGTGGCCACTTCGGAGCTTGGCCCTGATGAGCGTCAGGGCTAGGTTGAGGTTAGGAGGGAGAACAGGCAGAGAGCCCCGGTGTTGGTGGGCTTGCCTAGGGACTGCAAAGAGATCGTGAGGGCCAGCATCAACCTTGATTCCAGGCTACTTCAGTACCTAAGCCCCACGTGGGGAGTGGTCTCTTCGGAGATGGGCTCCGATGAGGGTAAGGGATAGGTTGATGTTAGGTGCGAGCAGAGACACAGAGCCCCGGTATTGGTGGGGCTGAGACGGGGCTGCCCTTCAGTGCCTGAGCCCCATGTTGAGGGTGGCCTCTTCGGAGCTTGGCTCCGATGAGGGTAAGAGATATGTCGAGGATAAGGTGGAGAACAGAGACAGAGCCCCGGTTTTGGTGGGGCTACCAAGGGAAGGTGAGGGCTAGCATCAGGCTGGATTTCTGGTTACCTTAAGTGCCAAGCTCCATGAGGTCGGTGGCCGCTTCGGAGCTTGGCCCTGATGAGGGTCTCGGCTAGGTCGAGGTTAGGTGCGAGCAGAGACACAGAGCCCCGGTGTTGGTGGGCCTGAGAAGGAGCTGCCAAGAGCCCGTGAGGGCCAGCATCAGCCTTGCTTCCTGGCTACTTCAGTGCCAAGCCCCATGTGGCCTGTGGCCACTTCGGAGCTTGGCCCTGATGAGGGTCTGGGCTAGGTTGAGGTAAGGTGGGAGAACAGAGACAGAACCCCGGCATTGGTGCCGCTGAGAAGGGGCTGCGCAGTGATCGTGAGGACCGGCATCTACCTTGGTTCTTGGCTGCCTTAGTGCCTAAGCCCCACATGACGGGTGGTCCCTTTGGAGCTTGGCTCCGATGAGGGTAAGGGATAGGTCGGTGTTAGATGCGAGCACAGACACAGAGCCCCGGTATTGGTGGGGCCGACAAGAGACCGTGAGGGCCAGCATCAAGATGCATTTCTGGTTACCTTAGTGCCAAGCTCCACGCGGAGGGTGGCCGCTTCGGAGCTTGGCCCTGATGAGGGTCAGGGATTGGTCGATATTAGGTGCGAACAGAGACACAGAGCCCCCGTGTTGGTGGGCCTGAGAAGGAGCTGCCAAGAGCCGGTGACGGCCAGTACCAGGCTTGCTTCCTGCCTACTTCAGTGCCAAGCCCCATGTGGTCGGTGGCCACTTCGGAGCTTGGCCCTGATGAGGGTCAGGGATAGGTCGATGTTAGGTGCGAGCAGAGACACAGAGCCCCGGTTTTGGTGGGCCTGAGAAGGAGCTGCCAAGAGCCCGTGAGGGCCAGTATCAGCCTTTGTTCCTGGCTACTTCAGTGCCTAGCTCCATGTGGTCGGTGGCCACTTCGGAGCTTGGCCCTGATGAGGGTCAGGGCTAGGTTGAGGTTTGGAGGGAGAGCAGCCAGAGAGCCCCGGTGTTGGTGGGCTTGCCTAGGGACTGCAAATGGAAGGTGAGGGCCAGCACCACCCTTGATTCCTTGCTATCTCACTGCCAAGCCCCATGTGGAGTGTGGCCGCTGCGGCGCTTTGCCCTGATGAGGGTAAGGGATATGTCGAAGCTAAGTGGGAGAACAGATACAGAGCCCCGGTATTGTTGGGGCTGAGAAGGGGCTGCCAAGAGATCGTGAGGGCCAGCATCAACCTTGATTCCAGGCTACTTCAGTACCTAATCCCCACGTGGGGAGTGGTCTCTTCGGAGCTTGGCTCCGATGAGGGTAAGAGATATGTCGAGGATAAGGTGGAGAACAGAGACAGAGCCCCGGTTTTGGTGGGGCTACCAAGGGAAGGTGAGGGCTACCATCAAGCTGGATTTCTGGTTACCTTAGTGCCAAGCTCCACGTAGAGCGTGGCCTCTTCGGAGCTTGGCCCTGATGAGGGTCTGGGCTAGGTTGAGGTAAGGTGGGAGAACACAGACAGAGCCCCGGCATTGGTGCGGCTGAGAAGGGGCTGCGCAGTGATTTGAGGACCAGTATCTACCTTGGTTCTTGGCTGCCTCAGTGCCTAAGCCCCACATGAAGAGTGGTCGCTTCGGAGCTTGGCTCCGATAAGGGTAAGGGATAGGTCGGTGTTAGATGCGAGCAGAGACACAGAGCCCCGGTACCGGTGGGGCTGAGAGGGGGCTGCAAAGAGATCGTGAGGGCCAGCATCAACCTTGATTCCAGGCTCATTCAGTACCTAAGCCCAACGTGGGGAGTGGTCGCTTCGGAGCTTGGCCCTGATGAGTGTCTGGGCTAGGTTGAGGTAAGGAGGTAGAAAAGGCACAGAGCCCCGTGTTGATGGGGCTGCCTAGGGACTGCAAATGGAAGGTGAGGGCCACCATCAACCTTGGTTCCTGGCTACTTCAGTGCCTGTGCCCCATGTCGCCGGTGGTCTCTTCGGAGCTTGGCCGTGAGGGCTAGCATCAGCCTTGGTTCCTGGCTACTTCAGTGCCTAGCTCCATGTGGCCGGTGGCCGCTTCGGAACTTGGCTCCGATGAGGGTAATGTATAGGTGGGTGTTAGATGCGAGCAGAGACACAGAGCCCCGGTATTGGTGGGGCCGACAAGAGACCGTGAGGGCCAGCATCGAGATGCATTTCTGGTTACCTTAGTGCCAAGCTCCATGAGGTCGGTGGCCACTTCGGAGCTTGGCCCTGATGAGGGTCAGGGCTAGGTTGAGGTTAGGAGGGAGAACAGGCAGAGAGCCCCGGTGTTGGTGGGCTTGCCTAGGGACTGCAAATGGAAGGTGAGGGCCACCATCAACCTTGGTTCCTGGCTATCTCAGTGCCAAGCTCCATGTGGAGTGTGGCCGCTGCGAGCTTTGCCCTGATGAGGGTAAGGGATATGTGGAGGCTAAGTGGGAGAACAGATACAGAGCCCCGGTACTGGTGGGGCTGAGAAGGGGGTGCAAAGAGATCGTGAGGGCCAGCATCAACCTTGATTCCAGGCTACTTCAGTACCTAAGCCCCACGTGGGGAGTGGTCTCTTCGGAGATGGGCTCCGATGAGGGTAAGGGATAGGTTGATGTTAGGTGCGAGCAGAGACACAGAGCCCCGGTATTGGTGGGGCTGAGACGGGGCTGCGCTTAAGTGCCTGAGCCCCATGTTGAGGTTGGCCTCTTCGGAGCTTGGCTCCGATGAGGGTCAGGGATATGTCGAGGATAAGTGGGAGAACAGCGACAGAGCCCCGGTGTTGGTGGGGCTGAGAAGGGGCTGCCAAGAGACCGTGAGGGCCAGCATCCTACTTGGTTCCTAGCTACTTCAGTGCCTAACTCCATGTGGCCACTTCGGAGCTTGGCCCTGATGAGGGTCAGGGCTAGGTTGAGGTTAGGTGGGAGAACAGGCACAGAGCCCCGGTGTTGGTGGGGCTGCCTAGGGACTGCAAATGGAAGGATGAGGGCCACCATCAACATTTGTTCCTGGCTACTTCAGTGCCTGAGCCCCATGTCGAGGGTGGCCTCTTCGGTGCTTGGCCGTGAGGGCTAGCATCAGCCTTGGTTCCTGGCTATTTCTGTGCCTGAGCCGGAGGAGGTGGGTGGCCGTTTCGGAGCTTGCCTCTGAGGAAGATAAGGGATAGTTTGAGGTTCTGCGTAGATAACGAGATCCTTCTGCATTAGTTAACGCCACCCACCACATGGACTCCAACGACCCTTCCCGGTCCCGCCACCCCTCTCCGTTATTCTCAAACCTAAATATCAACCTTTGCCTTACCATCTCTCGAGCCCATTTCGTAAACGGCTTCCCACCAGAGGGCGCTCCAACACAGAAAGAACCAGGATTGAAAGCTGTTTCTGGCTCTTGCCTTTCGTGGCAGCCCTTTCCGAGGGAGCTGCTCTCGCTCTACCACCCAACCAGCAACCTTACCACAGCCCAACTGCAAAGCAGTCGATCCCCTCTTCGGGCTCCCATAAACTAACAGGCAGGACTGAAAGATGCTGGTGGCTCTCACCTCCCCTTGATAGACCCTTCTCAGCTGCCCAACACCCAGCCAGCTCCAGCACCCCAAATGTGCCATATGCACCACACCTAACACTCCTTGCTACACATTGGTGGTGCCTGGTGCTAGGCATGTTCCGTTGCTGAGTCGTGGGTTGTTGGGCACTGCGGGGACTGGCTTCTTGTCATGTCCTGGTGCTGGGGCTGCTGAGTGCTGTGTGCTGGGCTCCGGGGCTGCTGGGTGCTGTGTGCTGGGCTCTGGGGCTGCTGGGCATGTCGAGGTGCTGTGCATTGGCGGTGCGTGTGCTGGGTTGTGTGCATGTGTGGGAATCAGTGCTGGGCCATGGGAGTGCTGGGCCCTGGCAGTGCTGGGTGGAGGGTATGATGGGTGCATGTGTTGGTTTAACCCCAGCCTGCAAATAAACCCCACGCAGCCGCTGGCTCACCTCCCCCCCCCACCCCGTGGGATGGGGGAGAGAATCGGGAGGGCACAAGTAGGAAAACTCCCGGGTTGAGATAAAAACAGTTTAATGATTGAAATAAAACGAAGTAGAACAGTAATAATAACAATGAGAACAACAACAACAACAGACGATACAAAGCAGGCAATGCACAATGCAACTGCTCACCGCTGCCGACCGCGTGTCGCGAACGGGGGGGGGAGAGCCCCCTCCCCCGCCCCCTCCCATTTTTTATTCTGAGCAGGATGTCACATGCTATAGAATACCCCATTGGATAGCTGGGTCAACTATGCCGGCTGTGCTCCCCATCCCCCCGCCCCCCCAACGCCCCCCGAGCTTCCTGTGGGAGGCCGAAAAGAGAAAACAAAAGTCTCCCGGTACAAGCACCGCCCAGCAACAGCCAAAGCATTAAGGGGCCATCAACGCTCCTCTCACACCAAACCCAAAAGCCAGCACACCCCCCCCCCAAGCTACTGGGAAGAAAGTTAACTCTGTCCCAGCCGGAAGCAGGACAGTGCAGTGCACTGGAATTCTGAGTGCTGGGTCCTAGGGGTACTGTGTATGTTCGGGTGCTGGGCATATCCGCGTGCGGGTACTGGGCAGTTGGGGTGGTGGTGGTACTGGATGCTGGGCATTGGGTATGCTGGTTTCTGGGCACTGGGGGTGGTGGGTGCTGAGCGCAGCGTGTGCTGGCTGCTATGTGCAGATCACTGGGGATGGCGGGGGCTGGTTTGCTGCTTTCTGGTGTGTTGGGCGCTGGGCATGTTTGGGTGCTGGGCATGTCTGGGTGCTGGGCACGGGCAGTGGGGGTGCTGGGTACGTCCGGGTGGTGGGTATTGGGCGGTGGGAGTGCTGGGTGCTAAGTACTGGGGATGCTGGGCCCTGGCATTGCTTGGTACTATGCATAACTGAGTGCAGGGTATGTCTTGGTGCTGGCCATATCCGGTGCTGGCCATATCCGGTGCTAGGTGTGTGCTCTGGGTTTGCTGGGTGCTGTGCTGTGAGGGTGCTGGATTCCTGGCATGTGCGTGTGCTGTGCCTTGGTTGTGCTGGGTATGTGTGGGTGTTGGGCAGTATGGGTGCTGCGTGGTGGGCGCTGGGCATGTGCCGGTGCTGGGTGATGGGCACTGGAGGTCCTGGGCGATGGGGAGCAGGGAAGCTGCCTGGTAGGAATGTCTCAGTGCTGGGCATATCCGGGTGCTTGGTACTGTGCACTGGTGGTGGTGGTACTGGGTGATGGGCTCTGGATGTCCTGGGCGATGGGGAGCAGGGAAGCTGCCTGGTAGGAATGTCTCAGTGCTGGGCATATCCGGGTGCTTGGTACTGTGCACTGGTGGTGGTGGTACTGGGTGCTGGGCATGTCCCGGTGCTAGGCAATGGCGGTGCTGGGTGCTTGGCGCTGGGCGTGATAGTCTTTGGGTGTGCTGGGTGGTGGGGGTGCTGGGCATGTGCGGGTGTTGGTTGCTGGGCCCTGGGTGTACTGAGTGCTGGACACTGGGGTGGTTGGTTTCTGGGCACTGGGGCTTCTGGGTTCTGTGGACTGGGGTTGCTGGGTGCTGGGCATGTCTGGGTGCTGGGCAATGGCTGGCTGCTGGGTTCTGGGCCCTGAGGTTGCTGGGTGCTGGGCACCGGCCTTGCTGGGTGCTGGCTGGTGTGGGTGCTGGGGGCTAAGTGCTGGTTGCTGGGCCCTGGGAGTGCTGGGTATTATGCATAAGCAGGTGCAGGGTATCTCTTGCTGCTTGATGCTGGGGCTAGTGGGTGCTGGGCACTGGGGCGGCTGGGCATGTCCAGGGGCAGTGTGTTGGCGGTGGGTGTGCTAGGTTGTGCGCATGTCTGGGAATGAGTGCTGGGCCATGGGGGTGCTGGGTGGAGGGTATGATGGGTGCATGTCATGGTTTAACCTGGCATGTGTGTGTGCTGGGCCCTGGTTGTGCTAGGTATGTGTGGGTGCTGGGTATTGGGCAGTGTGGGTGCTGTGTGGCGGGGCCTGGGCATGTCCAGGTGCTGGGCGGTCGGGGTGCTGGGCGGTCGCGATGCTGGG